>NW_020664393.1:42369524-42375968 GCF_002925995.2 Terrapene triunguis | reverse complement strand
GGGGGGGGGGGGGGGGGGGGGGGGGGGGGGGGGGGCGGCAGTTCGGCAGTTCGGCGGCAGGTCCTTCACTCCTAGAGGGAGTGAGGGACCAGCCGCCCCCGAATTGCCGCACATGTCGCCCCTCTCCCTTGGCCGCCCCAAGCACCTGCTTGTTAAGCTTAGTTCTGCGCTGCTGCGCAGCGGCTGGCAGCCAGGAGCCCAGCTCTGAAGGCAGAGCCGCCACCAGCAGCAGCGCAGAAGTAAGGATGGCCTGGTATGGTATTTCCACCCTCACTTCTGTGCTGCTGCCTGCAGAACTGGGCCCTCAGTCAGCAGCTGCCACTGTCCGGCCAGCCAGCTCTGAAGCCTGGAGCGCAGAACTAAGAGTGGCATGGTATTGCTACCCTTACTTCTGCACTGCTGCTGGCAGGGTGCTGCCTTCAGAGCTGGGTGCCAGGTTAACAGCAACCGCTCTCCAGCTGCCCAGCTCTGAAGTCAGCACAGCAGTAAGGGTGCCAATACCATGAGCCCCCCTAAAATAACTGTGATACCCTTCTGCAACTCCCTTTTGGGTCAGGAACCCCAATTTGAGAAACGCTGGTCTCCTCTGTGTAATATAGGGTAAAAGCACACAAAAAAACAGATTTCACAGTGGGAGACCAGATTTCACAGTCTGACACGTTTTTCATGGCCGTGAATTTAGTAGGGACCTAGTGATTAGATGATATTAGGGACTAACTGCCAAGTTTCAACATGTACTTTCTGTGCACTGAGTATAATGGGGGGGGAGGGGGCGGAGCCTGTTTAGATAAATCCTGTTCTGCTCTTCACTCATCTGCAAAGAGAAAATTTCAAGTAGCAATTGAGAGTTATAACAAGTAACGTTACCTTCATATCAGCTTCACCTCCACTGTGTGTGTCCTGACAGAAGAAATTGTATCCTCCTTCCCATACTCCTGTAACCAGCTGACAAGATGAAAGAATAAGGTATCATCTGATGAAAATATTGCACTTGACAGTACACCTGAACCATGGCCGCAGCTTTACTGACCGATTCTGGGACATCTAAATGGGACATTAGGTTACAATTTAAGCCCGAAACAGTAACTGAATCATGGTAGTGATTGAAAGCCAAGTTAATAACAGTTCCATATTCTTCCCCGCCACCCTTCCTGCTCCAATTACTGTGTTCTGGACTAAAGAGGACAGGTAAAGGTCCCATCCCCGTCAAGTTTTGAAAGATTTGTGTGTGTTTTTGAACAAACCTATTTTAGAGCACAGAAACGTTTTTTAGCTGATTATTTTCTGCAGAAGTGAGGCACTTAGACAAAAAGTAAGTTCTATTTCTGACTTTTTGAAGAAAAAAGATACCAAGTTTTATGTGCACAGAGTATGAACTAGGAAAGGAAAACTGCTGGAGTTTTACAGCCTTTATGTTGCACGCCCGGTGCCTTCTGATGGCAAAAATAATACCTGAACATTTCCACTGTACCAAAACTTTCCCCATGCCTAATACTTCAAAAGGTACTGAATTCAAATTATGTCGACAGTTTTACTTGTTTGGAAATAGTTCACCTTTCCTCCGTTGTGTCAAATTATTCACATTTTCAGAATTCTTTATTGTCTGAAGAAATCATGAAGAGTTAGTATTCTGCTACATTCGGATTCTTCAAGATTACTTTAAATACTAAACCTTTCGGTGCTGGTATGTTCCAGCCAGCCAAAAGACTACCTGCGTTATATAGGTGGTTGTCGATTTCCTGGCATTGTGTGTGATAGTAATTTGTGCCTACAGGTCTTACGACAAAGATTCTGGGCACCCCCCATCACATGTACATTATCAGCTTGAACCAAGCTGTACGTTTTCATTTTTTTTTTTCTTTGCCACTATGTTCCCATTACAGCTCTTGAACTGAAGGGGTTGTGTTTGGGTGCTTCTAGCCTTGTAGGGTATATCTACACTGCAATTAGACACCCGCAGCTGGCCTGTGCTAAGGGGCATTTAACTGTGGTGTAGACATTTGGGTTCGGGTTGCAGCCTGATCTCTGGGACCCTCCCACCTCACAGGGTCCTAGAGCCAGGGCTCCAACCTGAGCCCACAAGTCTATGCTGCAGTGAAATGGTCCCTTCGCCTGACCCCCGGGAGCCTGGGTGAGCTGGCACTGGCCAGCTGCAGGTTTTTAATCACAGTGTAGACATTTCCATGAGGTACGTCTACACAACGAATGGCAGCGAGACTCAGAGCCCAGGTCGACAAACTCAGTCTTGCACTAAGAATAGTGGTGTAGACATTGCGGCTCAGGCTGGAGCTCAGTCTCTGAAACCTGAGGAAGGACTTCAGAGCCCCAACTCCAATGTCTACACAGCTATTTGTAGCGCCATAGTGCAAGGCCTGATAGCCCAAGTCTGCCAACCTGAGCTCTTGAGACTTGCTGCCACAGGCTGCCGCTCGCTGTGTAGACATACCCAGAGATTCCCAGCAATCTTCCCCATCCCCCATTAATGTTTTTATTAAATTATCCATGCTATTATAAAGTTTGGCATTTGGAGCACTAAAAAAAAAAAAAAAAAAAGAAGAAGAAGAGTGGTAGCTGATTTAGATAATTTCCAGGTGCAAAAAGTAGTTCAGTCCTAACTAGGAAAAACAGTTCAGAAATGAGTATTCAGAACAAGAGTCGTCCATTTCTGGCCCCATCTACACTCATGCTGGAACTGGGTTAGCAAGAACATTTAATCACAGTTCTTGCCAACAAAGTGCTAATATAGGAGGGTTTCTTTGCCAGTGTCACTAGGGATGACTTGGGCTACAAAGTGTTTTACAGAACCACTGAAAACGATGTAGTTAAATAAGATAAGAGGTGTTAATTTACTTGCATGTACCTCAGAATTGGAGAATGGGTAGTAAATTAGTCCTAGTTATGTCTTGTAGAAGTTAACCACTTAAATGGCCTGCCCTTTTCTAATGTCAATTCTTTCACGACTAGAACATCCTTTTTCCCCCTAATTTTTTTTAAATATGTGAAGTGCTTTGTAACAGTTAATTTTACTTTAAAAATCAAAACAAAATCCAAAGTCAGATTGTGTCACCATTTTTGATCTTCTTCACAAACACCACTATTTAAAGCAAGCAATTAACTATACACTAGTACATACACTTAGAGTCCTCTTATGAATGGTATGGGTGAAAGAATCAAATTGAGCATCACCATATGACAAATGAGAAAATCTTATTGGAGAAGGACAGCTACAGCCTTGCATGTGACTATAAACTAAAAAAAACCCTAACAGCAATATATCCATCTATTCTGCTTTATGTCAGTCTAACCAACTGCTCACCCATAAGCAAAATACAATTCTACTATCATACTTCTCACCCAAGAGGAGACCCACGATCTCTGTGTGCATAAACATTTAAAAGCAGAAGCATGCCAAAGAACCAACTTCATTTCTGGACAGTGGGTGCTGCATAGAGACCATAATTATGACAGCATGGAAAGAGCTCTGAATAACTGAAGACTGAAAAGCCTGTATGGATTCTTTAGCATCCTCAAGGTAGTCAAGTAGCATAAAACCTTGTTTCAGCAAATTGTGTGGAAAAAGCTTACATAATCCTCATCATTCCGGGGGCCATTAAAATGGAGGAATAACTACAACATTTACACTGTATTTATTCCAATTAGTGAATATTTGCTACAGTCAACAACCCTACATACCATAAGCTTATTTTTCCAGAGTAATTGGTATGTTTGAGTTGTGCAATCCAAAGTGTTTTTTTTTTTTAAACTTGTAATTAAACCTGGTATGAAGTTTTTTCCACTTAAGTAAAGTAACCAACGGTGTTCTGATGCAGCCTTTTAAAGGGAAGGACAGACCTGTAGTCAGAGACTATTTCAAATAACTTACTACTCATTTGTTTCCAGAAGTGCTCACAATATGCTCTGCTTTTTCTAAACATGAAAAATAATCAATCATGCTTGCTTTTTCTAATTTACTCAAGTTTCTTTTAGCAACATTTACTAGCTCTACCTTATATCAGCACATTTTAAAAAAAAGACAATTAAGGAACTAGCCACACATGGGACACACTGACCTGACCAGTAATTGTTCCCAAATGTATTATTTACATAGCTGCAAGTACTGGTATGACACGTTGTTTATATTAATGTTACTGTCTACATGACCTTCAAAATTCTGTGCTATCATTTGATGAACAACAGTTTACTAACTTGTCTCCCACACCTCCTCTCTGTTTACAGGAGATGGGGCCAGTCCACCTTACTGCTGGTATCAACTGGCTCTGCAATAAGTCTTGAGTCACTTGGGAATCACTAATCTTGTGTTTACAGCATAGGTAGGTCCCCTAACCACTTAGGACCTATGAATCTCTGCACTTTTCAGCTGTAACTAGGGAAGTCCTGTAGCTGTACTTTTAATTTGGCAGGAACCCAAGTGGAGTTCAACTCTTTTTCCTAATGACACTGTCAATGCTAGATCATGGACATGTCTTTTCTTATGAAATGCAGCTGTCTACGAAAGACTGACTGTAGCAGAATGAAAGAGCAGTTTCCAGCAGAAATACAGAGCATGTGATGTTTAAATTACCCAAAGTTAACCATTCTAAAGGCAATTTTTAAAAATGCTACTCAAAATTAACAGTATGGTCATTTAGTTCTGAGGAACCAAAGTAGAATCTTTATTAACATAAAGTGAACACCCTACAGTTAAGAGTTTGTTTTTGTCCCTTGGTTATGGCCTGTTACTTTAATTTTATAATTGTATTACTGAACATTATAAAGTGCTTTGGGGTTACCATTTGTGTCAAAAACCCTGCACAAAATAAAACTATACAGTGGACCTTCACTAACAGAAGGTCTGGATTGAGGCACGTTAGTGAGGCAATATGTACAAACTTGCTGCTCTGTTGATACAGACACAGAACTTTAGCCTCCATGCTGTCAGGAAGCTTTCCCAATTAAAACAAGGGACCCAATGATATTGCATACTGGCAAATACAAGTGAACAGGGGGACTTCAGATCACAAGAATTTTAGGTTAAAATGGAGAAGAGGCAGAAACTCAAACCTTATTTTTCTGATCTTAAGAAAGCAAATAGAAGGAAAGTGTGTAAAAATTTGTCTTAACCAATATGGCTTTCTGTCATTTAGAATTGAGCACATATTCGTAAAGTTTAATCATATCTTAGTTGGGAATGTTGACTTAGTTGTATGCTGACCCAATTATCTCAGATTCTAGAAAACTCATTATTTTAAACAAGATTAGTAAATGGTGTTCCTGTCATGACTCACAACCATTAATAAAATTGCAGCAAGACTCCAAATACAATATCAGGTACAGTAACTGCAAGCTGCTAAATGTTTTATGTACTTAAAAAAAGTTGTAGACATGAGTGTCAAATATGAATATGCAATGAAGTGTCCATAGTACATCATTGCCAAATTTCATATCAAAGCACCACATTTGCAAACAAGATGCTGGACAGGATAAACATTCTGATATTTCTTGTTAGCAAAAGAGATGCTCTCCTACAGTGGAATTGTGAATTGTCAACACTGGTGGTATGGAGCAAATATGCACAGGCTTAATATTATGCAAGTGAGTTGTCCAACCAAAGTTAGTAGGACTCCTCCCGTGTGAAAGCTTTCCATAGGATCAGGGTCTTAGCTGGCACTCCATTATTATGCTTGCCCTCAACTCTGCCACTGTAGGACTACATAAATATGGACACAATGCAGAGTCTATTGAAGGGGGTTTATCCAGGGGTTTGAAGAACTGATTTTCTTTACCCTAGAAGTTTTCTGAGGTGCTGAACAGAAATGCATTGTATACATATACCTTACTTTAGGTTACAAAATGCCAAGTCACAGCATTTAATATTTACTAAAACATACACAGGTTACTGAGGCCATTAACATTTAATAGAACACTGTAGCTTTGTGGGTGCCTATTTCTAAAAATAGTTATATTGCACCCACTAATGTGCTCACCACAGAAGGTGGGGGGAGGTCTCTGTCTGGCTAGCTGGAAGAAAAGGGGTATTGTCCCTTTAAGGGCTCCTCTACAACAGGTAGGGAGAAGAAGGAAAGTTTACAGAGATGGACAGTATGCGGCTGGGGCCAGGCAAAGAGAAGGCCATTGCACCGCCCCTCCCGCTGGCTGTAAGAGTGTACATGTGGGGAGTATTTATACCACAGTTGCCAACTTTCACGCAGTAAATAAGCACCCCGACTTTCACAATAAGCCAAAAATCAAGTTAATCCCATTTCAAAACAAGGCCAAAACAAGCCAATCCCTAAGAACCCCAACACTCTATGTGACTAGATCCCCCAGGCATGCAGTCTGGGACTGTGGTGGGCCCACTGTGCATCCCTGACACTCTCCCCAACCTTGTTCCCGGCAAGCAGGAGCCAATCCAAAACAAAAACCAAACCAAAAAAAAAAAAAAAA
>NW_020664393.1:42321127-42369424 GCF_002925995.2 Terrapene triunguis | reverse complement strand
AAAAAAAAAAAAAAAAAAAAAAAAAAAAAAAAAAAAAAAAACCCAAAAAAACAAAACACCAATTTCTGCATCCCCCCCAGGTTTGGCATGTCTGATTTATACCCCATGCAGCCCCAGACAGCCCCTCTTTTACCGGGTTCAGGCTGGCAGCATTCACTCACCCATGAACTTGACAAAAGGACCAGGTTCCCTTTTGATCTGCTGTGGGCGTATTGCTAGTTGCCCTTTTCCCTGGGGGGCTGGGAAGGAATTTTCCCCTTGCTGCCAGATTGGTCAAAGTGGGGTGGGCTTTTTCTCCTTCCCCACAGTAAGTTTGGGATCCAGTAGGTTGGAGTAAGGGAGTTAGGTTGTAATGCTGCACCTTAGTACATAAAACTCATGGCAGGTATCAGAGCAGGCACTCTATGGAAAGGATATAATTATTGGATAATATGGATTGGGAAAGGATTTGAAGGAAAGCATCCCTTAAGGGAGCTGAAGAAGGGGGTCTGGGGTTTCTACGTCTGGAACAGCAGAGCCAACCCCCACCCCCTTTCACCTCAAGTGAGGTGAGGACATTGGGGTCCCAGCAGCGAGATAGCTGGGACCTGGTTGGGAATTATTTGGAAGGTGATTAAGGAAAGGATGTTGAGCTGCACTGTACAATTTATTGCTGGCATTTCCAGATATTTTAAGTGAATAAAGTTGTGGTCTGGCCAGACAATGCTGAATGGATATTTTCATGCAGATAGCAAGATCACTAAATATAACGCTAACACTGAAAAATCAAGTTGCATTATATATTTGCAGTAGCAAAGACTATGTTCAATGACAGTCTAGTTAAATTTAAGCTCTAGCCACTAATCATGTAGCCTACAGGTGAAGTTTTATTTTTCCCTTCACCATATCAAAGAACTCACATTGACTATGTGAATTTATGGCAGTTTTCCAAGCCACATGAGTAATGCCAGGCAAGTGTTAAAAAAATATAAACATGCATTTGATTTAGCTGAGTTGACAAGGCAAATGGTGCTTAATAAGTGGGGAGATCGCTATGCAAAAGAGAAGCAGTTCAGCTGTAATATAAAACTATAAAGGCTTTACATCATATAAAGTTTACGGAATATTGTATATGGAATAGTGTGAAGGAATAACTTTTAAGAAAGAAAAAATAATGAATAATAAATAATAATAATAATAATAATAATACTTAGCTTGTATAGTGCTTTCCATCAGTAGATCGCTTTAATAAAGGAGATCAGTATCATTATCCCCATCTGTAAAATGGGGAAGCTGGCACATAGAAAGGGAAAGTAACTTGCACAAAGTCACCCAGTAGGCCAGTGGCGGAGCCAGGAACAGAACCCAGGTGCCCTGAGTCTCAGTCCAGTGCTCTAAGTTCACAGAATCAGACATTAGTAACGGAAAAGACTTCTTAGTGGTTACTAGGCCATCCTCCTACCTTGTTACAAAAACTTCATGTGGAAAATATGAGTATTATTCTGCGTGCTAGAAGAGAAGAGTTCAGCTGCAATGGGAATTTTATCTACACTTACTATAATGCCAAAGAAATCTGCACTTGTATTTGTGCCATAGATTAAGATGTTTGTCATGAAGTCTGTGGTGATATTGCTTATGCTTAATTTTATATATTTGAATGGAGTAATCTCAGACAATACACATACCTATCACATTTACACAATTATTTAAGTGATATGAAGCTTAAAATGTTAAAGTAATTAACTTTCTTGATTTTTTTAAGTACATACTGGAAAAAAAAAAATTAACCCCAGCATATTAACTGTGAACATTCTTATTGATCTGGTTGATGGGGTAGGATGGAATTTATAGTTTCTGGATCTCTATCTTGTAAAATAAAACAGACACACAGTACCACTCAAAGTTGAAGGAATTATATTAAATAATCTGGTTTTAACTTTGTGAAAACACTGGCATCCCAAGTGTGCTAACATATTTCTGTTTCAGAACAACCAAGATGATTCAGAAGATGTGATTCTCAAATGTACAAAAGCAAGGATTAAGATGTGGATCTAATAGATTTAAATAAAATTATATTCCACACTCCCTAGTGAGATGTGATGTAACTACCCATTCTTAGAGCAGCCTGACTGTGGTTCTCTTTTAGGGGAGTAGTTAGGAACTATTCAAATACTACCGAGGTTTACCTGAGGACTATAACAAGTCAAGAAAGTTGAGTTTTCCTCTTCATTGTGTGCTGAAGGAGAGCTTCACATTTCAGAACAATTTATTTTGCTATTGAGTTTGTACAGATTTTGCACACCATCCTCTAGGCCCTAAAGTCTAGGGTATTAATGGCAGTGCTCGTACGAACTTAGTAATAATGGTGATTTTCTTTGGAGAAGTGACCACTGAAGAATTGTTGCAACATTTTGGCAGTTATTTTACCAAGTTTAGGACAACAATATGCACAACAGACAGGCTTTTGGGGTAAATGGGGGTTAAATAGGGTACTGCACACAAAAACAAAAAACCCTCCTACCTCATAAAACATATAAAGTGACAGTAGCGTAAGTCCAACGTTATAGACCACTAGAATTCCCCGGCATGAGAATGGTTGTTTATTCTGCATGTACTTTGGTCCTATCCATACGATTAATAAGTATAAGACAGAGAAGATAAATGTAGGTATATAGTTATCCAGAAGAAGCCATCCTTTTACTCTGGGATCTGAAATAAAATGAAAAATAAATAAATAAATACAAAATTTACTACCGCAATTTAGTAAATGGAAATATTTAAAACATTGTTACTATAAGCCTTGTCAGGAAAACATTTTTCTCAATCACCTAACATGAACCAATGTGAATGAAAGAAAATGCTTGATGGAAAAACAGCAAATAAACTTACTAGAAATGCTGATTGTTCGGAATTACACAATAACTTTCATATATAGCAAGGTTGCATTTTGCTTAGCAACAGTGTGATTAAATGTAAGTAATACTGCTCCCAATGAAAACATTGCTTTCAAAAGGGAGTTATTGCTGCTAAGTGTTTTAAACTATTACTTGAATCTATCTTTGGTATTTGGGACAGAAGAAGATTCTGAATAAGTTTTAAAGCTAATAAACTTCACCATGCTGTTTTTTGTTTGTTTCTTCCTCTCTCCCTGAAAGCCTCAATTTATCATCAACATAGCTAGTTTCCAAAGTCATATCTGCTTACTGTATTAACAAAAGTACATTCTTACTGTTTTTATTTCTGCTAGTCCTTAGGAGCCAGTATGGCTAAGAGAGGGAATTGGATTCCTTATTGTGCATCACACACTATATTCCAAGCAATAAGTTACACCAGTGTAAACCCAAACAGGATGCTGATTTTACACAAGTGTTATTCAGCATAATTTGGCTTTTGGAACTTTTTTATTGGTGATGCATGAGAAGGAAAACAGCCCAGTTGACAGTCTGATTCCAGGGGGAGTTTGCAAGACTGGCAAGTAGAAGACACATTTTTAAACAGTAAACTAAACAAATTTGATATGGATATAAAAATATTCAGACAAATATGATGCTCTTTTTACAAAATCACTTTTTGGACTGAAATACACATAAGGAAATAGTCATGGAGAAGGTGTCAGCTTGTCCCATTCCATAGAGGCCTGTCTATAATGGGATCAAAATACAGTTTAATACACGCTCACACCAATTCAGTTTAGACACCCTGTAGCAGTGAAGAGGCTCCAGCTCTATTTTACTGGAGCTCAGAAGCCATACTGTAGCCTGGGGGCAATCTACACTGTAGTCATAGGGTGTGACTGGAGCTCACATAAACATACTCAAAGTAGCTTTATTCTAGCTGAGCTAGCTTTTCTCGGGAGCACTGAAATCGCAGCAGCACAGGCCGCACAAGCCCACCCACAACCTTCAGCACTTATTCAGGCAGCTAACCCATGCGGATGCCCACTCAGCTACAGTTGCTCTGATACTTGAGCTAGATCCATTAAAGCTAACTCAGGTATGCCTAGGCGAGTTGCAATCGCATCCCATGACTGCAGTGTAGATATAGAATCATAGAAGATTAGGGTTGGAAGAGACTTCAGGAGGTCATGTAGTCCAATCCCCTGCTCAAAGCAGGACCAACCCCAACTAAATCATCCCAGCCAGGGCTTGTCAAGCCGGGACTTAAAAACACCCATTCTAGTGCTTCACCACCCTCCTAGTGAAATAGTTTTTCCTAATATCCAACCTCCCCCACTGTGACTTGAGACCATTGGTCCTTGTTCTGTCATCTGCTACCACTGAGAACAGCTGAGCTTCCCCTTCAGGCAGTTGAAGGCTGCTATCAAATCTAGGGTGACCAGATGACAGAAGTGAAATATCGGGACGTGGGGGGGCAGAGCAAAAAACCAACAACACGCCCCACCCCGTGCGCACCTGGACCCCGCCCTTCCCACTCAGCGCCAGAGGGTGTGCTCAGGCCACGTCCCCCAGCCCCCTCCCTCCGCCCGCTCTCGGCCAACTGCCACTCGTCCCCTCCCGCTCCACTCAAAACGTACCAATGCTGCAGATGGGGGTGGGGAGCCGATGGCCAAACACATGCCTCCCCTCACACCCCGCACTGGGGCTCGATCGGCATGCGTGAGAGAACCCACCCGACGGGACGCCGGGCTACTGGCCCTTCAAAGGGACGGAGAAATGTCTGGTTCGCGGCCGGATCGCGGTGCCCACAGGTGCAGCCCCATGGCCCTGCCCGAGGGCCGGCCCCAAGAGCACTGCCTCCACCCCGGCCTCCCCATGGGTCTCTCCCGTCCCTGCAGCATCATCACCCCACCCTGCATGGGCTACCCAGAGCGGCATCGGACCCCCCCGTCCTCCCTCCCAGAGCCTGCCTGGCACAGCCCCCCCACAGTGCTAGCCTCAGGATCCAGCAGGCAGGTCCCGTCCGGGGACCCCAGCGTCCCGCACCCACTTACTGCTGCACTCTGGGTCGGTGCAGCACTTGCGCTCGGCAAAGCACCGGTCCAGGTGCTTGGCGGCCAAGCAGAGGGGCCACTGCGCGGGCAGGAGCAGGGCAACTAGGGCGAGGAGCAGGAGGGAGAAGCGCGGCCATGCTGCAGCCATGTTCGCAGGGCTGGCGGCGGGGGGTGGGGTGGGGTGGGGGGAGGAGGGAGCGTCCCTCTGGCTCCTGTCCGCGTAGCTCGCGCATGGGTCAGGTTGAGGGGGGCAGGGGTGGGGGCTTGCTGCTGAAGCCTACAAGCCCCGCCCCTGCCTCTGTGCGTGCCTGGGGAGTGGGGCTGCAGCACTCTGCAGGCGCCTGCTGACCGGCGGGAACTCACCTGCGCTGCCCCAGGGCCCGGAAGAAGAGGTGAGCGGTGCCGGCAGTGCCAGCTTGCCGCGGTCCCCCCGATATCGGGACAAAGTGCGTCCCGACCGATGTAAGGTCAGGACATGGGACAAGTCTCGACTGTCCCGATAAAATCGGGACGTCTGGTCACCCTAATCAAATCCCCCCTCACTCTTCTCTTCTGCAGACTAAATAAGTCCAGTTCCCTCAGCCTCTCCTCATAAGTCATGTGCCCCAGCCCCCTAATCATTTTCGCTGCCCTCCGCTGGACTCTCTCCAATTTGTCCACATCCTTTCTGTAGTGGGGGGCCCAAAACTGGATACAATACTCCAGATGTGGCCTCACCAGTGCCGAATAGGGGGAAATAATCACTTCCCTCTATCTGCTGGCAATGCTCCTACTAATGCAGCCCAATATGCCATTTGCCTTCTTGGCAACAAGGGCACAGTTGATTCATATCCAGTGTGAAAGTGAAATGAATTATATTAAAGAAATAGAATGAATTAAAGAATGCTGTATGAAATGCTGCAATCCAGGTGTCAGGAAACTGTTAATTGTTCCACTTAAGGGCGATTGGTGAAGCATTAGCCTTAGAATATAAGAGCTAATAAGGAAACAGGATATGCATATTGTGTCCTAGGCAAATTCTTCAATTTGCTCTCTCTGTCCCTTTGTTAAGTTCGCACCCTTTTATCTGTATAAATAAGACTGTTTGAATCTTGCATGGGGGCTCACATTATCTGAATGTATTAGCAGAGCGCTGTGCTAATAAAACAGAGTAGTCTGACAAATGATGAGTCCTGAGTCTAACTTTGACACTAGCTTCTCGTCCACTGTAATCCCCAGGTCCTTTTCTGCAGAACTGCTGCCAGTCGGTGCCCAGCCTGTAGCAGTGCATGGGATTTTTCCATCCTAAGTGCAGGACTCTGCACTTGCCCTTGTTGAACCTCATCATATTTCTTTTGGCCCAATCCTCCAATTTGTCTAGAACACTCTGGACCCCATCCGTACCCTGCAGCGTATCTACCTCTCCCCCCAGCTTAGTGTCACCCGTGAACTTTCTGAGGGTGCAATCCAGCCCATCATCCAGATCATTAATGAGGCCCTAAAATGAGGCCTTAAAGCTTGGTAAGTGTTGAGAAGGGAAGCCTGCAAATTGTTTAGATGTACTTTTTTTCAGATCAATGTTTTCAAAACAACATGACAAATATGTAGCATATTATAAAACCAGTACATAAAACAGATAGAATCTCCTTAGCTAGAATACGGCATTCATTTTGTCACCTCATCTCAAAAAAAGGAGAGAAGAAAAAAAAAAAAAACGAAAGAAGGTAAGCAAAATGGATTAGGAGCATAAGGCATTAGGGACATGAGAAAAAATTTAAAAGACCAAACAAAACTAATTCATTTGAAAAAAAGGAGAGGATAGGATAGTGTCATTTTAATTCATGAATGACTGGTCTTCAGTAACAGACACTCTGATTTACCTTCTCCCTCAATACAAGAGGGCACTTCATGAAGAGCAAACTTAAAACAGGGTATTTTTCATGCAACATTTAATTAATTGGTAGGATTTCGTGTTGCAAGGTATTGTTGAGGCAACTAGCTAAGTAAGACCAAAAAACAGGTCGACACTTATAGGAATAAGAATAGCAGCTGCAGTACATTAGCTCAGATAAAGTTTCAAGGTCTGTCATTCCTCACTCTTCAAGTCATAAGCCGATCGCTCACTAGCGTCAAAAGCCCTTTTCTCTGAGCATCACAGTTTTGCACAATTGGGTGTTTATGGGCACCAAAGCAGCTGACACAAACTACTATTAGCTTCAGGATACTAGAAAGCCAATCTCTTCCACTATGGCAGTTTTTATACTCCAACATATGCATTTGAACTTTGGTTCTAGAAATTAAATGTGCATATTTATAAAATGAATAACTTACCTCTTGGCCCGAGCCAGACATCCAGGTAGCTATTGATTGTTTGATCCAGGGATTCCATCGTACAACCTATAAAAATAGAGAGTGAGAAAAGACTTATTTCTGCAGGTGATAAAGGTCATGGCAAGCTACGGCGTAAATCCACCCGCACTAGCCCATGTTGGATTAAATGATTTTTTCAGAAAAAAAGATTTAAATTGAATTTTGATTATTATTTAATTAATAAATTTTTCTACTAAAAAAAAATCAACTTGTTTAAAATTAAATCTGAATTGAATATAAAACATGTTAAGGCCTTAATCTTATCATAACCTCCAAAATAGTTCAATAAAGAATACATATGCTGAATCCATGAGTCTCTATGAAAAAAACGTTGAGTTAAAGGCTGCCTTTCTATATAAAGAAAGAATCAGGGGGGGAAATATCTAACTTTTGAGATCAAGCTTTATAAATCTGGCACAAAGGTTGTGTACTGGATAAAGAGCTTGATCCTGGGGAGGGGGGCGGTCTGTGCTACTGGATGGGAAAGACTGGCAAAGTTACCACTGGTGTTGCGAACAAACTTCTGATTCCAGAGACACCAGCATGTATCTCATCAGGATCATCCACTGATCCCATCTGGATGGCCTCATACTCCTATTTTATAGTTTCTCCCTATCTGAACTCTGATTGGCTCAGTTCTCTGATCATTCATATTTATGACTCAGCCTACCATGAAAACGTACTCTCCAGCTCTTGGGGTGGGGGGAGGGCAGTGAAGTTTATGTATGCCAAACAATTAAGGTTGCTTTGTTTAATAAATAAGTTTTATATGCTGTTGTGCATGTTTAATTACATTTCAGTTACCATTTGAATGCAGCTTTACATAACTCATGAGCAAAAAGTTAATTGCTCTAGTCAATAAGCAATACATTATTCACCATTTTCTAACATACCAAAATTGTACAATTAATAAGAATCCTAAAACAGTAAGCGAGATCATTGCTTACCTAAACGTATATAACAGTGTACCCTCCTAGGTAGCAAAAAGTTACCAAGTCCAGGGTAAAGGCTCTATTTAGTTGTAAATCAACATATTTTAATGGTTATATCAACCTATGAGAATGCACCTTCCTTTAGACAATAACTGAAGCACAAATGGAAATGTAGATTAAAAATTGATTATTCAAATTGAGGCTTTCCACTTTGCAATATAAATCACAGATTTAAATTGGCCTTGATTTAAATCAATCCACCCTGAACTAACCTGCCACAAATTAAGCATCCATGTGGACCCTGCTGACAGGCACTAACAATTCCCTAGCATGCTTCGATCTACCCTGCTTTGAGCAGACTGAAGCACGCTAATGAACTGCATCGGCAGGGTCCAGACAAACATTTAAGGTATGTCTACACTACAACAGAACACACGTGGCTAGCTAGTGTCAGCTGACTCGGGATCATGAGGCTTGTGCTGCAGGCTATAAAACTGAAGTGTAAATATCAGAGCCTGGGTGGGATCTTTCTCCCTTGTGGGGTCTCAGAGCCCAGATGCCAAACCAAGGCATCTACACTTCAATTTTATAGCCCCACAGCCTGAGTCAGCTGACACGAGCTAGCCGTGGGTGTTTTATTGCGGTGCAGACACACCCTTAGTGCTGGGCAGGCTAGTGTGGGGTACGTTCATTCCCCATCTGCTTCAAACAAAATGTGTGTGTAAATAAGCCCATAGAAAGACTGTCCCAGCCCCAAAGAGCTGCTACTTTTGCAGAAAGTTGTAAGTTCAATATTGCCAAACCCAAGTGCTCAAACACTGAGTCCCAGGAAGGTTGAGATTTTTCTCAATACTTTTAAGCCAAGAATTAAATAACTTCATGGTTCTTGTTGTTTTCTCATTTTGGGGCCCAGTTTAAGGTATATTCAGATCACCTTTTCAAGCTTTATTCTGCAACCACAAGGACTAGAAACTTTCATAAAAAAAAGGTGAGATTCGCACATTATTATTACTCTCCAGAAGCTAGGGCTTTATGCAAGATACCAAATATCATGTGACTCACAATACAAGTCATAAGAGCTGGCAATACTAAGTGCTGTGTTTAGTTTAGAACAGCAAAGTAAAAAATACCATATGAAGTGTAAAATGTATGGGTGTGGAATTTTTAATAACTTCAGACATTTTCAGTTAATTAGGAGCTGTTTCCTTGCAATGGGAGGCTTCCACAACATCACCCCCCCACCCCGCTCCAACACCGCAAACAAACTAACGGAACAAAGACAACCTCTCAATCAGAATTTTCACAGCAGAAAGGAAGAGCCAGAGATTCCATGGAGTCCACTACAACCTTCGCTATCAACTTTACGTGGAAGGTGCTCAGATTCTACAGTGATGGACAGCAGCAGAAAACTAAACTGGCTGAAAGTCTGAAAGAATAGGATAGTGTGAAGGGTTGGGGGAGAGGGAGTGGGGTGAGGAGGGAAGAAGGAAGATGCAACTTACTAGAACAAGTGAAAGCTCCAGTTCTAAAAACTTCTACAATGGCAAAATAGCCAGAAGAATAAAGCCGAACCAGAAAGCACAGTACAGAGAAGGGGTCAAAACATAACCAGCCTCCTAAATATAAAGGTAATGTTACCGGCCTCTTATTGTAAAGTAGCACTGCTGAAGTGTTTTACACTTCTAAAAGTCAAAGTACAATGCCTGAAATCTGCAAAAGATTTTATTATTGGCCATAGTCAGCTGTGCACAAAATGGTCTTTTTGCTCATGAGGCTGTAATTTGCCCACTGTTTACCTGCTGCTAAAGTAGTCTCTTCAGTTATTTAATATAGTTCTCAGATTTCAATGTTAGTGTTAACCCTCAGCTGCTGAGGGTGGAGGGAGGAAAAGAGACAGTGAAACCCCCACAACACGTTATTTTTTATTCACATGGCATATTTCCACGGTGATCGTTTGAAGCAACAATACAAGTCACACACAGTCCCTAAGCAATGAAAATTTTAAGAAAAGCCTTACCAGAGATGGTTAAATCCCATTGCTGGATGTCTGAGACTGGGTTACCAGATAGCAACTGTGAAAAAATGGGACAGGGGGTGGGGGATAATAGGCGCCTATATAAGAAAAAGTCCCAAAAAACGGGACTGCCCCTTTAAAAACGGGACATCTGGTCACCCTATCTGAGACAGAAGTCTAATGGAACATTGCACACAAAGTTTGAAATACAGTAATAATAAAGAAGAGACAACCCAAGGGCAAGTGCTAAGAGCTAATGCCAAAACAGCTCTGGCAAGAGAACTCCTAAATCAGATGAAGAAAAAAAAAAAAAAAATTCATCCCAGAAAGTGTCCTTGTTCTAAATGTTTACAGTTCCGTGTAAACTGTAAACTTTACAGAACTTTACTTTAAATATTTAAACAAATCTTAACAGGTGGCAACATCTCTTTGTGCTTTTAACAGTATGCCTCCAAAATAGGTGAGGACATTAACCCAACAAGGAGGCAAGTAGTAAGAAACCCTTCGGGGCTTGTCTACACTGGCAATTAACAGTGCTGCAACGTGCTCGCTCAGGGGTGTGAAAAAACACCCCCGAGTTCAGCAAGTTGCAGTGCTGTAAAGCGCCAGTGTAAACAGTGCCCCAGCACTAGGAGCTACGCCTCTTGTTGAGGTGGTTTTTTTAGAGTGCTGGGAGAACTCTCTCCTAGCTCTGCACCGCGACCACACAAGGCACATTAAGGCAGTCTAGGTTAATGATCCCCACCCCTCAGCTGGGGAAAGACAGCTCTCACCTCACCATGTTAAATAATGGTTTGTGGAATACTCCCCACGTGCACAAGTGACATTAATACCTGCCCCTTTTTTCTTCTTTGCTTTTAGTTTTAAAAGGATCCCCCCCTGGAATGATACCACACTGCTTTTGTAACCAATAACCTTTTGAAGCCCAGGACTTAAAGAGGGAAAACACGAAAGTCTTCTCACCATTCCTTGTATGACTCCAAAGAATTCTGTTCACCAAACTGAAATGGCAGGAGAAGACAAGAACATGATACATGCTCTCCCCTGCCCCAAGCCCAGCATGCTGGGCTGCAAAACATATTTCAAGATTGCAATGTTTGCTTAGAAGGCAAGTAGGAGCTGGAATTTCATTTTTGATAAGGCAGCTTCTACTTCCCTTGTTGCAAAGAAAACAAAATCAATTTGTCCACTTTTAATTACACTGTATTTTCTTTTCTCCATACCCCTCTCCACCCTATGACAGAAAAGTTGGAAGGAATCTCCAAGTCTTCCCCCCGTCCCTCCCCCCCCAAAAGAGTATAGCGCGTGCGTGTGCACACACACGCACACACACACACACACACACACCCCCTTCCATCAATCTTTCCTCACTGCTCTGGAGAGACCCACTATTAAAGTCCCTTTATAGCAGGATCTCCAGTATGTTCTTTTAATTGGACCATATACAGATGCAGAAGCCTGCTTGGGTTAAAGTGATTGATTAAAATAATTTTAGGTATATAGAATGACATTAGTTTCTCCATTTTCCAGTACTATTTTTGATGCGTTTGTACATTTCAATGCAATCTTCTTATAAACCATGTTACTGAAACAAGCAAGGGGCTTCTCCATCAGAATACAACCATTTTAAAATTAGATCAAAATTTTGGATCTACACAAATTACCAGTGCCCATATAAATGTCCTGGACACCCTCAAATACTGGTTTCCTGTGAATAATAAAAATGAACAGAAAAGGTTATGCTGCAATATGTTTCTGATCCAAACACGCCAAAGGCGGTACAGAATAAGGCTAGGAACTTAACTTCCCAGAAGATAATCAACTGATGTGGAAAATCTTCTGTCATTAGATGCACCCCTAAGGCGCAGTACTCCCTAGTAGGTCATCAATTTTATATTTGAAATCTCCATTTGCTCATCCTGTTAGCCATTACTTTGATCTAACAAGAAATTGATTCAGTTATATAACACCATCACTGGATAAACCACAATCAGCTTCTTATTTGGATATTTTTGAAAAGAAAAAAATTAAACAGAAGAGAAGCATATTAAAAGTTAGTAATTAATAGCATTAACTGACTTCATATACAAAACTGGTTCACCATACTTCTATGTCAATCATTTCTTTATGCAAAAGGGCAGCAGAGATATGAGCGAGCTAAGTAATTTTAAAAACTGCACAGTGCTGAAGTATAGCGATGGTGGGTAACTATGGAAAATAAAGTGTAGTTACTTTTCAATCCCATTCACAAAACAGAAGAGAAACTCATTCCACAGTAGAAAGTCTTCCTGCAGAAGTCTCACTTAACAAGTTAGCTTCTCTAATGTAACTTTTTTTGTTCCATTATCATGTAGTAGAATAAATGGGTACAAATGCAGGATGAACTAGCCTTGGTGTCAGTCTGCAGAAACAAAAAAATGTTTCATTCTGTTTTTCTATTATACAAATGAATTTCTTTTCAAACAGTCAGCTTTTGTTTCAGAGGGTCATGGGAACATTCTTCAAATTTCTTGCCAGTTACTATCCAAAATTAAACTCTGCTTCAACTGCTGCAGTTTAATTAAAAACAACAAACAAACAAAAAGTGGTTTACCGACACCTCAGAAGAACAACGAAAGTTTCCTGGAGAAATGAAGCAAGTTGTAAAAACTCAATCTGTGCAATATTTAAGATCTTGGAACAGACATTTTCTAGCACTGGAAAATAAAGGTTGGAGCAACCATGAGCATTTGCCTATATATAGTGCTTATATTTGATAATTAGTGATATTCCAGAATCTAGGAAATGCAAGTCCCAAGCAAACCACATCTTGATGACACTTTCTAGAGCAGGGGTCTCAAACATGCAGTGTGTGAGCTGGTTGTTTTATGTCAACAGGAGAGCTCTCACCAGTCAGCATAGTGTGGCTACAGGAGCAATCTTACTGCGGCACAGCTGTATCAGTACAGCTGTGCCGCTGTAGGCTTATAAATGTAGACATGACCTCAGTATTTTTTTATTTTAAAGTTAATTTTTAGAGACAAGAAATTATTCAATAGGTATATGCAATAGATTTCCACAGCAAAGTTCCCCGGCATTCATATTAAGGGAGAGTGAATGTTCCCAATAAACATTGTTTATGTAGGCAAGGAATAACCACTAACACTATCCTCACAAAATTATACTGAGTCTAATTATTCAAATTATTGAACCAAGGATGATTACATCTTAGGTTACTGAATGGAGATCAAAGACCCAATGTAGGTATATAATTAATCAGGTTAGCCGTCACAGTACTGATGGGTGGCAAAGGCTCCCCAACCTTTCAAAAGAGACTATCATAAGGGAAAGACTGATGAAACAGGTTGTCAATACTCCCAGAAGAGGCATTTCCAGAAGAGTTAAATAGTAAAACTTTAAAAGAATTGATAATCTAGCAATATTTTTTTTTTTAAATATCAGTATGGCTACTAACAGTATTTGTATGAGATCTATCTAAACTAGACTGGAGCAGTGGACAGCATACCACAAATACTCTGTTCTCAGATTGTGCCTGTAAAGTGGGAAAATTGGCCAAAGACAGCAGCATTTGCAATAGTTATGATGTATTCACATATTTCTGAAAACTTTCTCAAGTGGGCTGTGAAACATCTGATAGATTTTAGTGTAAACAAATGCTTGGCAATATAAAACAAACATAAAATCATTAAAGGAATCCGCATACTGCTGGGTAAATAACCAAAGTCATTTAACAAACATGAAGATTCAAGTTAGCAGGAATGTGAAGATGGGAATGCATTGGGCAGTTGAAGAAGGCATTAAACAGGATCCTGAATTGCATCAGAAGGGTATTATGATTTTGAAGCATCACCTGGGGTAGCACAGCCAGTTTTGGATGCATAGGGAAGAAGGCCCAGAAAGACTCTACTAGCTGAGCACCAGTTATGAGGGAAGGCTGAAGCACTTACCAGTCTGAAGACAGCTATGTGATTGTGGGGTGGAAGTAGTAATCTCCTTCAGTGTACTAAAGGAACAGTCTATATATGTTGCTAGTTTCCTCTTCCCATAGCAAAATTTTGTCATTACAGCCCAGACACAGGCAGTCAAATTTGGCTAGTGCAGTTCTCTCTCTTTATACGTGAACTCCGTGGTTCACAACTATTCACTTTCTGTACCTTGAGTGGCAGTACTGTCATATTCTACAAATCCATTTCAGCCAGACAGGTTATAAATAGAGTGACCAGATGTCCCAATTTTATAGGGACAGTCCTGATTTTTGGGTCTCTCTCTTATATAGGCTCCTATTACCCCCCACCCCTGTACCAATTGTTCACATTTGCTGTCTGGTCACCCTAGGTTATAAATGGGACATGAGATAATGCAATCTAAAACCAACCTAGTCATTGACTTTTCAAAAGGAGACAAAACTTGGGACTCAAGCCAATTGAGATAGGGAAGACCAAGGTCGTGACTGTCTCTACTGCTCTACCTACTGACAGAAGTGGCAATAGAATCAGCACCAGGCAGATTGCGTCAAACTCTATCCAATCAATAAGAGATAACATGTCAAGATGGAAGTTGTTCAGCAGGAAAGACTTGCAACAAATAGTTTGCAAGCCTTAACCAAATTGCTGTGAGTATCCAAGAATTTTCAGCCTTTTTTTTTTTTTTTTTTTTTTAAACTTCCCTACAACAGTTAATGCTCCAAACCTCTTCTCCATTAGAAAGAATGAGCCAGATCCTTAGTTAGCATAAATCAATATAGCTTCATCAGCTGTAAGGAAGTTACAGGGTATGGCCCAATGTTTTTAAACACTCCTTCCCTACTACAACTCTTTCCTGCGTAAGTGAAATACTGATATCTGCTATGGGTCCTATGAAATTCACAGCACCCTGTAGCAAGAGCACGCTCTTTCACCTAGGCTTTTTGTTTTAAATCTGGCATATTTCTGAGAGAAAAGTCTTGGGTGATAAAGCTCCTTTCGTACAGTCTTCCAAATCTCTATGTTAATGAAGCAGACTACAGGTGAAAAGGGAGACTGTTTTGGATGTAGTGTCTTCTAAAATTTCATTCCATATCAGCATTTCCTTCAGCTTTTTAAATCACAGACGGGGGACAGATGACACAACACTCCAAGGAGTTAATATTTAAATTATTTTCTTTTTCCTATATGCTACATTTTAATACGACACTATGGATTTAATTCTCCATCCTGCAATTTTACATTCACACAACACAATTTATGCTAGTACAGCCTTAAGCAAAAAGCACACTTCATGGGAAGTGTTTAGTGTCATAAGTGGTTCCTGTATAACCAGAAACAGAAGGTAATGTCAAATATATTTGTCATACTACAGATAATTTTAAGTATGGCTTGTCCCTCTTCTTTAGATAGTGTATTATTCCAAAAAACATAACAAATGTTCCCATGGATCATATTTCTTTGGCCACCTTTCTATTGTTTTCATTTTTAAAGTTTATTAGCGTCTTTGGGCAGCATCCATCTTTAGAAAGTTACCCAGATTTTTTTTTTAAGCCTCTAACTTTCCAATTCAGCAATAAAAATCTCTGTATAGGGAAAAGTTTCATTTTGAATGAACAAGTCAAGCCTTTGGGAGATTTCCCTATTAAAAAAATACTGTGTCTCAGGCAGAGACCCCTTCAAAAAAAAAAAAAAAAAAAAAAAAAAAAAAAAAAAAAAAAAAAAAAAACCTTCAGTTTTGGCGATAGTTCCAAGTCATGCAATTTCTGCAATGCACTCAGGGTGAAAACATGAAAAAAAAAGTACAATATGTCCAATAAAGCATTTTGTATTGTATTGTCTCATTCTATTGTCCTGTGTTACGTTATAATCAGGATAAAATGTCACATAATATTTCTGGGAAGGGATTAATGCTATTCTGCAATTTAATCCAAAAACAGATGACCACTGATTTGCCTTCATTCACATGCCAAATAAAAATGCAGGTGAAAGGTTACACAGTGATCAACAGTTGTTTTTGTACCCTGGCTTGTGTGCACAGATTTTATGAACAATCTGAATCAGCAGGGTTAACGTCAAACATACACTTCTGCAACGACTCAAAGTGCAGCTGGGTTTCTTCCAATCCATTTAGATACAGAATTTCACCTCCTCCTCCTCATTTGTCCCTGACTAGGAACTACACTAAATGTGACAAAGTACTGTATCTTTTCCCAATTTTTTAATGTGATAAAGCAAGTTCTTTCCCACTATTTTGAATCAAAGTATGTATTTTTATGTCAAACATGCTGTATTCTAAACATTCTTGATCAGACTGTAATATAGTTGCTACTTCAGTCAGTGTTTCCACCTCCAAAAATTGTGAACTCAAATATTTCTTAAATAGCTAAGTGCTAAATAGCTAATGTATTTTGGGCTGGATATGCCAAACATCAAGAGTAAGGTCCCTGCTTTAAGTACTTATAAGCAGTGTCCTCTGTATTCTTCATTCTCCCGCAGTAAATAGACTTCCCCCTTTGCTGCAGAAGATTTCCAAAAGTAGATGCCTGAAGTCAGGCTCTTAAATCCTAGTTTAGGAATTAAATAAATCTACATTCGAGAGTCTTGAGTAGCCAGCCATTAACAAGGTACGTCTATATTGCAGCTGGGGGCCTGCTTCCCAGTTTGGTTAGACAGACATGCACTAGCCCTGCTCAATCTAGCACACTACAGGTGTAGTTTAGGCGGTGGCTCTGGTTAGCTCTTCAAGTACATACCCAGGGGGTCTGGGCAGATTTGTACTCAAGTGGCTAGCCTAAGCTGCCCCCCTGTGCTACTCCCACCTACACTGCTATTTTTAGGGTCCCTCTGTCTGAGCTGGGAAGCACACTCCCAGCTGCAGCCTAGATGTACACTCAGTGACATCAGTGGGAGTGTCTGCGACTCAGCACTTTTTAAAAAGTCAGGCCACTTATTCAGTGCTTACAATGGGATTTGGGAACTTAACTATGGGCACCTGAGACAAATGTGGGAATTTTGGTGATATTTTAGGATTCCTGTGCATGCCTCAGTTTCCCTCTGGGCTTTGTATTGCTATGCGCTGAGTGTAAAGGGAAGAAACAAGGTGTTGGATTCAAATAGCCACATGGTTGGAGACCCGAGGAAAGCCTACATATGTGAATGGAAGATGAGGAAAAAAAGACAATGGAAACACCAATGGCTGGAACATTCATACCTAGCAACCAACAGCCAAGAGGAAGGAGATTTCACCATAGTTCTTGGCATGGAAGCAGAGCAAAGACCCTGAGCTGGGGAACGAAGGGAAGAGCTGTGTTAAGAGTTGAGCTCACAGAGACACAGGACTCTCACCTGGGAGGGCCTAAAGAAAAAGAAATAGACTGAGGAAGGAAGTGGAGATGGTTCCTACAACAGCATAGCTCAAGTGAGCCCTGGGATTGGCCAGTCTAAACCCGGTCTTAACCTTTGCTGTTCTCTACTAACTTAAGGACTTTCAAATTCTGTATGCCAGGTGACCAATAAACTGTTACCTTGTTTTGGTAAGGCTGCCCTATCACTGCAAATACTCACTCAGAGCACTGTGCCCTGACGGGGTAAAGAACAAGCCTCCTGCAGGAGTCTGGCTTGGCTGGACTCTGCAGGGAGCCACAGAGAGAGACGGGGACCACTAGTGCCCGAAGACCGTTTCAGAGTTGTGGAGGCCACAGGCCTGCCCCCTGTGGAACGATGTGGACCCTTGAGGTTCAGCACACCAAATGGGTCACTCACAAGGGACTGGTTACAGGTTGGGGAGTAGACCAGACCCTATGAATCCATGACGTTTTTAGTCCTCATGGTTACAAAGATAATCCTCAAAATACAAGTAAAGTAGAAACTGTTGTAGTGTTACCTTCTTGAGTTTGCAAACAGCCTGAAACAACAGCCAAGAGATGGGCTTCCCCATTTATTGCAACTGATTGTTAATGCTGAAACCTAAAAATACAAAATCAGCAGCATTAACTGTTTGCTGCTGATTTTAGTAATATTACCAAGCCATCATACTTCTGCCCACAATCCTAAACTGCCTCTGCATGCCTTCCTAGAGGATACCAAGCCCCGCAACAGTCTCCTGCAAGGCCTCCCACTTTCCCTCAACTTTTACAGTGTGGCTTTGCATTAGCAATAAAAAAAAAATGGTCTGCATACTTAGAAGTGAAAGTGTCACATAAAATAAGTGTAATATGTAAACAAACACCATAGGGAATATCACACGGATTTCATTATTTTCATATTTAAATTTAATAACTTATTTCTAAATTTTTATTCTGCCACTGAACATCTACCAGACTGCTTCAGAATTTTGGTCCACCTTTCATTGGTGATAAATTCTAAAATATGCTGATGGGTCATCATGGCATAACTTGAAAAAAAAAATGCTACTGAGCTTGTATGCTGGGCTTCCCCACTAAATGAGACAAGAAGAGATAAAACACAGGGAACAAAAAGGTGGGTTCAAAGGCACATACTTTAAAGAAACCGAAGGAACAATTTATATGCTACTGGAAATGTAGGTAAAGAAAGGCAGGGGAAAGGAGTTAGACAGGTGCATATAATGGTTCCAGGGTTAAAAATAGCTCTTTTTAACCCTGGAGCCATTGTGGTAAAGAGCGAACATTTATATAGCACGAGCTCTGGGAACCTCCCACTTTGCATGGACCTAAATCCTGGACTCCAGTGCGAGCCTGAACATCTACACTGCAATTAAACTTAGCCTGAGCCCCACAAGCAAGGGTGCCAATTAGGAGGGGCAGGGGAGGGCGGAAGTCCTCCCCCTGAGTTTCATAGAAGGGGTGTGTAAGCTCCCAGGTGGAGCTCTCAACTACAGCACAGCATTAGTGTGAAATGTAAGGGTACGTTTTCACTAGCAATGTTAAAGCACTGCCGTGGCAGCGCTTTAACATGGCTGTGTAGTCATGGCTCTCCGAGCACTGTAAAAAAAAAAAAAAAAAAAAACACCCCACTCCCACAAGGGGAGTAGCTCCCAGCACTGGTGCACTGTCTACACTTGTCTGAAACTTGCAGCGCTTGTGGGGGGGGGGAGGAATATTTTTTCACACCCCTGAGAGAGAAAGCTGCAGCACTGTAAAGTGGCAGTGTAGACAAGGCCTAAGTTCTGCAGAGGAGAGGTGCCGCTGGGGCACAGAGTCAGTATTTTGTTTATAAACAGAGGCAGGGTGATTAAGATAAGAAAGGGATGGTGAGTAAATTAAGGATATGGAAGTTTAGCCTGTAAAAGAGGAATCCCTTTGTGCAGGGAGGAGAAGTTGTTTTAGAGAGAGAACACAGGGGGGGGGGAGACTTAGAAAAAAATACAGCAAAGCACTGAGCCTAGGTTACATTCAGAAAAGGGGGAGATTTGGGGGCATAGGTAAAAAGAAGGGGTCAAACTCAGGGATGGGCTAGTAGTGTATAGAGAAGTTCACACTCTCTGTGGTACTTATGTGACCCCCATCACCATGGTATGAGGCTGTGCCTCACAATGTCTAACCTATTTCTCCTCCCAGCCCCTCAGTGAGGTAGAGCAGTGCTATTATCCCCATTGTACAGATGGGGCACTGACACATACACAGACTAAAGGCCAGATTTTCAAAGGTATTTAGGCACCTAGTGAGATTTTCAGATGCACTTAGACGGTTTGGTGCTTTGTAAACCCCACTAGATATCTAGCTGCATCTTTGCATGCCTAAAAACCTTTCAAATTCTGTCCTTAAAGCACTGGGCTGGGGTCAGACAGGAAGTCCATGGGGAGGGGGGGGCAAGTAGAACCCAGGTCTTCCAGGGCTAGCTCCATATCCAGAAGACCAGCCTCTCTCTCTCTCTCTCTGCGCTGCATGTGTGGGGGAAGGTGGGGGAGAGAGAGAGAGGAAAGGGGGGGAAAAAAAGAGTACTCATATAGGAGCAAAACCAAGGCAGCCAGTTCTCTGAGACTCCAGCAAATGGTCCCAGGATGAATGTCATGGTTGACAGCATGAAAAGCAGCACAGAGGTTAGGAAGGATGGAGAATGAGAGGAAATCACTTAACTCCCAAGGGGTGGCAAGTTCTGCCCCATGCTGGGTTGTACAGCAATGCCTGCTGTGCAATTTTACATTTTAACTGAAAACCATTTTGCTCGGTCATTTTTTGTTCTGAGTTTGAGAAAAGGAAGGAATGAGAAAGTGTCATAAGTATCAGATGTGTTTATGCCTCAAATTCTTAGGGTTTCAGCTGTATTCAGGCCAATTCCAGAACAAAGAACAGAAACTGCATCCAGAGTCCATAAAGTCGACGATTATTGTTGTGATTTGCATTATTCACTGGACACCATCTGTGTGCTCAGCACCATTCAGAATATGCCAAAAAATCCAGTCCCTGAGCCAATGTATATAAGATGTGTAACTCTGGTTAAGATGGCTCAGATATTTAAGTATGAAGTGTATAGTTATTGACCACACATGTTATCACATGATCACTGTGATGTTTATATCTAGACGTGGAGGCACTGATGGCAATAGAAGTTTTAGTTGATTAAGGACTAGAAGATTTGACCCTCCAACTTTCTTTCTAAAGGAGGAGCTGCCCAGAGCTCCCGTGCTTGTTTATTTTCCTTTCCTGCCTGCAGTGGCCCGATATACCTCAGAAGTGTCAGTTTTTTCTCAACTTTAAAATATAGAATTTTCTTGGTGTTTGGTTTTAAATATTCTCCTGTGAGAACTGCAACTCAATTGCTGTAGTGCTGTGTTTAAGAGCCTTCTGGAAAGTAACTAGCCTTCAAACAGAAGTGCAGTGTTGCCAACTCTCATAATTTTGTCATGAGTCTCATAATTGTTTTCCTTGAAGCCCCAGTTCCTGAAGTCAAGTGGATATGTGATGATTTCAGCCTTCATTCTTAAAGAAAAATGAAGTTTCTAGTCCTTGTGCCTGTGGAGAAAGCTCCAAAATGTGACCCCAGTGCACCCTAAAGGCTCAAAAAGCAGAAGGCAAATAAAAAGAACCCCAAATCTGTTATATAATTAGCTTTAAAATCATTAAATTATGTAAATCTCATGATTTTTGGTGAGCCTGAGTCATGATTTTTGAACATTTGGGATTGGCAATACTGTGAAAATGACATGAAAGTGTCAGTTTCACTCGTGTTTAAGGTTAGTTTCTAGTCTATTATTTGTAGTGAAGTGACACATCTAGAGCCCCAGGCAGGTGCAGTATAAACACACGAGGCCTTGCCCTAGTAGGATGTTTCCAAATTTAAATGATCTATTCCAAGCTTGGTGAACTGCAAAAAAGTGATAGACAGTCATCTAGATTTTTCTACAATTGTTTCAATTGTTGTATTCAAGAGTTAGTAACAAAGAATATACATTACAATTTTAATTGTAACCAGTGTTACTGAAGTGACTTGACACAAGATATGAGAACATGTTCGTATTAGAGTTGAATGGATCTAATATTTATTAAATCCTCTTTTTTTAAATATAGGAATTAGATACAGTGCTCCTATCAGCTAATTTCTAAGTTATCTGCAAAAAAACCCTAGAGTTTTCAGGTGCTTAAGTAGCCCTTGGAATCACAATAAAAAGTTGCCCCCCCCCACCCCAATCTGAAATAGCGCCCCTGCCCACAAGCTGGAGTCAGCTGGCATCAGCCAGCCGTGGGTGTCTAATTGCAGTGTAGACATATCCAAAATCCTACAGGCCTTGCAGGGTAACTGGCAAGTACGAGAACACTGAAAATGTATAAGAAAGATGCGTTTCCCCCTCTTCAAGCTGAAAATTAGTTATCATGACATTATCTTATATTTCAGTCTCTTGACACAGACAATGATAGCTCAGTGGTTTGAGCATTGGCCTGCTAAACCCACGCTTGTGAGTTCAATCCTTAAGGGGGCCATTTAGGGAACAGGGGTAAAAAAAATTGTCTGGGGAAAAGTCCTGCTTTGAGCAGGGGGTTGGACTAGATGACCTCCTGAGGTCCCTTCCAACCCAGATATTCTATGATTTCTTTGTGATAAATATCTTAAGCCTGAAGAAGAAAACTAGGGACGATAGCCAAGAACAAGGAACACCTAGTACTAAATAAAATACATTAATAGGAACACTGAGACAAGGCAATAAAGCAGAACAATCTACAAGTCTCTTCACTAGAAAGATGTACCCTATTCCAGTCTAAGGGATACTCTCTCACTAAAAAAGGAGAAGGTTAGAAATCACTGCAGATCTATTTAGAGGCTTGGTCTACACTTACCCCCCAAGTCGAAGTAAGGTACGCAAATTCAGCTACGTGAATAACGTAGCTGAATTCGACATACCTTACTTCGAACTTACCGCGGTTCAGACGCGGTCCACACGCGGCAGGCAGGCTCCCCGTCGACTCCGCGGTACTCCTCTCGTTGAGCTGGAGTACCGCAGTCGACGGAGAGCACTTCCTGGTTCGATTTATCGCGTCCAGACCAGACGCGATAAATCGAACCAGGAAGTTCGATTTCCAGCCGCCGAACTAGCGGCTAAGTATAGACCAGCCCAGAAAATACTACCCCTCTACCTCGATATAATGCTGTCCTCGGGAGCCAAAAAAATCTTACCGCGTTATAGGTGAAACCGCGTTATATCGAACTTGCTTTGATCCACCAGAGTGCGCAGCCCCGCCGCCCCGGAGCACTGCTTTACCACGTTATATCCGAATTCGTGTTATATCGGGTCACATTATATCGGGGTGGAGGTGTATAAGGAAGAATTCAGGGATCCCTGAGAGTTCCCCTTCTGCCTTCAGGAACAACTCCCTACTAGTTTACTAGATACTTACTAGCCAGAGGCTATAAAAGATTAGCCCCTGGGAGAAGTAAAAGCAACCTTCAAGTGCCAGGGATGTTGACTTCTCACCAGGGTGTTGTCCACAGATAGTAGGGCCTCTCATCTTAGTTTAGCAGTTTAACAATTAAAGTTGTACGATAAAGTTTTCAAAGTGCTATATATGAGGAAGTGGATGGGAAGGGATTGAGAGAGTTTGGGAGCTGGTGGCTGAGAGAGAGTGGAAGGTTCTGATAGGATAAATTAGAAGAGAGAAGTAGGTAGGGTACTGAGAAAGAAAGAAAGAAAGAAAGAAGCCAGGAAAGGAAAGAAGATAAAACAAGTGCAAGAGAAGCATGGTAACTAACATTCTTTAAATGCATAATAGAAAGTTGACAGGTACTATAATTAAATACAGTGCAAGATAGACAGCAGGCAACAGTTTATTCCTTTAAACACCAAGGGCATGACCTTGAGGGTGTGGCCCAGCAGGTATTTTTCACCCCACTCATCTTAATTTTCAGGCTAGCAGATATTAGGTAAATTGTCTTCTTAGAGTAAGTTTTTTAAAGTAGGAACATATCTATCTTTGTACAGTCCCTATCACAACAGAGCCCTTTTCTTGATGGGAATGTCTGGATACTACCATAATAAAAATGGGTAAGTATTTTCATGGGGTGATGCCTGATTTTAAGGCAGACTAACACCTTTAAGATCAAAAGGATCACAGACAATAACTGATGGGCAAGAGAGAGGACAAAAGACAGCGTGAGTCTGACATACTTGGTCAGAAGGGACGCTAAAACGCTAGTCTAGACGCAATAAATTGATCCCTGAGCGCTCTCCCGTCAACTCCTGTACTCCAGCTCGGCAAGAGGCACAGGCAGAGTCGATAGGGGAGCAGCAGCAGTCGACTCACCATAGTGAAGACACCACAGTACATAGATCTAAGTATGTCGACTTCAACTAGGTTATTCATGTAGCTGAAGTTGCGTAACTTACATCCCTCCTCTCCCCCCCCCCCCAGCGTATACCAGGCCAAAGTATATCATTCCTATCTAGCTCTGCTTTTTTCTGAGTGTAAGACTTGATATGTTTTGCAAACAGGTTTAATCTCTTGCTCTCTCTTTTTTAAATACAGTAGACCACTTAAATCTCAGATTATTTGTGAATTGCCACGCAAAACATCTCAACCTTCAACCTCTACCAAGAGGTACAGCGAAGAAGGGTGTCCTGGAGTCTGCATCGACTGGGATTCTTGCTAAAAAATGCACAGGCTAAGCAGCCCTCTTCCACAAGGCACTTAGTTCCATGGCTGAAATCCACAGGTATGCATGGAAAACACTTATTGAGAAGAGAGTTTAAAGGTCCAATCACCTGGCCACTCCTAAAGTACTGAGAGAATTCATGTACCTGAAAGGTATGCTCTGTTCTACATGGCAGTTTCCAGCTCCACTGTTGTACTCTCCCTACAAGCACAGAACTCCCACTACCATCAAAGTGAGTTCTAGGCCTCCCAGGAAATCTACATAGAACAGCAGACCTGAAAACTGCCATACAAGAGGAGAATTTTGCCCTTTGTCCATAAGAAATCTACATCTTTGATTGCCTAATGAACTGGATTTCAGATGTAAGAATTAAGATTGGAGAAGCAGGGCGAGGGAGAAGATTACTCTTACACAATGCCAAAAGAAGTTTGAACCCTATGAATATCATAAAGCAGAAATGTACTTTCTAACAGCTGTAAAAGGACACTCATTGCCAGTATACCCTTCTATTACTGCACAAATACTGCTGTTGCAGTTTTTGAATGGCATCTTGCCAAGTCTGAAACAGAAATGTGAAAGAAAAAAAAAAAATCTTAGCAAGTGACATTCAAGTACAAAACAGAACCTAAAGGAATTAGCTTGGATTTCAGGTGTTGCCTTGCTCATGGCTTTTGATTTATTAGTTTAAAGTATGCACATTCTGTTTGGTCAGAGAATAAGAGCCATTACACTGCTATTGGACAAGTCAAATACTGTGCCTGGCAAGAGTACTCGGAGGATAGCTATCCAATAAACAGGATTAGTTAAAAAGATTATCCAGGGATCATACGGTGACTAGATACCGTAATCCGATAAAAAGCAGGGAAACAAATAGGAAGAGGCATGGAAGGAAGTTGAGGGTGACAGAGCAGGGAGGAGGTTGATAGTGTGTTCACTGAGGGATATATAGCAAGTTACAGCATCACAGATGGTAATGCTTGAGGGACCACTTGTAGCTGGGGATACAGGAGGACACTCTGAAAGCCTAAATTAAAAATGTCTTTAATATTCCAACATTGTGGTCTTGTAAAATAGCTACTTAATACCATATGATCAGGGCTGCACCATTGCTTGCTAAGCTTGAGTCTAAGATGTTGACATTGTGCCAATGGACACTGTTCACTATAGACCCTTGAACAATGGAGGAAAGTTTTCTCATATATCCTTTGTGCTGTCAAAAAAAGCAGAGGGAATGCCTCAGCCAACCCCAGACAAAACATGATGGAATAATTGTGGGAGAGGGAAGGGAAGAAGAAAATGGAATTAGGACTCCAGTAACCGTCTTTATGTCATCGCCATATGCTGCTCAAAACATAACCCTAGAGCTGGAAGTTTAGTTAAAACAAACAACTTTAAAAAAAAAAAAAAGTGCCAAAAATTTGCTTACCATTTTGAAAAATGGTAAGCACACTTCTGTAATAATGTGCCCTGTCATGATCTCTTTTCCAGAAAGGTACAGGAGAAATCAAACCTATCTGCAGAAGGGCAATGATAGTGCACGCCAGTTGTGGTATACCTATCAAAAACTAAGATTGTTTAAGCCAGTAAAGTGGTTAAAAAAAGCTAGAAGGGACTTGACTGTGGAATTCATTCGAAGTTATAAAGGCCAAAATGAATGAGCATTTCCTCCTTTTTTGTTTTCTTCATCAAGTGTCCTCATATTATGTAAATGATTGGTCGAAGTTTGGAACCAAGAAAGAGAAATACTGCTTGGAGCAGCATGTAGGCAACTTGTGAAATTTACTGCCACAGAAGTTCAGAGTCCAGGACTATGGTTGAATTTTTAAGGAGGGCTAAATACTTTTATCACCAACATTTGTTGCTATGCAAGATAATAAAATAGCCTGATCTCATACTACCAGGTGTAGGGTGATCACCTGTGGGGACCAGGAATTCTCACCCGTATGTTTTCTCCCTTTACCACTGTAAAACTGACTACAGTTATTGGGGTCTTCACCTTTACCAAAAGCACATGATATTGGCTTCTGCAAGAAGTGGGAAACTAAACTAAACAGACAAATAGTTTGATTTGACATGGGATTTTCCATGTCAAAATTCTGAATTCAGTCAGTTACCCCAGTGAAAGCTGTCCACCCAACAGTGGAGTAAATACAGAAATATTTTCATCTGTAAATCTCCTTATGCAGACATTGGCTGTGCTTTTGAGATGTTTCATCAGAGACCTCTGCTCCAGGATGCATCAAACACTGCAACTTCTTGTATTCTGCAGTAATCATACAGGTTACTTTTCTCCGCAGGCAGGAGACAGCATGAATCAACTTGTTGGAAAAACTGACTCAACTCAACACAACTAGGGGAAATGCTTAGTGCAATCATATCGAAACTTTAAATGTACAATTTGTAGTAAAGACCACTGAGGAACTTGCTCTGCTTAAAAGTTACCTAGAGTTTCCCAAAGACTTATCAGCTTGTTACATTCTCCACCTAAGTTTTCCATTTCTCTCCCTCCCCATCTCACTCCAGGGGTGCATGAGTTTAATAGAAGCTTAAAGTTACATTTGCAAGTAATAGATTTTTGGATCAAGTTGTTGGGGGAGGCTTTCAATGAAAATGTGGGTGTACAAAATGAAGTATACAGTCACCACATTTTAACATTTGCCAAGCTTTTGAAAACTGAACAGTCCCTTCAAAAAAACAACTAGTCATATACACACCCTGCAACCCTGCCAGGTGGTGTATAAATTAAGATGTCAGCTTTTAACATTTTCCAAGCTCCCTCAGCTAGTTTTTTATGCCCCACACTTTGGAAAAATGCTGCTTTATGGGAAACCCTGAACTTGCAAATGTGCTGCAGCCCTCCTGTGACCCCTAGAAGATAGGATTTCAGATACAGGATGGGCATTCACAGAGGTCCACAGGTGAAGCCTCTGGCACTACACAAGGGTAATTTTCTAGTTTCCCCAAAATTTAGTTTCTGCAAGCTGAAATGCAGCAATTTACCTTTCCTTCCAGTATGTGGGGACAAATACTTTGGTACAGTGAATAATTTCTGTCTTCAGCATGCAACACCACAAAACAGACAAGAATTTCAAAAGAATCCAGATATTCAAAAAGCACTACGAAGTTATCATTTCCATTCAAAAAAAAAAAAAAAGAGTGTCATATTTGTACAAAGAAGCCAATTATACTGAAACCCAAGTTTTAAAGTTTGGATAGACAAAGTTTTACTATTTTAATGCATCTACCCCAAAATGCAATGATTTATGGGATAAACACTGCCCTTTGGTATAGAAGAGTCTGCTCCAAAAAGGAAGACACTAAAGACTAACCAGCCATCTAAAAAGCAGAAGACAGAGCTCAACTCATCTTATAGCTATTCTGTGTTCTGAAAAGCAGTCTTCATGCTTCAGAACAAGGTACCCAGGCTAAAACACCTCTGCTGAAGCTTTGCTACACAGATCTTAGGGCTTGTCTGTACTTACCTGGGGAACTGACGCAGAGCGATTGATCCACCGGAGGTCAATTTAGCCAGTCTAGTAAAGACCCACTAAATCAACCACCAATTGCTCTCCCGTCGACTCCGGTACTCCACCAGAACAAGAAGCATAAGGTAAATCAACGGGAGAGTTTCTCCCATCAACCCAGCGTGGTGTAGACACCGCAATAAGTCAACCTAAGGTAAGTCGACTCCAGCTACATTATTCACGTAGCTGGAGTTGCGTAATTTAGGTCGACTTAGCCCCATAGTGTAGACCTGCCCTAAGGTTCCACACCCACTAGTCTGACATTAAGAGATAATGAGATTGTGTCTATGCTGCAGGGACTACAGCATCATAGTTATGGCACCATGGCTATGCAGTCATAGCCCTGGAACATAGACACGGCCTACAGCGATGTAAGGGGTTTTTCCTGTCACTGTAAGACCACTACCTCTCTGAGTGATGGTGGCTAGGTCGAAGCATTCTTCCATTGACCTAGTTGTGTTTACACCAGGGATAAGGCCAACATAGCTATGGCTCTCAGGGATACAGATTTTTTACACCCCTGAGCAGTGGCGTTGGAATAGTTTTTATAGTGGGGGTGCTGAAAGTCATTGAACAAAACTATAAACCCTGTATATGATGGAAACTACTTCAAGGCAAGGGGTACTGCCACACCCCCAGCATCCCTGTCCCTGAGTCCTATAGCTATATCAACCTAAGTTTTAAGCAAAGACCAGGTCTGACACCATAGCAAAAAGGAGGTTTAATATACATTAGACAAATGCCAGATGTCTGTATAATTAGAAAGCAGAATTACTTACGTTAGCTTCTGTTTAATAGCGTGTAACAGATGTATGTTATACACATATCTTTAAAAATATGGATGATCGGGTGAGAACTGTAAAATTGTGAAAGCAAAAATGTTAAAAATGGCAAAAAAAAAAACCACTGAATGTCAAGTAGAATTTATAAATAGTTCTGATTTTGGGACTATATTTAAGAAGGTGAACTGAAAGAGGAAAAAAAGGCCAAACGTGGAGTATTCAGAAGACTAAGGAAACTGCTGATTTGTTAAAAAGGTATTTCACTTTGCTTCTGTCTGAAACAGGGACACAAGAAAGATGGATCTGACTCAGGAATCAGATTTTTGACAAGACAGGAATAAATGTTAAGGAACAGGAGAATATTAGCTGTGAAAAGGCCAAATATATTATAAAAGACTTCTCAAAGAAAGCCGCTTCCAATGTTTTGGCACAACCTAAAACACAGTGTACCACAGTCCAAGAAAAACCACAACTGATAAAAGTTAAAGTATATAGAAAAAAAAATAGAAATTTAAATACAGGGATTCAGCCAAATGATTAAATAGATTCATGGATTCCCAGGCCAGAAAGGACCATTATGATCATCTAGTCTGACTTCCTCTATTACATAGGCCACAGAACTTGCGCAAAATAATTCCAAGAACATATCTTTTAGAAAACATCCAATCTTCAGTGAAGGAGAATCCACCACAATCCTTGGTAAATTGTTCCAATAGTTAATTACTCTCACCATTAGAAATTTACACCTTGTTTCCAGACTGAATTAGTCTAGCTTAAATTTCTAGTCATTGGATTGTGTTACACCTGTCTCTGCTAGATTGATGAGCCCATTATTAACTATTTGTTCCCCACTTAGGTACTTATAAACTGCAATAAAGCCACCCCTTAACCTTTGTTAATCTAAACAGAACGAACTCTGAGTCTAGCATTATAAGATATGTTTTCTAACCCTTTAATCATTCTTGTGGCTCTTCTCAGAGCCCTCTCCAATTTATCAGCATCCTTCTTGAATTGTGGACACCAGAACTGGACACAGTACTCCAGCTGCAGTCAGACCAGTGCCAAATATAGAGGTAAAATAACCACACAGCGTCACACTAGAGGCTCACGTTCAGCTGATTATCCACCAGGACCCTCAAATCTTTTTCAGAGTCCCTGCTTTCCAGAGTAGAGACCCACATTGTACAAGTATGGCCTACATTCTTTGCAGCTGGATGTATACATTTACATTTAGCCATATTAAAACACATTATTTGCTTGCACTCAGTTGGAGTCAGTGAAGATAGCTTCTTGCCTCTTTCAGACTAACCAGAAAGTGAAGATCCTGGAGGAAAGGGGTTGTATTTAGAGGAGTTAGCTTTGAGTCTCATAATACATTACACTTAAAATGAAAATTGCCATCCATGGCAATGATTTGAGCCAAACTATAAAAATAGCAATCTACAGAAGACCAAATTCGACAGGGAGTCTGAGGTATTGTCATGATAATACCAAGCATCATAGCTCTCTGCTCAGACCTAAATCATTAATCTTATATACAACAATCATTTATGTATCCATACAAATTTTATTCATGTCTATTGTAGCAATGGAAAAATAGGGCTTGTCTTCACATACAGCGCTGCACCTGATTTTTTTTTTCCCCTTAAAACTTTGCTGTTACTGCAATTCTAATGCTTACCACTTTTTGAAAGCTAAAAATGTTTTGGTCCAAACCATCTCTCTTATTAAGGAATAAAGTTAGAAAGTAAATTCTAGTGATTAAAGGTTTGTCTAGTGTGCCTATCACCATGGTACCTAATCTCTGCACACAGAGGTGCTATTTATAAAACAAACATAAAAATTAGTAGTGTTATTCTAGACAATCAGTGCTAATCCACCCTTCTGGAGTTCACTAAGGAATTGATAATTTGGTGGGAGAACAGGGAAGGGAAAAACCAAAATTGTCCATAGTTTTGTTTAAATTAACTGTAGGAAGAAAAATGTTAAGCTGCACCCCAATGATTTTAGGTGCAACCTTGCTGAGGATGCTTGATAAAGATCTGTACTTCTTTAAGGAGCGTTCCTGACCCCTTCCTTGCCCCCACATCAAAGATGCACCCTACTGCAGTTCATCATACAATCCAACCTTGGACTATCTTCATTTGCAAGACAAAACTCCCAAAGAATTTTCTGTAACTGGGAAAATGGCTTTTAAAAGTAAATATTTAACATAGAGACACACACAGACCAGATGGGACGGGCAGATGTAAAAGCAAGAAAGAACAGCCAGGAAAAGATGAAGGGGAAAAAAAAAAAAAAAAGGCATAATCCACACCTCTTCATAAGTCACCTCAAACTGGCCATTCACTTACAGTCTTGGCAACAGCCAATGATATTTATATATAAATAAAGCGAACAACAATAAAAAGTTGTCAAACAGGGAAGTGGTCTTTTCCTCTTCCCTGAGTAATCCTACCTTCTATTCCTTCCACCAGTCTCTTTCTTTCCAGCAACAGAGTGAGCAAGTGAGTTAGCGTAAACAAATTACGCTGTGCAACTTTAGCTATGGTCTTGCAACTGCTCCATGATTTTATTTATAAATTAATTATCTAGTGAATGGATTAGAGTAGACATAAGCCAACTAGACAGTTGATTTTAGGCAGAGTTATAGAAAAACCCCTTGGAAAAAATGCTAATGTTTCTCTTCACACACACCTCTACACTGAAACCACCCTGTAATGGGAAACTGAGAAATCAGTGGAAGGATAAAAAATTAACACAAGCTATGTTTGTTCTATAAGGCATTGTCAGCCCTAAGATAGAGTGCCATGTTCTTGCTTTGGTTTCTGTTTCAAAGCACGATTATTATTGCCCTTGAAAGGACAAAACAAAGGGCAATGAAGATATAGGTTTCAGGAATTTGTCACAAATAAAGGCTAAAAGATTTAGGCTTTATCTTGCTCAGGAGGCAGTTCTGAAGATTTCAGAATTATATAGGTAGTTGGTGAAGGGTTCAAAAGTCAGGACAATGCTCTTTTCACAATAACTTAACACGGTGCGTAGCCTCAGGGATGCAATTGACTCTAAACATTGTTTTTGCCTACACAGTATAGTTAATATTCCAGAAGTAAAGGTAGCAGTTAATGTTTTATCCTTTCATTGACTTAGGCTGAAACATGCTTGTCTTCCTATAACCTGATCATCCTGGTTTTCTACAGTATAGATACAGCTTCCTAGACACGCATGTATAGCCAGCTTCGCCAGGAACACTTCTTCCCAGCTCGGTGTGGTAGGGCGTGCCAGAGTGCATTGTTCCTGGTGCTGCTCTCTGTGTGCATTTCCCGTGTAGGCATCAGTAGGCAGTGTGGTGGGCATGGATGCACAAATGTGACTGTTGTGAAAAGAGAAGCTGTGTGGGGACAGCTCAGCCTTGTTTGTTGTAGCTGATTCAAATTATGATGTCATGAATGGATTATGAAACTTGGTTACAGTTGCTGTGTAGACAGGCTTTAAAGAATAAGGGAAAGTGAGAAAATTAATCAGAATTATCACTAAAATAATGAACATGAAAGACACTGTCAAAGCCACTAGAGCAGATCATGTAAATAAGTGTATGGCTAGACATTTTTATAGGCAGAAAAGTGATGAAAGAGTGACGAAGAAGGAAAATGGTGGACACAAACCTAAAGTTGCTAGGCTTGTTGGTCAGTGTTAGTTTCCTGTTCACATCAAAAATATATATTTTCTGGGCAGTAAATTCTGATCACTGTAACAAACAGACCTGCCTTTCCTATAATCAGGAACTGATGGATGCAATGAACTGTGCTCCTCACATGACAAATGTAAAGCTTAGCAGAAACTAAAAAGCCATTGTACAAGTATGGACTGATGGACAGATCTGCTGCCCTAGTCTGAGACAAACAATTCAGAGCTGGTGCCAGCAAGCAGCATTTGTGGTCAGGAAAGAACAAACGTTATAAGCCTGTGGTTCAAGAAAAAAAATACACAATTAGACTTTCATGGTAAACATCTGCTACTTAAAGATTCACTTGTAACACTTTAAATATAATATAAAAAGTAATACGAAATGTAACATAACATTTAAAGTGGAAGCAAAGAAAAGCCACTTATCTCATCAATATTTTACTGAAATGAATGGCATAAATCCAAGTAATACTGTAAGTTATATGAAATTAAATGTTTACTTCCTCATCTCAGTACATGCCAGTTTGGGTTAAACCCTTCAAAGCATCACCATCAGCAACATCCATAAGAACTGCGACACTAACAAAAGAAGTCCCCCATGCCATATATTCCTCAACAGCCAGAACATCATTTGAGCTGAAGTTCATCACCTTAATTCTACAACAGGAGTTCTAACCTTGTGGGTAGAGAGCAAGAGGAGTTATTCTTCCAACCACAGAGAGAAGAAGAGTGCTACTTTTCTCCTCAAGGTAGTGAACAGAAGGGAGGGGAGCGGAGATCCTTTGAGGTAACAACAGAATTAGCATCTCATTTAAATCATTGCAAAAGTGGCACAAAGGGTACAAGGATGTGGCTGGATTTTAGATCATGGGAGGAAAAATTTAAGACCCCTGATCTATAGTTTGATATTACATAAAAACAACAAGCCAGCTTCATTTACTGCAAGCTTTACTGTAACCTGACAAATGAAACCAACATAAACAATATCCCCATCTGTTGGACAGGTTTTTGGTTTAGTAATTTAAACTAAAGGTCCATGCAAGAGGTTTGTATTCCTACCAACTAGAAATGTGATGTGTCATTGAAGTAGCTACCATTAATGAAGCATAGCCACTGAGGTAAAAGTTCTGTTTTAGTAAAAAGCATACACAATCCCGAGATGCAGTGGAGTGGATGCAGTGCCCGGACTGACTGACTGTTGTTTTAACTTGCCATACTGAGCTCAAGAGAAACAGTCTGATTCAATTTTAACTGGAGTTAGCAATTCTAGATAACTATAACTGCTAAGCTTGGAGGACTGGTAAGGGAGATGGTTACACCACTGTTTTTTTCTCTAAATGCCTTGGAACTTTGTGTTTAATACAAGTTAACCATCTTAAGAAAATACAAATAAATTCTCTAATATACACCAAAGTACACTGGAGAAGCTTTCAGAACTCATTTACTTTGAAGTAGTCTGTTCTTGATCTCCTATTTTACACACAATCAGAGAAACCAAGGGAATGTATTTAGGAGAATTAATTTCACTAATTAAACAGAGAGAGATTCTACTTATGTAAATCTGTAGGTCACAAGGCCTATTCAATTTATCTTTAAAATAGATTTCAAGGAAGTGTTTATTTTCATTGTAAGAATCAAAACATGGGGAGCTGCTACAAAGTTTTAACAACAATCTTAGGTGCATTTAAAAACACGGAAATCTCTCGTTTACACTGATCAATGCTAGTGAACCTTAGAGAAGGTAATCTAGACAGCTCCCTTCCCTTCCTCTTGGATAAGTCATTCCACTAATCATATTCCTGAAGTAGTCCAGTATTTAGTTGAACCATTTTTAAGTACTCTCATCGAGATGATTTGAATACAAAAACAATTTTAAATTTTGAAAACATAACTAATTGGTTATTCTTTAAATATAGGCATTGACTACTGTTATTTTATTATGGCAATTATTTCCGGAGCTAAAATGCTGGATTCTACATGATAAAGTTTGCAAGAACCTGCAGGGTAAAGGGATTTTGTAGGTTTTCAACAACAAGCTAGTTGAGAAGCTCAAAGCAAACAGGGGAATTTATCACATGCTATAAATTATATATTTTACAATGGTCATCATCATGTAAAATGGAGACAATGCGGTCACAGTTCAGGACAACTGTACGTGCGTTTCCCCTCACAGGTCCAGCAAGGGCACCCACTGGCTCCCCAGCCATTGGCTTTCTGTGTGAGGACCTGCATCTCTCTCCCTTCTGACTGGGTATGTCCAAGCTATACAATTCTTTGCCTTCACTGTATTATTCCCAGCACAGACCAGTTGCCAAAGGCACCTGCTTGCTTCCTCCTTCAGAGGCACTTAACAGGTATAATAGCTACAGCTATAAGTACCACACAGTTCTGTCTATGCGAGCCTATTTTATTATTAAGGTAAAAAGCATTACAGATAAAACACCAAAAACAATAAAAGAAACAACACGCATGCTAATAAGCTTACTAGAGTTAACCTCAGCCCTAACATGGATTCTGGTAGGAGGAGTCCTTCAAACCCCCACCCAAGGGGGATTCTTTGTGGTTAAAAGTTCATCACCATTTAACGCAGAACAATCAAAGTCTTATCGGACCTCAGTAGGCAAAGTTCTTCCAGTCCTTCCCAAAGGATTGGGGACCTCTGTGCACCAGAGGTCCTGATCAGGAAGGAGGCCCTGACCCAGTTTAAAGCCAGGCTATTTATCCAAAAACCCCTTTCTTTGTCTGTTTAAAATTGGATTTTCCAGAGACAATTACTATATGCAAACCTTTTCCATGGGGATGGCTTCTCTGGAGATTTCACAACCTGAGTGAGTTTGCTTGCTCGCCCCTGCTGTTCTATTTACCCTTCTTGTAGGGATATTAAAGAAGGTACTAACAGTGATTCCCCCAAGTGACAGTGACCCCCGCATAATTTGTCCCCCACACTTTAAAACAACAGTTTCACCAAGTACAAAAATTACTTGGGTCTTCTGTTAAAACTTGTAAGCTACTGTCTGTAGAAACCATTGATTATATCTGTCCTGTGAAAGATACTTTATTACTATGTAAAACTTACAAACAAGTTAATTAACTTTGTTCCTGAAGTAATTGATACAATGTAAACAAACGCTATAAGCCGTTAAGTGACTTTCACTTTATTGTAACAGCAACAGCTCCTAGGAACAGACCCCCACCCTCTGTGATTAAAGGGCCAGGAGTCTCAAATGAATTAGCACACACCCCGAAAGTGGTGGAGACAGTAAATTAAAATATGGCTAAGATATGGAATGTACGTTGATGAATGCTTGATGTACATGAATGGTTAGGGAGGTGCCAGCCTAGAAAGGGAGTATCCGTCGGCCGAAGAATGTGTCAAGTAGGACCACCAGACAACCCCCTGAGGGTAAACTGGGATCCACCCCATCACCTGGAAGGATGAGAAACACAAACTTTGGACAGTGTGGAGCCACCAGGAATGTGCCATCTGCTGATTGAGTCAGCAACAGCAGGATGAAACAGCTCCCATAGACTAACATAGGAATTAATTCCTATAAGAATGGACTCTAAAGATTGAGGACTTTGAGTCTCTGGTTCTGCTGCCAGCCTCCAGGAGCATCAGGTGCACCTGACACGGACTCGACTCCATCCTCACGACCAAGATACCTGGCCAGTAACTTGGCATGAGCAACATCTAGGCTGGTAACTATAACACCAATACAGAACTTGAATGAATGATTGTGTGAATGAATGAATGAATGAATGAATGAATGAATGAATGAATGAATGTGTGTGTGAGAGAGAGAGAGAGAGAGAGAAATAAGTAGTGATAGGAATAAGTAGTCAATGTTGTTTACTTTTATCTTTTGCTTTATCATTATATTTACAATAAATGTGGCATCTTTGCCTTATCCCTCTTAATAAGATCCTGCTGGTTTTTATTCTATTGGTATAACATTATCATGGAAGTTATACAATTACTCAATAACACATACACAAATGCATCTGAATACAATGTACACCAAAGGTATTAACCTTAATTCAATAAGGTTAACTTAATTCAATAACGTTTATCTTAATTCCATAGAGTTTGTTCAGGATATTGTCAATCTCTCACAGATGCTTACTCACCATGTGAAGTATTTTGAGAACTATGGATGAAAAGTGCTAAGTATGATCAATTTCATGATATTCCCCTACATTAATATTTCACTGTTCTCCACAGAACACTAAGTATTTCACAATACTGAAAGGAAAATAGGAGCACTACCCCAAAGAGCTCACAAACTAATTTCAAACATAACAATGAAGGGAGGCAACACAAGCAGTGTAGAAGGGTTGAGAGGGGAAGTACAAAGGCAATATCAGTAAGATTACCTTGTTACTCAGTGTCACTATGCTACTAATGCACATAGCATGAGAGATATCAAAAGTATATAGGTGCCTAGTTTGCCAATTTCTTGCAGGCATCATGAAGTGGAACTTTGATGGAGCATGGTAGCCGTGCGAACCAGCTTAAGACAGGTGTTCCATCTACAAAGGCAGTGTGGAATTAAACATGGAGCACCTTTGTACATCTGCAGAGAAACAATGCCAGCACCACCACCAATGCTATAGGAGACTAGGGGGCCCAACTGCCACCTGTTAGGGTAGTGGAGGAATAGCCACCACCATGTGGAACTAGAAACACTAGGAGCCCCATGAAAGCTCTATACGCATGAAGGGGTCCCAACACTACCTCTTCTGGGATGGGAGAGATTCTCTGTAAGCGTAGGGGATTCCATTACCCCAACAGATGTTAGCTGGGACAGTGGTAGTATACCACTTCACCAGAATCCCTCAAAATCCACCCCCCACCCATGGAAGGGCACTCTGCTTGATAAGGTGGTCACCCATACAAGAGCCTTCTGTCAGGGAGACAGGCAGAGGGCTATCGCTCCTTTTCAGGCTGGCCAGGGCCTTTCCAGTCCTCAACGCACCTCTCCCTGTTTCTGCATGGGCTGGGGTCCAGTCCAGGAGGAGGGAAACCTCAGCCCCCCATCACCCCAACAGAGAACTATATTTAGGGGCAATGAATGTATTTACAGTGCAAGAGGGTTGCCCAGCATTAATTTCATTGGGGGGGGGGGGGGGGGAAAGAGGGTGTGGCAGGTACAGCATTAGTTAATTTATTTACAGGCATCATAGTATTCATTTTTCATCCCCCTGAAACACTCTCTCTCTCACACACACACACACACACACACACACACACACACACGTTGATTTAGATAGTTTGTGCAGGGGAGGGGACATTAATTGGGAACTCACAGTTCAGCTAGCAATAGACCAAGGACTGTTGTGATACCTGACCACTGGGAAATGGGGCGAGGGGAGAGTGGCATAGGGCACTGATGCATTTCAATCTGGTAAGTAGACTTTGGGCACAGGTGTTGGGTAATTTTTTCAAGCCTTGCTGAAGCAGAAGTGAGCCATGTATGGCCACAAAGGTTGGGACAGCAAAGTGGCAAAGGCACAGAAAGAAGGGCTGTCCAGTGTTGGAAGGTTCCCAATTATCACCTGAATATAATTTACAACAAAACATTTCCCCCAACAGTCGATTTAGAACACAGCCCAGCTACTTTAAACTTCCCAGGCCTAAACATTGTAACTCCCATTACTTTAAAAAAGATGCTTACTTTAGGAACCTCAGCAAGCACATGAAATAGGTTTGAAATCTTTAAAAAAGCTACTTCTCAGTTTTAAAATCATGAGTCTTCAACTCATTTCCAAACAACCATAAGTACTGAGGTGCAAAAGATTACCCACTTCAAGATATTCTGGTCTGGAGCCCCATCATCTGGGATTCTTATCAAATTAGATATTTCTTAATTGACATAATTGCATATTTCAACTCAATTAATCACTTCATCTCTATTTAATTCCTCATCTAGATGACATTAAATGGTCAGAGAGGAAAAGAAGTGGATAGAGAAGGGAAAATTCCTATTTGAATGCTTGATTCTAACCCTTGTGTTAACAGGGACCAAGTATGTGATATGAGAATTCCTCTGACCTTGTTTACACTTCTCCACACCAATGTATTAACAGTGAAACAATGTAACAGGCGAGATACTTGATACATCAGTAGATGAGACATATAAAATACAATATACAAGTGTCATACATGTAACAGTTTTAAAACACAGCATGCACTATATAATAGAACAAAAGGTCCATTTTGTCAGTCTCTTCCTAATCTTACACAACAGAACTCATGTCAGTTATTTTTGCTACTATCCTCTTTTGCAGTTACAAATCTTCTGCGTGTCAATGTGCAAGTGTATTAACTCATTTTCAATAAAGACATTAAGCATAACAGGCACTTAGAGACACCCCTGGAGTTTTTCCAGTGTGTTTTTGTTAAGCAATATGTACCCTTCAAGGAATTCAGTTATATAAGCAAACTTTGGCTTCTCCTTCAGTTTACTTGACCTGTGAGTCTTGTTATCCAGTAATGAAGTCTTCACCTTTAAAAACATTCTTAAAATGTAAGCTTGGTAATTTAAGTACAATGTCCTTTTATCAGGCTCCGGCATGCAACAAAGGTGAAAAGTTATTTCCTCTAGACCAACTCATGTAATTTAATGGCATCAAAAGTCTTCAGAAAAATACTGATAGACATTTGTAGCTGGCCTGCATCCCATTAGCACAGGTGCAGTTCCCATCACATGGGACGGGTACAAGTCCTCATTTGGCAACTATCCCAATTCCCCATCAAAAGATGTTGATCTCTCCTTACGCCAACCTTGTCTAGTCCACCCTAGAAAAATTAGCATCCATGTTACAGAACTCCAGGCATAGTTGCTGAACAGATTTAGATGACAGTGGTAAGCACGTGATTCCTGTCTCTATTACAGCTTCCATCACTACTACCATTGGCAAAGCTACACCAGTGGTATCTTGCAGCCAGAAAGTTTACCAGTGTACATAAGACCCAATGAGGCAGGACAATGGTATAAGTACTAGTATAGACAAAGCTCAGATGTTTTACCCACTCCTACCCCCCATCCTGAAAATCTGAATACTTGCCTCCTGTTTACACTAGCAACTCAACACCAATACAGTATAGCATTTCATAGATTCACAGATTCTAGGGCTGGAAGGGACCTCGAGAGATCATCGAGTCCAGTCCCCTGCCCTCATGGCAGGACCAAATACTGTCTAGACTATCCCTGATAGACATTTATCTAACCTACTCTTAAATAAATTTACCTGAATCTACATTTAAATTATACAGCCATAAACCACCACCAGGCCAAGTCCACCAAGAGCATTAGTGTAAACCAAATGATTAAAATGTTAGCAGTTGCCAACGGCCTGAATACACTAATACTCCAACAGTGGCTGCCACGAGTGATAATGTGATGGTGGGAGGTTTTGTGGAAAATACTACTCAAACAAAGCCTTGTTGAAAGTTACTGTAACACAAGTACTAATTTCCTCACACCACTACACCTACCTTCTTTTAGCTTCAGCTGCATAACTGTGCTTCAGGTAGCACAGATTCATTTTCAGTGGCTTCCTACTCTGTAGACCAGCACCTTATCTACAGTAGCATTAGTTCCCCCCCATCCCCCAATCAATAATACCCCTGTTGAGCCTCTTGCATTGCACTTTTACCAGCAGCCATCAATGCTTTGCTGATCAGAGACAGGCATCTGACTCTTCCCCCCCACCAACAGATGTCAGTTAGGACACGGGGAGGCATAATGGTTGTATTATGCACTCCCACAACTGGTTAGGCCCTTTATGCTAGTCTCTTGCTCCCTGGGCGGAGAGCGCTGTGCAGCCAACATGCTCACCTCTGGAGAGGATATGTCTTGGGTCTTTTGACAACAACAAAGTTACAGTTGAAAGGATGCTGGCTACAATATGGAACCTCTCAAGAATCTGAACATAGACGTAGGCTGGGAGGGCGTACTTAAGAGTCAGATTAGGGGCTTTGAAGACTAATGTGTTTAGGGAAGGAGGTGGAGGGATTTAAGTAGAGAAGATGTAGAACTGTCAGTTGGCTTCCACAAAGCTTTAATGTGTAGTTTTGCTGACACTGAAATACCTTGTACAATAGCTTAGGCATTATGTCTATATTTAAAAAAAATGCCTCAACACCAATGCCTTTCAGTCATCGAGACCATCCTGTCTGCTCTTTCACCTGATTAAAATCTAAATTAGTTAAGTAACACAAGGATTAATAAATTATTCAGGACAGATACCTAGTCTTCTCACATTTTTAAAAGGATTGCACACCTCTATGGCTCTGCATAAATGGAATATAATGGCTTGCCCCCCCACACTCACTCAGAAATTTCCCCTTAAATTCATATGCATTGTTCCATTTTTTAAGTGTAGGTAGTTTAGGGCTGGCCAGAAAATGAGATTTCCTGTTTGCAAAAAAAATTCAGGTTTCAGAAATTGTTTTAATTCTAATACAGAACGAAATAAAGACCGTTTGAATTTTTTCCATGAAAAAACAAGATCTCTCTCTTACATACCCATACACAGAATAGCCAGTGGTCAGGACAGTCACCTAGGATGTGGGAGACTCAAGTTCAAACTTCTGCTCTGCCTGATTTGCTGTCTGGCCTAAAGAATATTTAGTAAGTCCCTGTTCTGCCTGATTCCCATATCTCAGGTGAGTGCCCTAACTATTGAGTTTATCTGATGTGTCTCTCTTGTTTTGACCAAAAATTCCATTCTAGACTGAAGAAACCTTCCCAATGAAATTCTCATAGAAATGGATTTATTTCCACAGAAAGTTTCAGTTTTGAATAACTAGAATTTTGTGGCAGAAAAACACTTAATCAAAACATTCTCCACCAGCTCTAAATCTAGATTGCCAAAATACTGTTCATATCCAGTCAGCTCTACTGAAACCCTAGCTCATTTGATACTAATGCACAGTGGTGCTTCCTTAAGATCAAAATCTGTGTGTTGTTCTTATTCACGGAACATGTTCAATCTGGAATTTGTTTCTTCCCATCCAAATACATTATGGATTAGTATTATATCACATGAGGGGGAAATGCAGCAGAAATCTTCTTACACCATAATAGGATTTAGCCCTCCCTCAGGAGCAGTTTAACTCTTTCAGGGGCACCTTTGGGGATATTTTACAAACGATTACAATTCCCTTATGATGAACACCTCGACTTCTGGGAACAATTCTTCCCTGCTTTCCATTCTATATTCCCTCTTTCTCTACTTAGGTGTCAAGCAAGCAAAAGGAGGAAGTCAGCTGCTGCTGAAGTTAAAGAGGATGCAGTAGTCATGGTAATGAGAAATTGCATCACACTCTTGAGTGGTTGTAATCAAGAAAAAGCTTGAAGTGAAAGTCTATGCTCCCTTCCACCCTCCCCCCCCCATTTGCTTTCACTTAATTACATTCCATAAAATGAAAGAACCTTCAGACATTACCAAACCAGCACATTTTCCATTCATATGGCAATATATTGTAGATCAATAATAAATCCCCAGTAATAGTCAATCCGGGAAATTTCCCCTCTGATGTTCAGTTTATCCACCAGCATGATGCACCGCTTTGCACTTTCACATCTCCGTCCATTTGAGGATCTCAGCATGCTTTGCAAGCGCTCATTATTAATCTCACACCGATGGGAATGAGGTGCGGATTCTAGCCACCGTGCTACAGCGGGGATTTAAACCAAGACACACGGAGGCTCTGTGGCTAACTAGAGGCCACGCAGCCAGTCAGCTGAAAAGCCACAACTCCTGGCTCCCAGCCCCAAGACCACGGCTGCCCTCCGGAACTAGGAAATGGTCGCGATCCCCTCAGCCAGCGGGAGCAGGGCGCTGGGGATGAGTCCGAAGTGGCTCTCGGTGCAGGAGCGGTTCCTGGCTACGCGCACCGGGGTGGAAAATCCCCAAGCAGCAGCAGGACACCAGAGGCACCACTTGTTGCGACTCTCCCGGCCGTCGAAAAAGCTCCAGCTACTCCCCAGCCCTCTTCCCCAGGCACGGGAGCCAGCGCTAGCTCCTGGCAGTACGCTCCAGCTCGCCGGGCCTGGACGCAGCACGGCCCCGCCGGCGGATGCACCGCGCGCCCTTTCAGGTTCTGATTTCTAGTTATTTATTTATTTATTGCGTGCAGCCGCGCGGTTGCATGAACGCTGCCTGGAAACAGCACCAGGCTTCCTCCACCACCCGGCCGCCGCCGCTTCCCCCTGCCCGCACCGTCTGTCAGCGGCTCCCAGCCCAACCACCAACCGCTGCGCCCACAGGCTGCTGCGGGGGCCCAGCTCACCACCCCCCCCCCCCACGGGCGCCGCCGCTCCCCAGGCGCGGGCCGGGCAGCACAAGTTGCCGTTCCCCCTGGAGGGGCAGCAGGGACCCGGCCCGGAGGCTCTGGGGAAGTTTGCCCGGCAGGACTTTACCTTCTCCTCACTCCGCGAGCAGCTTCGGGCGGCGGCAGCTGGTGCTGGAGGAGGGAGGCGGCGAGGTAGCGGCTGCCGGCCGGCGCTGTCACGCTGCAGAGGCGAGGCGGGGAGGGAAGGGAAGGGCCGGGCGCCGCGCGGAGGAAGGCGGGGGGAAGAGGGGGAAGTGCGGTCCCCTGAGTAAATCGTGGGCTGATTGTGACGTAACAATGGTGCTGGGGACAAATGAGAAGCTGTCTGGAAAGGGGGGCGCTATGACGTCATGATCGCCAGGACCAATCCAGGGATAATGGAACGTTCGGGACTCGGGAGCCCCACAGGGACAGGAAGAGACGGGGCGGGGAGAAGGGGGCGAGACTGACTGGCAGGGGAGCCCTGGGAGCGAAGGGCAGAGACTCGCCTGCTGACGGGCAAAGCACGGGCGTGGGGACAAGTGAAGCACGATCCCGAGGAGCAGCTGGGGTGGCGAGGTCCGATCCAGAGGAGGCGGGGGTAGTGGGGCTGGGGGAGGAGTGAATGGCGGGGCTGGGGATTGGTTGCGCCCCATCGCGCCCTTCCCCTCTAGCCCCCCCGAGCAAAGCTACACAGCCCGGCCCGGGACCGTTATGTCTCCCATCCAGCCGGGCCCCTGTGCCGCTCAGAGCATGCCCCACTCCGCATGCGGGGCGGGTCCGCGCTGAGCTCACCGCTGTCTGCCGCTGGAAACCCAAACTCTCGGCTCATCACCCCAGTCAGCCGGCGGCCGAGGCGGCCAATCAGGGCGGTTGTGGGGAGGTGCTGCCTAGGCTCCCCCACTCCTCCTCACTGCTAGTGCGGGCCACTGACTTGGCAGCTCCCAGCGGGGGTCAGCCCAGACACTGCCCGCCCCCCTGCTAGGGTGACCAGATAGCGAATGTGAAAAATCAGGACAGGGGATAGACTCTTATATAAATAAGAAAAGGCCCCGAATAGCGGGACTGGCTCTATAAGATTGGGACATCTTGTCATCTTACCCCCTGTAGTGAGAGCGGGTGGCAGAGCGGGCCCAGAAATGATGCAGGCAGGGCCAGTGCAACCACTAGGCGGCCGCCTAGGGCGCCAAGTGGTTGGGGGCGCCAAAAATCCGTGCCCCAAACATTTTTTTTAAACAGTGGAACACAAGGCTGCCGCTGCTCCCCGCCTCCCGGCTCCAGAGGGGCTGTCCGCGGCGCGGCCAGTCCCTCCCCCCAGGGGAGCAGCCGGTGGCAGAGCAGGGAAGGGGAGGGTCCAGCGCTAGCAGCTGTGCCTTCTTCCCCGCGCCGCGGGCTGAGTCGGGCTCCCTGCCGCCCCCGGAGCTCTCCTCCGAGTCGGGCACCCCTCCCCCAGCCAGCGCCACCCCCTCCAACACCTACTGACCAGCTACCTTCTTCCCTGTGCACCCCCGCCCCAACAACCCACCCTGTCCTGCCACTTTTGCCTCTGGGCAACCTCCATCCAGGAATTCCCCCCCACCCCGCCAGCCACGGTCACCTTCACTCCTGCATCAACCTCGGGGACCCCCTCCCACCTGCCATCTCCCTTCTGCCCACTCCTCCCTTGTGCAAACCCCTCCGTGCAACCTTCACCCCTTTCAACAACCCCGGGCACAGACACCCCCCCCCCGCCTGCCAGCCCCTTGCAACAACCCCCTCCTGCCCACTTCTCCCTTGTGCCACTCCCTCCCTGCCACTGCACCCCCTGCAACGAGCCCCTTTTGCCTCTGTGCAATCTTTTCCCTGCCACTACACCCCCGCCCCCTCCACCTCTTGGCCACCTCCACCCCCTGCAACAATCCCATGCACCCCCCTCTCTGCCACCTTCACCCCCTGCAAGAGCCCCCATACGATCCCCCTCTTTGCAGGCCCCCCCTATGGCCCCTGCACTTTGTGAACATCTGGGCCCCTGGGGGGAACTTGGCCATAGGAAGGTGGGGGCTGGACATCAGAGGGGGGGCGCAAGGTGGAAGTTTCGCCTAGGGTGCAAAATATCCTTGCACCGGCCCTGGGTGCAGGAGTTTGCTGCACTGAGCATGGCTTGCGTTCAGGACAGTGCACAAGGGTTAATGACCCGTGGGCTCCCGCACAGGCAATGTCTGGAGCAAAGGGGTAACATGCAGGGCAAGGCAGGACTTTGGCCCAGCCGGCCAGCCTGGCAATAACCATCCCATACATTCTTTCACTGTCCCCTGTTGATTTTTCTGATCACATTAGCACTGCTAAATGGAGAGGGCTTCTGGAACAGCCTGTTATTTAGGTTGCCTGACCCTTCCCTGCCAGTGTCAGGAGCACTTGTACTCTGGTCGCTAGCCCTGCTGACACATCTACACTGCTGTTGTTACCCTTGCTGCCTAGATTAAAACTAGCAAGGGTTTGCCTACCTGCACTACAGTCACACCTTCACTTGCATTGTAGATGTACCTCATAAGACCTTGTTTTCAGTTGCTTATAACTTTGCTGAACTTCAACAGTTTGGACTGAAATTTTGCATGCCAAGTGTCTGCCTCAGGCTGAATTTTTGGGGAAGATTTTAAGCCAAAACAGTTCAGCTGTGTCTGAGAATGAGACTAGGGAAAATATATTATCTTTCCCATGTTAACTAAGTGTGACCCTTTCTTTGAAAAGCTGTAGCCTGTGCACTGAGTGAGGCATAGATCCTGTGCAGAAATATCATGTGATCATATAATTAAAGAGTGTATCATTCATATGCATAAGGGGTTGAATTAAGGTTTCATAGGCAACTATAATTCTGCCATTTTCTAACGTTTGAGTGCTTAACTGTGCAACCTTAATAACATTACAGTAGTTTAATGTAGTTTTGTGTAATATAATAAATACAGTTCTAGATAACTATCCTCTTTCTCTCTCTCTCTCTCTCTCTCTAGTTACCCAACTCCTCACAAGAATATCTAAGTGTTTACAAAAGTTACAGTATCCACAGTTGAATTATATTCTGGGTTTCTTTCCAGAAATTAGGGTACTTAATAGAGAAATAAAATTCCCCTGCTCCAGGGGTGTTTGCCATCCAAATTAGATAGTCTTTAACACTGGAAAAAAGGACAATAAATAAAGGGAGGGAATTGTGAGATAAACTAATAGTAAGGCTGTGAGTTTGTCACAGAAGTCATGGATTCTGTGACTTTCCGTGACCTCCATGACTTCTGCAGCGGCCAATGCGCCTGGCTCAGGGGCAGCACAGGCAGTCCCTGCACAAGGCGCACCGGCCGCTGCTGGGTCAGTTTCAGGCCACCACCAGCAGCAGAGTTTGGGTGTGGGAGGGGGTTGGGGCATGGGATGGGGTGAGGCGGGCTCTGGGTGGTGCTTACCTGGGGGGGCTCCTCGGAAGCGGCGACATCCCCCTCGCTTAGCTCCCAGGTGGAGGCGTGGCCAGGCAGCTCTGTGTGCTGCTTCTGCCTGCAGGCACCACTGCCGCAGCTTCTATTGGCCATGGTTCCCAAAGCGAAGCCAATGCTCTGGGTGGAGGCAGCCCGCAGAGCTACCTGACCACCATGCCTCCACCTAGCAGCTGAGCAAGGGGGATGTCGCCGCTTTCAGGGAACCCCCCAGATAAGCAATGCGCAGAGCCCTCCTCACCCCATCCCATGCCCCAACCCACTGCCCCCTCCCAAACACAAATTCTGTTGCTGCTGGGGGAGGGAGGGAGGCGCGGAGTCAGGTCGGGAGCCTGCTGGCCCCGCCAACACCCCCCATTCTCTCCCAGCACCAGCGGGGGTCCCGGGCCACGCACCGCTGCCCATACCTCCCCCAGCACCAGCGGGGGTCCCGGTCCATGTGCCGTCACCCACCCCAGTCCCCCCCAAGCACTTGGGCCACCTTCCCCCAGCACCCGTGGGTAGGGTGACCAGATAGCAAGCAAATCAGGACAGAGGGTGGGGGGTAATAGGCACCTATGTAAGGGTATGTCTACACTACGAAATTAGATCGAATTAATAGAAGCCGGTTTTATAGAAATCGGTTGTATACAGCCGATTGTGTGTGTTCCCACATAAAATGCTCTAAGTGCATTAGTTCGGCGGACCGCATCCACAGTACCGAGGCTAGCGTCGACTTCCGGCGCATTGCACTATGGGTAGCTATCCCACAGTTCCCGCAGTCTCCGCCGCCCATTGGAATTATGGGTTGAGATCCCAATGCCCGGATGATGCAAAACAGTGCCGCGGGGGGTTCTGGGTACATGTCGTCAGGTCCCCCCCCCTACGTCACAGCAACGGCAGACAATAGATTCGCGCCTTTTTACCTGGGTTACCTGTGCAGACAACATACCACGGCAAGCATGGAGCCCACTCAGCTCAGCTCACCGTCACCATATGTCATCTAGGTGCCGGCAGACGTGGGACTGCATTGCTACACAGCAGCAGCAGCTAACTGCCTTTTGGCGGTAGATGGTGCAGCATGACTGGTAGCCTTCATTGGCGATCTGGGTGCGGGCAGCTGTGGGGCTGGCAGCCGTAGGGCTGCATTGCACCAGCCCCTTGCCTTTTGGTAGAAGATGGTTTATTATGACTGGTAACCGTTGTTGTTGTACTGCAGTGGCTGTCAATCATGGGCACCCGGGCAGACAATGATGGTTATCAGTAGTAGTATGCTATTTTCTGCCACGCGCCCTGTTGGATCATTGCACGTTAGCAGAGTTGTAGTATGCTATTTTCTGCCAAGTGCCCAGTATTGTCTGCTAAGCACCCAGAAGAGGCCGATGGCGATCTGGGTGCTGGCAGACATGGGGCTGGCAGATGTGGGGCTAGATTGCTACACAGCAGCAACCCCTTGCCTTTTGGGCAGTAGATAGCATATTACGATTGGTATCCATCATTGTCATATTGCAGTGGGTATCAGATCGTGCAATAGACCTGAAGGCTTACTGCCAAGCGCCCAGTATTTGCTGCCAAGCACCCAGAAAATGCCAAGGGCTATCAGTCATGCTGCACCGTCGTCTTAAGATGTAAAAAATAGATTTATTCTGTATTCATTTGCTTCCCCCCTCCCTCCCTCCTGTTAAACCCTGGCTTTTGAGTTCAATCTTTGGGGGGGGGGGGCATTCTGTGTGACAGTTGTTTGTGTTTCTCCCTGATGCAAAGCCACCTTTCTTGATTTTAATTCCCTGTACCTGTATGCCATGTCGTCACTCGCCCCTCCCTCCCTCCCTCCCTCCCTCCCCTGGTCCATCAGATACTACTTTCGTGCCTTTTTTCAGACCAGACGCCATAGCTAGCACTGGGATCATGGAGCCCGCTCAGATCACCGCGGCAATTATGAGCACTGTGAACACCACGCGCATTGTCCTGGAGTATATGCAGAGCCAGGACATGCCAAAGCAAAACCAGGACCAGGCGAGGAGGAGGAGGAGGCGATTGCAGCGCGTCGACGAGAGTGATGAGGAAATGGACATGGACCTAGACCTCTCACAAGGCACAGGCCCCAGCAATGTGGAAATCATGGTGTTCCTGGGGCAGGTTGATGCCGTGGAACGCCGATTCTGGGCCCGGGAAACAAGCACAGACTGGTGGGACCGCATCGTGCTGCAGGTGTGGGACGATTCCCAGTGGCTGCGAAACTTTCGCATACGTAAGGGCACTTTCATGGAACTTTGTGACTTGCTTTCCCCTGCCCT
>NW_020664393.1:42130455-42320727 GCF_002925995.2 Terrapene triunguis | reverse complement strand
TCTTGGGTGAGTTCGGGGGTTACTGGTTCCAGGTCCAGGGTGATAAACATATCCTGGCTGTTGGGGAAACTGGTTTCTCCGCTTCCTTGCTGCTGTGAGCTATTTACATTATTTTCATGCTCATCTTCCTCATCCCCAGAACCCGCTTCCCTGTGTGTTTCTCCATTGAGGGACTCATAGCACATGGTTGGGGTAGTGGTGGCTGCACCCCCTAGAATGGCATGCAGCTCCGCGTAGAAGCGGCATGTTTGCGGCTCAGCCCCGGACCTTCCGTTTGCCTCTCTGGCTTTGTGGTAGGCTTGCCTTAGCTCCTTAATTTTCATGCGGCACTGCTGTGTGTCCCTGTTATGGCCTCTGTCCTTCATGGCCCTGGAGACCTTTTCTAATATTTTGCCATTTCGTTTACTGCTTCGGAGTTCGGCCAGCACTGATTCATCTCCCCATATGGCGAGCAGATCCCGAACCTCCCGTTCTGTCCATGCTGGAGCTCTTTTGCGATCCTGGGACTCCATCACGGCTACCTGTGCTGATGAGCGACCTGTGCTCTCCACGCTGAGCAAACAGGAAATGAAATTCAAACATTCGCGGGGCTTTTCCTGTCTACCTGGCCAGTGCATCTGAGTTGAGAGTGCTGTCCAGAGCGGTCACAATGAAGCACTGTGGGATAGCTCCCGGAGGCCAATAACGTCGAATTCCGTCCACACACACCCAATTCCGACCCCCTAAGGCCGATTTTATCGCTAATCCCCTCGTCAGAGGTGGTGTTAAGAAACCGGTTTAAAGGGCCCTTTAAGTCGAAAGAAAGGGCTTCGTCGTGTGAACGTGTCCAGGCTTAATTCGATTTAACGCGGCTAAAGTCGACCTAAACTCGTAGTGTAGACCAGGCCTAAGAGAAAACCCCAAATATCTGGACTGTCCCTATAAAATCGGGACATCTGGTCACCCTACCCGTGGGGCCCCCAGGCAGCCCCCCTCCCAAGTTTTATTCACTGGTATTTTTAGTAAAAGTTATGGACAGGTCACCAGCCGTGAATTTTTGTTTATTAAAAATACCTGTGACTAAAGTGTAGCCTTAACTAATAGTAATGTGTCGATCGGGGAGGGGAACAGGGTCGGGGGCTGCACCACGTGGCTCAGCCCTGCTCTGGTGCTGGGTCGGGGGCTGCACCACGCAGTTCAGCCCCGCTCTAGCCGGGGCACAGGGTCGAGGCCGCATCACGCAGCTCGGCCCCACTCCGGCACTCTGGCCGGGGTGCTGGGTCGGGGGCTGGACCACGGACCACATGGCTCGGCCCCGTTCTGGCACTCCGGCCGGGGTGCAGGGTCAGGAGCCACACCATGCGGCTCCCAGAAGCCACGGCATGGTCCCACACTCCCATGGCCCCCTCCAGCGCTCCAATGGGAGCTGCAGGGGCGGTGCCTGCGTATGGGACAGCGTGCAGAGCTGCCTGACCGCGCTTCTGCATAGGAGCCGGAGAAGGGACATGCTGCTGCTTCCAGGAGCCGCTTGGGGTAAGTGCCGCTCGGAGCCTACACCCCTGAGCCTCTCCCCATGCCCCGACCGCCTGCCCCATCCCTGATCCCCCTCCTGCTCTCCAAACCCCTCGATTCCATCCTGGAGCACCCTCCTGCACCCAAAACTTCTTATCCCCAGCTCCACCCCAGAGCCCACACCCCCACCTGGAACCTGCCCCCTTCCTGCACCCCTGCCCCAGCCGTGATTCCCCTCCCACCCTCCGAACCCCTTGGTCCCAGCCCAGAACACCCTCCTACACCCCAAACTCCTCAACCCCATCCCCATCCCAGAGCCCACACCCCCAACCAGAACCCTCACCCTCTCCCACAGCCCAACCTCAATTTTGTGAGCATTCATGGCCCGCCATACAATTTCTATTCCCCGATGTGGCCCTCGGGCCAAAAAGTTTGCCCACCCCTGGTTTAGATGTTGCCATCTCTTTGGTAATAACATAATATACTAAAATTTGGGGATAGTGACTGGCTTGGAGACTAGAATGGAGATCAATATTTACCTGATGTGTCTCTCCCTCCTCAAAAAGGAATTTCACAAATGAAAGTAAATGACAGCTTCTTGCAGCCAGCCAGCTGAAATTGAGTGAGTGTGAACAGTTTGAATGAGTAGGTTGTGAGTTTCTGCTAGTTAAGATAAATTAAACAAAAAGTTGCACATTCCAAGAAGAGCTTCACTTTATCAGGGAAGGGAGAAAAGCAGACTTCATGAAATTCACAGAGGATCGAATTTACCTGAGAGCACTTAAATCCAGAATCACAAAGGTATTTTGTGCAATGACTAATCTCTATGTACACTGCTCCCTAATGGAATTCTCAGCTGCAAATTAGGCACCAGGGCTCCCTTTTCAATGCATGCGGGGAGAGAGGCACCAAAGGAAGGGATTCTCAGTAGCCAGCAAGCTGAGCAGGGAGTCGCCTAAGCTTGCCGGAAGTGCTGAGCAAAGCAGCAGGTCATAAGGCCCAGATCCTCAGAGGACATCGAGGGATCTAACTCCCATTGATCTCAGTATTAGTCATCTGACGGACAGACCAGAGAAAGATGCCTCCTGTCAGATGGGATCCTCAGCCATGAACCCTCATGAAAAATCTCTGGTTAGGGCACTTACTTAGGGTGTGGGAGACTCAAGTTTAAGTCTGTGCTTCAATAAATATTTATACAAAGCAGAACAGCTCCACCAGGAGATGCTGAGAGAAGACCCATCCCAGAATACCCAATAACCTAGTGGTTAGGGTAGTCATTGGGGATGTGAGGCTTGAGTTGAAGTCTGGAGCAGGGACAAGAACCCAAGTCTCTCACATCCTAGGTGACTGTCCTAACCACCAGGATGTGTGTACATTTTTCCAAAAAATTCTTAACCTGCTTGCCTCAGGCTGTCTTTTGTACAGATGATGTACTGCCTCCCCTCCTCCCATCAGTGGTCTGCATCCAGCCCGCCTGCTGTGGGATGTGGCAAGTATTAGGTCCTTGGTGTGTTCAGAGCACGCCTACAGGATTGGGCCCCATGGGCAAGGTAGGTGTAGCCCCCCCACCACTCCCCAGTTTGAGAATCACCCTTTGGGGCCATCAGGGCATTGGCTTATACTAGCACTCCAAGAAGCCTGTTTGCTGTGGGGAGAAGTCAGCCCTTGGGTGGCTTTGCAAATGCTGACCAGTAGGCACATAGGCACATAGGAGATTTAGGTGCCTCTGGGATTAGGCAACAGTTGAGTGGCAGTTTTGAGAATGTCAGTGGCACCTAAATGTGGCCTAAAGAGGCAGATAGGCACCTAAGTATCTTTGTGAATTTGAGCCTTAGTTATAGTGGTGGGTGTGATTGAAATCCCCAAGATGGATGGAAACAATTTTAAATTTTGAAAACATAACTAGTTGGTTATTCGTTTAATGTAGGCATTGACTATTGTTATTTTATTATGGAAAGCAGTGATTTAGAAAATTCAAATGTTTGTAGTGGAATTGGAGGGAAGAGGAAGCCATAAAAAGGGTGGCGAAGTGCAGGGGCATAGTAAAGAGTATGCTGTAGCATTTAGAAAATAATAATGGAAAATCTAGGAGAGTACAGAGGAAAATGCATTCTCCAGAGTTGGAAAGTTATTCAATAGTTACACCAGAGATTCTCAAACTGGTCTGTGGATCGATGGTAGTCTATGGAGAGCGGGCTGATCAAGTTACTAGCTCCTAAATACTCATACTTTATGGAAGCAATTGCTGTAATTGCCACAATGATTTTATGCAGTCATGACTAGGAGGTGAAATGATCCATGGAAATTACAGTAGAAGGGGGAGATAATGGAGATTGTTTCACATCACACTATTCAAAATGTTTGTGAATCTCTGAGTTAGAGGCACAGACTAAGAGGTCCAGGAGGAAGGAAGGGTTTTCCTCAGTCCCCTTAGCATAGAGTCTACACAAATAAAAACAACTTTGAGGGCCCATCTAAAGTGTGGGACTAGCTGGGCTAGACAATTGGATTGACACCGTTTTTTTGTTTGGGACAACATGTTGTAGAACCATTAGGGAATCATGTTTAAGCCTATGTCACAATTCCCTAATGGTTCTATTACATGGACTGACAGAATTACACTTGTAAACAAACCCTACGTTTAGTTTAAACTTTTGCAGACAAACAAGTGTGATAAAGTTCCTCCTCTATCTTGGTGGGTCCTGCTCTTATTGGCGGATTTTCTTGCCTCAGAGATTCACCATGTGGGTTGAGGAACAGCCCAGAGACCTTCCCCTCTGGAAGAACCCACAGTACAGGTCAATTGGGAGGTTTGGGGGGAACCCGGGCCCACCCTCTACTCCGGGTTCCAGCCCAGGGCCCTGTGGACTGCAGCTGTCTATAGTGCCTCCTGTAACAGCTGCATGACAGCTACAACTCCCTGGGCTACTTCCCCATGGCCTCCTCCAAACACCTTCCTTATTCTCACCACAGGACCTTCCTCCTGGTGTCTGATAACACTTGTGCTCCTCAGTCCTCCAGCAGCACACCCTCTCACGCTCAGCTCCTTGAGCCTCTTGCTCCCAGCTCCTCACACTCCCACCACAAACTGAAGTGAGCTCCTTTTTAAAACCCAGGTGCCCTGATTAGCCTGCCTTAATTGATTCCAGAAGCTTCTTCTTAATTGGCTCCAGGTGTTCTAATTAGCCTGCCTGCCTTAACTGGTTCTAGCAGGTTCCTGATTACTCTAGTGCAGCCCCTGCTCTGGTCACTCAGGGAACAGAAAACTACTCATCCAGTGACCAGTATATTTGCCCTCTACCAGACTCCTGTACCCCACTGGTCTGGGTCTGTCACATATCCCTCCCCCCTGCTCAACGCCAAGGGGTTGGGCAGCTTGGAACGCCGGACAGTGCACACATGACAAGCCATCAGCGTTGCCATGACGGCTCCCTGCTCTGTGTTGCACACGGAACTGGAAAGGTTGGAGGGATAAGAACTATCTGGTCACCCTTGTGTTCTCCTTGTTCCGCTGCATCCATTGAAGAGGGGCATGGTCGGTCACGAGGACAAATCTGCGCCCGAGCAGGTAGTAGCGCAATGTTTCCATGGCCCATTTTACAGCAAGGCATTCTCTCTCCACCACTGCATATTTTTGTTCCCTTGGAAGGAGTTTCCGACTGAGGTATAGAATTGGGTGTCCCTCCTCCCCGACCATCTGTGATAGAACGGCCCCCAACCCTACTTCCGATGCATCCGTCTGCAGGATAAACTCCTTGGTGAAATCACGGGCTATCAGTACGGGGTTACTGCAGAGGGCAGTCCGTAGGTCTGTGAACGCTTCCTCTGCTGCGTAAGACCATCTCACCAGATCAGGTACACGGGCTTTCACTAGGTCTGTCAGGGGGCTTGCCCTTGTGGCAAAGTGGGGGATAAATCGTCGGTAATACCCCACCACACCTAGGAATGCCCGCACTTGTTTCTTGCGACTTGGTCGGGGCCAATTTTGGATGGCCTCTAACTTGTTCACTTGGGGTTTTACCAGACCTTTTCCCACAATGTAGCCAAGATATTTGGCCTCCGTAAACCCTACAGCGCACTTGGCAGGGTTTGCTGTAAGGCCAGCTCGCCTGAAGGTATCGAGGACTGCCTCCACCTTCTCCAGGTGGGTTTCCCAGTCTGGGGTATGAATGACCACATCGTCCAAGTAGGCAGCAGCATAACTGTTATGCGGGCGTAATAGCTTGTCCATGAGGCACTGGAAGGTAGCTGGGGCCCCATGTAGTCCAAAAGGGAGGACAGTATATTGAAAAAGACCCTCTGGTGTAGAGAACGCAGTCTTTTCCTTTGCATCTTCTGCAAGGGGAATCTGCCAGTATCCCTTTGTCAAGTCTAGGGTAGTCAAGTACCGGGCATTACCCAGACGGTCCACTAGCTCATCTATGCGAGGTATGGGGTACGCGTCGAACTGGGATACTTCGTTTAGTCGCCAGAAGTCGCTGCAAAATCTTGTGGTGCCATCAGGTTTGGGCACCAGCACAATTGGGCTGGACCACTGACTGTGGGATTCTTCAATGATCCCCAACTCCAGCATTTTTTTTTTACTTCTGCTTTTATTTCCTTCCTTTTTGCCGCTGGCACCCGATAGGGCCTCATTGTTACTCTGGCCCCAGGGTTCGTGACGATGTGGTGATATGTCTCGGCTGTTCGACCCAGTTTTGTCGAGAACACATCTTGGTTCCGGAAGATCATCTCAGACACCCCATTCTTCTGGTCTGGTGTTAAATCGGGAGACACTCTCACCTGTTTGGAAGGCTTGTTTTCCTGGGTTAGGTCTTTTTGGACCGTTGTGCATGCCTCTTGTGCATGCCAGAGTTTCAGAAGGTTAACGTGATAAATCTGTTCTTGTTTTCTGTGTCCTGGCTGCCGCACCTTGTAGGTTACTTCCCCCATGGGTTCAACCACCTCATAGGGCCCTTGCCATTGGGCCAGAAGCTTGCTTTCTGCCGTGGGTACCAACACCATAACCTGATCCCCTGGTTGGAACTGTCGCACTTTTGCCTGGCGATTGTAATGGGTTCGCTGGGCCTCCTGTGCCTTCTCCAAATGTTCCCGTACAATAGGGGTAACCTGGGCTATCCGGTCTCGCATCTGCATTACATGCTCTATTATATTTCTCCCCTCATTGGGTTCCTCTTCCCAGATCTCTTTGGCGATATCTAGTATGCCACAGGGCTGATGCCCGTATAATGACTCCAAGGGGGAAAACCCACTTGAGGCCTGAGGTACCTCCCGGATAGCGAACATAAGGTAGGGTAGTAGGGTGTCCCAATCCTTCCCGTCCCGACTTACCACCTTCCTTATCATAGCCTTGAGGGTTTGGTTAAACCTTTCTACCAACCCATCAGTCTGCGGATGGTAGACCGAAGTTCTCAGGGTATGTATATGGAGCAGCGTACAGAGATCCTTCATTAGCTTTGACATAAATGGGGTTCCTTGGTCGGTTAATATCTCCTTCGGTAGCCCCATTCGGGCAAAGATCCCCACCAGCTCTTTGGCTATAGTTTTAGAGGCCGTGTTCCGCAGGGGGACGGCTTCTGGGTAGTGAGTAGCATAGTCCAAAACAACAAGTATATATTGGTGGCCCCGAGCCGTCTTCTCCAGGGGTCCCACTAGGTCCATGGCTATTCGCTCGAAGGGGACCTCTATGATGAGAAGGGGTACTAAAGGTGCCCTCAAGTGGGGATGGGGACTGTGCAGCTGACACTCCGGGCAGGAGGCACAGTACCTCTGCACTTCTTCATGTACTCCGGGCCAGAAGAACCGTCATAGGACTCGTGCCAGGGTCTTTTCTACCCCCAAATGCCCCCCAAAAAGATGACTATGAGCAAGACTTAATACAGCGTTCTGGTGTTTTTGAGGTACTAGGATCTGCTGTACCTTCTGCCCCTGTACTGGTGCAACCCGGTATAAGAGATCCTTCTTCATTATGAAGTAGGGTCCTGGTCCCTGGGTTTTCCCTTCCACGGGGACCCCATCTATTTCAGTCACCTCCTTCCTAATGTTGTCATACCTTGGGTCTTCTGCCTGGTCCCGTCCAAAATTTCCTCTCCTGGGGCTAATCTGCCCAAGATCTGGGGGCCCAGTCTCTGTTGCCTCTACTGGTTCAGAAGCATTAGGGTGGGGGTCAGACTCAGGTGCTTCTCCCTCCTGCGTGGCCTCCTTTTCAGCTGCGCGGATCCGCCTACCTACAAGAGCGACCCTCTGGCTTTGGGTCAGTATTCGAGTTCCCAAGGCCTTAGCTGCCCTTCTTTCCCTTTTTGTCTTTCTACCCTGTCTGGGAGTGGAGAACAAATCTGGGGATATTTCAGAGAAGATTGGGGGTTGACAGTCTGCTGTGGATGCCTCACCAATTTTAGGGTCCCCATCTTTCTCCAATCCCCCTACTGGGAGTAAGTTTCCAAACCCTGGGAAGTCCCTCCCTATGAGCACTGGGTATGGGAGTTTAGGGACTACACCTGCTGCTACCTCAGTAGTGTTCCCTTGGATCTTGATTTTTACTGGGATGGTGGGGTAGTAACTAACTGTCCATGGACACATGTTATCCCCATACGTTTAGCCTGCAGCAGCTGACTACACTTCACGAGCTTCCCTGAGATAAGCGTGATAGCACTCCCCGAATCAACCAGTGCCGTGGTCCCTACCCCATTTAGTTTCACTGGTCTGGTATACATATGTGGGGTTAGTGAGACCCCCACAAGGTGGATTAGGGAGCATGAATCTGCCCAGTTCCCCAGGTTACACTGCATAGGCTCCTCAGCATTGGGACACTGTGCAGCTATGTGTCCCCACTCCCTGCAGGCATAACATCTGTATGGAGCCCTAGGCGTTCCCCGGTCTCTTGGTTTGGGCAGTCTAACATCACGATCCTCTTCTCCCTCAGTGCTCCGACTCTTTGTGGCCTCTGATGGGCCTTCAGTCTCTCTCTTTTTCCACCTGGGCCCTCCTAGTGGCCCAGTCACCCGAACTTTAGGGCTTGGTGCTGCTAGTTTAACCCACGGTGCCTCTTCCTTAACTGGTCGGGTCAGCTCCCTCGCTGTCCTTCGCCTCTCTACCAGGGCGACAACCTCGTCATAGGTGGAGGGTTCGTTCTGGCTTACCCAGGCACGAAGGTCTGGTGGTAGTCCCCTCATGTATTGGTCGATGACCAGAACCGCAAGTATCTCTTCCGGACTCCGAGACTCTGTTTGCAACCACTTTCGTGCGAGATGGATGAGGTCATACAATTGGGACCGCGGGGTTTTGTCTTCCTGGTACCTCCAACCATGATACTGCTGGGCCCGCACTGCTGTCGTTACCCCAGATCTGGCCAGGATCTCTGCTTTCAGCTGGGGGTAGTCTGCCGCAGCCTCTTCAGGCAGATCATGGTAGGCCTTCTGGGCCTCCCCACACAGGAATGGGGCAAGGATGCCAGACCACTGATCTCGAGGCCAGGCCTCCCGTAGGGCTGTCCTCTCAAAGGCCAGAAGGTATGCCTCTACATCATCCTCCCGTGTCATTTTCTGCAGCCAATGGCTGGCCCGTATGAGCCGCGTCCTATCATGGCCGCGATTCAGCTCTGTAAGGGACTTTATCTGGTTTACCAGTTCCCAAAGCATAGCTCGGTCTTGAGCAGCCTGGTCCATCAGCAGGTGATTAGTCTCTTGCTGCAGCTGCACTGCCTCCTGTTGGGCGGCTCCCTGGACACGGGTAGCTTCCTGCTGGGCCGCCGTAGCTTGGGTTCCACGCCCGCCCTACGGCACCCGTGGGGGGAAAAAAAAAAAAACCCTCTCCCTTTTTTGTTGTTGTTGTTTTTTTTGTTTTTTGTTTTAAATCACCCTCCTTCTTCCGCCACGCTGTGCACCCCAAGATCCCACTTTTGACACCACTGTGACAAAGTTCCGTCTCTATCTTGGTGGGTCCTGCGCTTATTGGCAGATTTTCTTGCCTCAGAGATTCACCATGTGGGTTGGGGAACACCCAGAGACTTTCCTCTCTGGAAGAACCCACAGTCCAGGTCAATTAGGAGGTTTGGGGGGAACCCGGGCCCACCCTCTACTCCGGGTTCCAGCCCAGGGCCCTGTGGACTGCAGCTGTCTATAGTGCCTCCTGTAACAGCTGCATGACAGCTACAACTCCCTGGGCTACTTCCCCATGGCCTCCTCCAAACACCTTCCTTATTCTCACCACAGGACCTTCCTCCTGGTGTCTGATAACGCTTGTGCTCCTCAGTCCTAGGGCAACTAGGATGATCCGAGGAATGGAAAACCTTTCCTATGAAAGGAGACTCGAGGAGCTTGGTTTGTTTAGCCTAACCAAAAGAAGGCTGAGGGGGGATATGATTGCTCTCTTTAAATATATCAAAGGGATAAATACCAGGGAGGGGGAGGAATTATTTCAGCTCAGTGCTAATGTGGACACGAGAACGAATGGATATAAACTGGCCGTGGGGAAATTTAGGCTTGAAATTAGACGAAGGTTTCTAACCGTCAGAGGGGTGAAATTTTGGAACAGCCTTCCGAGGGAAACGGTGGGGGCAAAAGACCTCTCTGGCTTCAAGATTAGGCTAGATAAGTTTATGGAGGGAATGGTTTGATGGGATTACGTGATTCTAATCAATTAGGCAATAACGGCCATCGCTGGTAAAATGAGGGTCTGGCTAGAGAATCTTGCCTGTATGCTCGGGGTTCTGCTGATCGCCATATTTGGGGTCGGGAAGGAATTTTCCTCCAGGGTAGATTGGCAGTGGCCCTGGAGGTTTTTCGCCTTCCTCCGCAGCATAGGGCAGGGGTCGCAAGCTGGAAGATTCTCTGCGACTTGAAGTCTTTAGATCACGATCTGGAGACTTCAACAGCAGAGCTAAGGGAAAGTGGGGGGTCAGCTTTTGTGGCCTGCATCATGCGGGGGGTCAGACTAGATGACCATATTGGTCCCTTCTGACCTTAAAGTCTATGAGTCTATGAGTCTATGAGTCCTCCAGCAGCACACCCTCTCACTCTCAGCTCCTTGCGCCTCTTGCTCCCAGCTCCTCACACTCCCACCACAAACTGAAGTGAGCTCCTTTTTAAAACCCAGGTGCCCTGATTAGCCTGCCTTAATTGATTCTAGAAGCTTCTTCTTAATTGGCTCCAGGTGTTCTAATTAGCCTGCCTGCCTTAACTGGTTCTAGCAGGTTCCTGATTACTCTAGTGCAGCCCCTGCTCTGGTCACTCAGAGAACAGAAAACTACTCATCCAATGACCAGTATAGTTGCCCTCTACTAGACTCCTGTACCCACTGGTCTGGGTCTGTCACACAAGATTATAACACAGTTTGGTTGGCTAGAGTGGCAAGGGTCAATCATTTTTAAACCAAATAAAAAACAAACAAAATAAAACTGCTTTATCTAAAGTAGAGATGTAGGTTAAAGGATGTATGGGGTTTTTACCCTTGGTTGTCCACAACCAGCTTTAAACTGTTTTGCCACTATGTAAGGCAGGTCTAAATCACTCAACTTTTCAGTCCTAAATCACTCTGACTAACAATTATTATAATCTACAAATTGACCATCAGCAGACTATTTAAAAAACAAAAACTAGGATTTGTGTGGATGGTAAGGGAGATAGCAATTGCATCTTCTGATTATTGCTAGTTAAGAAGCTTTAAAAAAAATCTGTTACTTTGAAAACATGCTAAAAAAGGATTTTTACTGAAGTAGTTTTACTTACATTATTTTCTCTGATTCTGTTACGCAGTTTAGATTTTGAAGTAAGTTAGTAACTGGTGGAGTAATTCCATTAGTACTGTAATTATAAAATGCCCTTCAGGGCCAGTTTTCAGCAACGCTTTGTCTATCATGGCTCTTAGCTGGATGATATAAAGTACACGTTGGTAAGATTCCAAGTTTTATCTGCCAATTCATGTCTCAGTATTGGACTGGAATATCACTGTAGATCTCTTTATTAAATAAACTGCCAAAAGTAATATGGATTTCAAATTTAGTTAGTATTTTATTGTGATGAATAGATTGCAGAAGTGTAGAAGAAAAAGGGGGGATGGGTGATATCTTCCCATTTAAAATTCTATACACATACACTCACACACATTCTCTCTCTCTCTATAATCACCTGCTCCTGCATCATTGGTCACTCTTTTATTAACAGAAAAATTAAAAAATCTATAGAGAACATTGTCAGAGTAAGGATTTTGTCTTGAACCCTAAATTCACAAGGCACATTATGTCTGAAAGACCAAGGCCTACATTTTTAAAAGCATCCAGTGATTTTGGGTGTATGACTTGAGACTTGGCCATAATTTCCAAGGGACTGAGCACTCACATCCCTCTTTGACTTCACCTGGAACTTGGTGTGTTCAGCACTTCTGATAAATCAAGCTCAAGATATCTCAGCTGCAGCACTTCAAACAAGTTGCCACTTAAGAGGCTCTTAAGTTTGAAATCCATTTCTTTTAGACATTGGAAGAATATTCATTTCAGCCTATGGCCCCAATTCTGCTGCTAATGAAGTCAATGGTAGTTTTGCCATTGATTTTAATGGGAGAAGGAGCAGAGCTGTTTTTCCACTTTAGTTAAGTTGTCTTTGCATGCCTATAGAATGGAACAGGTGTTTTCACACCTGTAGAGCTAAAATTGGCTTGAAAATGTGCTTTAGATAAACTCATTCCTTAGGCCCCAGCAGTCTGCTGTCTAACACATTTGTGTCTCTGGTTTATGGATGAATTATGATTCCTTAAAGTGTTACTTTCACAGCCAAAACAGCTTTCGAAATCTGAAAAATACTTAAACAATTAAGACCCAATCTAGTATTTTTTTAAATAAAAGTACCACCCCAGAGCTGCATGTAAAAAGGAGAGAAGCAGAAGGCGGGGGAGCAGAGATACTGCTTCCAAGGATAGGTAGGTGGAGCTCGGGAAAGCCCTCTGAGGCAGAATGAAGGTGCTAATGGGACTATTCCATAGCAGATATATAAGGTGTGAACTCCATATCTCTCAAGTGCCCAGTCACTGTGGTATAAAAGTACAAAAATGACTCAGAACCCACTATAGTCAACTGGAGTTTTTCCATTGCCTTCAAGGGCTTTGCATTAGGCCCTGTGTGCCTGGCTGGCTGGTTGTCTCCTTCTCCCACAACTGCTAGCACTTGAGGGAGGCAGTGACCATTATTAGTTAGTGGAGGAAGATCCTTTTGAGCACCGGGATGTGGGCAAGTGCTAGCTCACCCACTGCTAAAAGCCCCTCCTCCAGCCTAAGTAGTGTAGGGAGATAGGGGAGAGGGGTTTTGTTTTTGCTAGCAGGTTCCCAGTGTGACAGTTTGCAAGTGGCCCATCAGCAGCTGTTTCCCTGTTCACCCAGACACCTCTAGAGGGTGCCCAAGCAGACCTTGTTATCAATCAGAAAAAGAGGACAAGGTCATTAAAAGTGAAATGCAATCTCAGAATTATCCGGTAATCAGAATTAAGCAATCAAACAGATTGTGGTTTAATTATTTAAGAGCTTTTCAGATTTGGAATGTAGCTTTGGTATTAAGAGTAATACTTTAACCAAAGGCTCAGGCAGAGGTCAGATTTTTGGGCTGTGTATACTGAGGCATGACATCATAGGTCAGGGGTTTGGAACATACATCACAACTGCACCATGAGCGAAGATATTACTCTTATTAATGACACGAAGGCCCCTTTCTGCAGAAATCCACTGACACTGCAGGTGGAATGCTGTGTTCAGTAAGTTATTGGCACCTCATTATCAGAAAGATGTAGATGAAGTAGGAGGAGGTCAGAGCCCAGCAACAAAAATGATCAGGGACTTGGACAGACAGATTTCAGGAAGTTTTAAATAATACTTTGCATTCATATAGCATCTTTCATGCAAGAATCTCAAAGTACTTCATAAACATTAGTTCTCACAATGCTTATGCGAAGGGCTGAGCACTTATGGAAATCAGGAATAAGTGATTAGTCCTTGATGAAAACAGAACTCGAGTCATGACATGCCAGCTACCGCTGTAGTCATTAGACACACTCCCTCCTTACATATGTACTATAGAGCTTGGCTAAATGAGGATTAAGTGGGACATAATAAATAACTACTAATATTTAAGGGTATAAATACCAAGGAGGAAGAGTAATAATTTGTTAATATTAGGCAGAAATCTCTTGACAATAAGAGAATCATGAAACAATCTAAAGAAGTAGTGAAAGCCCCATCCCTGGAGATATTTAAAATAGGGGGGACAAAAAAATTGAAAGATATATTTCAAGGAACAACTCCACATTGGTATGGAGCTGGATTAATAGATATTTTTTCTGCTACAATTTTATGTCAGTTTGAAGCCCCAGGCACTGCTAGATATAAATGTTTAAAAATATTATTATATTTTATTTGATTAGAAGGTTATAGACATCACCATTCATTATTTGCCACTCTCCCATTTAGTCCAAAATCCTCAATCTTGTGTTTCATTGGCTTCTGTCCAGGCTTACTTAGGCAGCTTCAGGTTTTTTATCAGCAAGGTAAGGGGGATATGATTACAGCTCCCTTTAAATCAAATATTGTACTAAAAGTCTTAGGTTTAAATTTCAATATCTACTCCCTCTACTGAATACAGTATTTTCTTCTTTTGTACCAACCACAAATGCTTCTCTTCATGCTGTTTGTACAACTGTGTCCAACTACATAATTACTTGATCCTCGTGGAAAAAGTTTCTGACCAAGTTTCTTTTTGCTTCAGTGTTTCTTGCCTGGCAGGTATTATAAACAGATGATTGGCTGAAACTTTGTTCTGACTATTTTAACACCACAGCACAAGACCAGCTGTGAACAAACTAACCCTTCTTTCCTAGAGATGAGCTAATTACTGGCATTTGTATTTTTAATATTTACTTTATTCCTTGAGAGTGCTTTTGCTATCCATCTCATCCCAATGTAATTCATGTCAGGCCAGTCCTGCCCCCATTGAAATCAGTGGCCAATTTCCCACCCATTACAATGTACTGTCATGCCCTGTCTGAACATTTCTAACCCAGTTCCTGTGATTCACATTAACACAGAAGCTGCAGCCCTAAGAAAAACTGAAGACTTACTGACAGGTTGTAATTGGATTTTCATTCTTACTTATTCTTTTACATCTCATTGCAGTACTCAGTGCTGTAGGCAACTGATTACTCTCTAAGGCCTGGATTACACCTAAATATTATATTAACCTAGCTAGCTCTGTTGCTCAGACCTGGGTTGAAATATCAAACTTACTGTGGATTCCCAGAGCCAACTCTACCATGTAGGTGGAACAGGTGGTGACTAGCAACAGGAAAATATATAGTTTCAAGACAACAAAAATCCAGGTCAAATAATGAAATTTGTATTTCCCATTCCTGCTAGTACATCTTCCTCTCATGTTATGTTTCCTTCCCATTTCAGACAGAAACTGTAATTAAAAGCCTCCCAGCGTTGACACTTATCCTAGCCACTCAGGAGCACATACATACTTATTTGACAACAATGTTAGCCCTGCCACCTTGTGATTGCCTTGATCCGAGAAAACAGCAAGCTCTGTGGATCTTTCCATCAGATATCATCCCCCGGCCCTTGTTGGCAGCCAATAGAGCTGTCCGTGGAAAATGCAGGAGAATTTTAAAAAGGAAGGGGTGGCTAGAGCCAGAAAAAGACGGAAGAGGCATGAAGATAAAAGAGAGGATGAAAGGCAAATAAGGAAGATAAAAACACTGAGCACTCAGCATCATGAAAACACTTTACACAGAATAAACTAAACCACCCCTCTGAGATTAGGAGGTATCATCAGTAATTTTTCTAGCCACCTACATGGCACAGAGAGGTTAAGTGACCACCTAGGCAAGGGTATTAGCATCTTCACTAGGACTGGGATAGCTCAGTGGTTTGAGCATTGGCCTGCTAAACCCAGGGTTGTGAGTTCAATCCATGAGGGGGCCATTTAGGGATCTGGGGCAAAAATCTGTCTGGGGATTGGTCCTGCTTTGAGTAAGGGATTGGACTAGATGACCTCCTGAGGTCCCTTTGAACCTTGATATTCTATGACTGGCATTCAGGAACTTCTAACTCACAGGTCTGTGCTCAGCCTGCATCTCTCTCTCAGGGAAAATCCTGTCTCATATAAACTCCTGTGGCACCAGAACTGGTTTCATTCTCTTGTTTCACGTTGCAGTGGATGGGCCAGGATTACAGGGGTACCTCAGCTCTGAGGCAGACGATCCTGGAGCTTGCCATTCTTCCCTCCCCCACCCCCTGAAGAAGGTGCACAACTGCAGAAAGGCCATGAAGCTTTGTCCTACTTCTCTCTTCCCCCGCCTTTTATTTGTTTATTCCCCTCACGGTTTCACATCTGAATTTAGATTCTAAGCTCTTCAGACAGGGACCATGTCTTTTAATTACTGCAGAAAGCAGCTTCTGGGTGCTATAATTGTAATAGCACAAGGGAATGACTTGAAGTTTAAGTATTAACTCTGAATTACATTGAATTATTGATTGGAAGCCTGATCCTTGACTACATCTGTGTATTCTTTTTGGGGGTACAGTGCGTGGATTGCCGTGTTAATCACAATCCACTCCATGGAAGGAAGGAAGATAGATCTCACAATTTCAAGGTGCAACACTACAGCTGTGGACTCTGAAATTCAGTCAACAGTTGCTGCACCTCCCCATCTTTTTCACCTCCCCAACTTACAACAGTTGTTGAAGTAGGATTTGTCTACTGCATTATATACAATAATTGGGTAGGTATGAATATGACACTATATTTCCATGAGAATATCAGCTATTCTAATTCATTTTCCAGGAGCAATTAGTTATAGCATTCACTTTTAACAAACATCACAAATTGAAACCATATGCCTATATATTTTATTACTATTCATGTTTATACAGTACCACAGGTGAACATATTTTACAGATATATGTGAAGACAAGATCCTTGCCTTTATAGTCTAATTCAGAGACAAACACTTCAGGAAGAAATCAAGCACAAAAAGGGATACAGGAGTAGATATCAAAAATTAAACAAAAAGAAGACGTAGAGAGCCCAGTCCTGCACCACTGAAATCCAAGCTATTGACTTCAATAGACATAGGATCAGACCCATAATGCAATGAATACTCACCAGCTATGGAGAACGCTGTTTTTCTGATAAAAAAATCTTCTACAAGGACATCCTTCCCAACCTTTTCTAGATTTTCACTGTCCAACTTTTGGATATTTATCCCTGGAGATGGTAATAGTGCTGGTTTTCAGAAGCATTGAGCACCCTCCTCTTCAGTTAAAGTCAATGGCAGCTACACTGAAAAAAGTCAGACTCCATCTGTGATTGTTGGTTCCTATCCATTTTGATGTAACCACAGCCAGTAGTAAAATTATTCAAGACAGCACCTTTGCTTGGCGCAAATAGTGAATCATGACAATTAAATGTGGAAGAGTCGGGGGAAAGCATTTTGTAAATGGTCTGATTTATTCATTTAAAAAAAAAACCAAACATAGCATGTACATAATACCAACAAGGAATAGTAACCAAAAGGAATGAAAACCAGTCAGACAAAAAACAGCTGTCAAATGCTTTCAGATTTGCCTTGTTCTTAACTTCCCAGTGCCAATTTTTGTGTATACATATATCCTTACCACTAAGTATGTTGTGAAGGGGTTGTTTTCCTCTCCAAAATTCTAGTGCAGCATGCCTCATTTTCCTTCCTGGGTCCTATGTAATGGCAGGAGAAGACTGATGTTCCAAAACAAAGGGCTTATCTACATAGGGAAATTGACCAAAATAAGTATTCTGCAATAACTTCATGTGTGGACAGGGGTGCTGGAACTAGGGGCATTGGGGATGTGGCAGCACCCCCTGGATTGAAGTAGTAATAACAACCAAATACATGGTTTCTGCTTTCAGCACCACCACTATAAAAATGTTCCAATGCTCCTGTGTGTGGACTCTCTTATTCCATGGGGAGTTATACTGGGAAAGCTATTGCAATTTAAATTCATTCCTTAATTTATTTTGGACTAAATGCAGACATGTGCAAACTCTTCCCTCCTGAGGTGTGGTGTAATAAAATCTCATTAACACACACAATATATATCCCCTCCCACCTGTGCCTTCTCAGGGTTTCTTCACTTGTTTTGTCCAAATTCTCTCTAATTACTCTTTATTCTTGTCAGCATACTCACTAGGGTGAGAGTAACCTTTTTAATTTTGTATCAGGAATTCAGAAGTCCTTCTCCTAAGGCAGAGGGGTAAGGTTCCAGGAAGTCTTTACCCTTTCCTGAGCCTTCTCTCATTGGAGAAACTCCCAAATATTCTCTTCTCTCTCCATAGTGGAGGACAGGATCTGTCTTTTATATCCTGCTTTCTCTTTCTCAGCAGAACTTGTCGTCACCTATGGTCATATAATCTGTGAGGACAGCAAGCACAGGTAGTTGCTGAGCCTGAACCTCTCTTAAAAACCATGCCGCCCATTACCACACATACTGAAAAAGCCCACATGCACGCGATACATGGAGTAGTAGGTTAAGGCCTAAACTTTCAAAAATGACCAATAATTTTGGGTGCTTCAATTTTTCATTACTCAGCTTGAGATAACTTCTCAAAATGGGCAACCAAAAATTGAAACACCCAAAACTACTGATCACTTTTGATAACTTAGTTCTACAGAGATGGATTGGGCCTGTGACCAAATCCTGCTTATGTCACCCCTGAAAACAAGAGTTTTACAAGAGTGCACCTGGTTACAGTTGCAGTGGGGTCTACAAAAGGTAATGTGCGTTGTGGTAACATCGCCAGAAATCCAAGATGATTTTGGATAGAAGGTGTTTCGGTATAAGTTTATTCCTGAAAACAATAACACTGTATCGGTTCACTTAATACTTCTGCAGTTTAATTATCCTGTATATGTGCAGACAATACATGAATATACACTCTTTTGAATTTTGAGGTTCCTTGTATTTCTTATTAGGATGCCACTTGGACAATCTTTCACTACAAATACATTTAAAGACTGAAATCCAAGTTTTTCAGATCTCTTGCTCATCTTTCCACTTTAAGGTATTTTGAGATATGTGCACCTGACATTTCTTCTGTGCCACTGGCACGGCGTTTGGGCTGTAGCTTTTGATTATTCAAACTTCCTGTTTATTCAGCTTATTTAAAATTTCTATCCAAGCTCTAGCTCTAGGTTGCATGCCTAAATTTAGTCTGTTGTTAAGACCTAAACATCTGAGAAATTTATGCCACTATGATCTTGGGCCCAGACCTTGCAAACACTTAAAAGCAAGCTTAACTTAAACCATTTGAGTCGTCGCACTGACAGGATTACTTGTGCTTAAAGTTAAGCACCTGTAAGCGTTTGCAGGATCAGGACCGTGGTGCATGACCTGATTCCTTCCTGGCAAGACTAATACATTAAACTAGCAACTGGAATATTGCATGAGTGTCTATACATGCCAAATTGTAGTTTTTAAAAATATGATACAGCTCACCTGGGGCCCAAGAGTATAAATTTTACTTTCGCTGGTGAAAAGTCAATAGTACCACTCATGTGAGCAGGTGCTTGCCAGAGGAATAAAAGTTATACAATCTAGTCCTTGATCTTTGACTGTTCTTGTTTCTCTCATATGACTCCATTATTTAAAGGCCTTTAACAGGCTTCCTCTTTCTCTGTGTATTTAATATAATGTTTTATCCTTAGCATGTGAGGCTAAGCACTTTACGTTTTGTGTACTGTGGTTTCTGTATATACACATATCATTTGCTGGTTTATGTCTAGCACAGGGATGGGCAAACTTTTTGGCCTGAGGGCCACATCTGGGTATGGAAATTGTATGGCAGGCCATGAATGCTCACGAAATTGGGGGTTGGGGTGCAGGGTCTGGCTGGGGGTGCAGGCTCTGGGGTGTGGCCAGAAATGAGGAGTTCAAGGTGCGGGAGGGGGCTCTGGGCTGGGGCAGGGGCTTGGGATGCAGGAGGGGGGGGAGGGGATGAGGGCTCCGGCTGGAGGTGCGGGTTCAGGGGTGGGGCTGGGGGTGAGGAGTTGGGGTGCAGGACAGTGCTCTGGGCTGGCACTAAAGGGTTTGGAGGGTGGGAGGGGGATCGGGGCTGGGGCAGGGGGTTGGGGTGCAGGAGGGGGTCAGGGGTGCAGGCTCTGGGCAGCATTTACCTCATGCAGCTCCCAGAAGCAGCAGCATGTCTCCCCTCCGGCTCCTACGCCTGTCCGCAGGCACCACCTCTGCAGCTCCCATTGGCCGTGGTTCCCGGCCAATGGGCGCTGCAGGGGCAGTGCTTGGGGTGGGAACAGCGTGCGGAGCCCCTGGCTGCCCCTACATGTAGGAGCCGGAGCGGGGACATGCTGCTGCTTCCGGGAGCCGAGTGGAGTGGGGCAAGCCCCGACCCCACTCCCCAGCTGGACCGCCAGAGCAGGTCAAGCCCCGGATCCTGTTCCCCAGCAGGAGCTCGAGGGCCAGATTAAAACATCTGGAGGGCCAGATGTGGCCCCCGGGCTGTAGTTTGCCCACCCCTGGTCTAGCAGCTACATTTTTACCATTTGCTAGCCTTAAACGTCAGGCTTTTATCCATTCCATTTTAGTGGTGGTCTTTATTTTCAAAAATATAAAAAGTTGGCTGGTTATTACAATTTTTTAAAAAGGCTTAAAACATATTGTTCTACTTACTAGGCTTGTCTCATTATATTGTTCTGTCATTTAATGTAGAGCACTGTGGCATGCATGAAAGGCAGCTTTCTAACACTGAAATAAAGTATTGAGGTTGGGATTTGCCTTTTTTAAAAACTTTGTAACCAAAATGGGGCTCGGTTACGCTTTTTCTTCAGGAAGGTTAATTTAAAAAATCCAAAATGTATTGAAACAAAGGTAAAGGCTCACAGAAGGAGTTACTTTCTTCTAACATTGACAAAGGCTGTTTATTAGAATCAGGAAAACAGCATTACCTCTAAAGTTACTGTGTCTCTGTACCTGTTTTACTTTAGAGCTTCTTTCTAGAACATCACTGCCTTCAACCTAGCCTCTGCTACAGAAAGCACCCGCACACACACAATTACATCCCCCAAATACCTGTGCAAAAGGAATAGTCATAGAGGACAGTGAAACTCTTATAGCTTCAGGTAACCCTGGTTGGTGCCAGAAGCTCTTCTAGCCAACATATAAAAGTGCCTCTGCATTCATACCTGCAGCATCCCTTCCTGATGCTATCATTACACAAGTTAAGAGTTGTGTATGCTCCAGTTTATTGCTGTAATGTACTGAATTTTGGGCAGTCATTGCTAGCTCATTAAAAACGTAAAGCTTGCTGCTTCAGTGTAATCTGTGCTAAAACAGACCACTTCAACACTTGAATGTTGCTTTTAATGTGAAATTAGTGCATGTGGATGCTTTTAGTAAAGAGTATTTGTTGTATTTTATTATATAATAAGAGATGTAATGGAAGCTGTTCAGAGAATATGCACACTAGTAATGGAAGCCAGGATACAGCGTTTTCGAAGGCAGATGTTAATGAAAACCCTCAGTGAAATGATTCCAGTTCTTCCTCTTGTTTTGGCCAACATTGAGGTAGTTGCCTGGGTACATTTCTTGTTTGGAGCATTGATCATATCAGTTAAAAACATCACACTTTTGATCTAGCTCTTTGTTGAGAACTCTGACTGCAAAGAAAACACAAGTCAGGACATATAGTTCTGGCTTATCTCTCAGTGAGTAGAATAGCTGTGCATATTCATATTCAAAGATTCATCAGAAAACCCCATCCTACTTATTCATTAGCTATTGGCAGATTTATTCGTTTCCATCCAGCTAATAAAAACAGCATGTATAGCAATGGCATCAAAGCAATGTGTGAAAGCAGCATTATGGGAGTCTTAGCACAGCAGCCCACGCTGTTGATAACAGAGATGACTACATACATTTTTTAAATTAAGGTCAATTATTCTCAGCAACAAGTTAGAATAGCTGATTTCTGACATTTAAGAATTGGCAGTGTTGTGTGTTGGCACCAAGAATGTGTGAATGGCCAGGAAAGGTTGAGATGACAGTAATGCGTCAGTTATGTTTGTACAGCACCTAGCACAATGGGGTCCTGGTCCATGACTGGGGCTCCTAGGTGCTATTGCAATACAAATACAGTACAAATAATCAAAAGGGAATCACAATGATTCTGTCAGGTTAAAATCCTGGGGGGGTTAAGTAGCAAATGTCTTTATTGCAGTATCCTTAACAAAAGCCATTACTTACAGTTTACCACCTCAATTCTTGAATAGTTACTTGATCTAGTGCTAACAACTATAACAATTCTGTTTAACTCGGATGATAGAGGCCCATGGTTTTGGACCTGTGGAACCAGGGTGCTCATCCCAGTTCGCCACTAACCTGCAGCACTCTGCCAAATACAGCACCTCCTTTTCTAAGGCATGTAAAAATCAACAAGTCAAGTAACTTGCTACGAATCTATCTGTAATGTTTTCACAGAAATGATATGGACAGCTAGATATTAGGAAGTCTATAGGAACCCTTGTTTGTTCTTAGACAAATGGAGAAGAGGAAAATGGCTACATTTATCAAATTGTATTGTGTTAGAAATACATTAATGATTAGTGTTGTGCCTTTTGCTTGTTTTACAAAACACAGGTAATATGAAGAAAGTACCAGGCACATCTGACCCCCAGCTAATCATGCTTATAAACTCTGTACAACATCCAAGAATTGACTTATTGCACACTACTGCCCCAGCAGGTTTCTGGTAGATTCCAGAACATAGAACACAGTGAGTGTCTCTAGACTATGGCTCACAAACCACTTCCAGGGATACTACCCTATTCCCGTACACTATGATTAGTTGAACCAGCTAGCATCTTTAGTGATGCTAGTAAACTGCAATGTAGCTTGGTACACTTTCCTTTTCAAGGAACTTGAAGAACTCTTCATTTCTGGCTGGAATATCTCCACTTCCTTTCCTTTTTAACTCAAAAATTCCATCATAGAAATGCCAGCTGTCACTTGGACCACATACAAAATGGTTCTCCACATTGGACGTTATGCCAACACCTTTGTATCTGTAATAACAATATCTCTGCTTTGATAAAGTGATTATGCAAATAATTTGCATCTAATCAATATTTAAAATATTTTAATTATTAGTGCATTCAGATTACATGGAAAAGAGCTACACAGAGGGCAGATGCAAGGTTTTCCTGGGTTGGGACATTTCATTCTCTGACTAGTTGGTGCCCGTTCTGCTGCTATGTGCTACCTCTGAAGCACTGTCAGCGTTTCCATTGTAAATCCCATTTTGAGGGAATTTATGTTTCTTGGGTGTAAACCCAGTAGATATGCTCTGGGTCAGGAAGCTCACATTTTGTTTGCCACTTTTCAAAAATATTAGTCAGTGTATCTGCTGGTTGTCCCCCCAGCCCAGGAAGGATTAAACACCACACCCAGAGTCTGCTCAGGCCCTTTCTGCGGAGCACCATTTATTGGTTGCACCAAGAATTTTCAGCTCAACTGCAAAATAGAAAACAAACAAACTGCCATTTAAATAAATCCAGCAGCTAAAACAGGTCTGTTCCCCTGACCTGGGGCTTCCTTACCAGAACCGCCGAGCTCCTGGCAGCTCCTCCCCAGTCCTCTTCTGAGACCACAAACTGGGGAGGCCTTTGTAAAGCACTTTAGAGATCTGTAGGGGAAAAAAAGCTACGTAAGTGAACAGTCTTATTTATTTTACAAGATAACTTCTGAACCAGACATGAGGAAAAAGAATGAGCCACACGGGTATCTTTGAACACTAGCAGACCAGGAGGGAGCAAAGGTGTTGATTGAGGTTATATCTACACTACTACTACTTTCAGTATAACTTATGTAGCTCAGGGGTGTGAATAATGCCCCCCCCCACCTGACTGACATAAGTTACACCAACCTAAATCCCAGTGTGGACAGCACTCTGTCAGCAGGAGAGCTTCTTCTGCCAACATAGCTGCCGCCGCTCGTTGGGAGTAGATTAATTAAGTCGACAGGAGAGCTCTCTCCCATCAGCTTAGAGCAGGTCCACTAGAGCAGTGGTTCACAGAGGTCTTGCAGGGGGTACATTAACTCATCTAGATATTTGCCTAGTTTTATAACAGGCTACATAAAAAGCCTAGCGAAGTCAGTACAAACTAAAATTTCATACAGACAATGACTTTATACTGCACTGTATACTATACACTGAAATGTAAGTGCAATGTTTATATTCCAACTGATTTATTTTAGAATTTTATGGTACAAATGAGAAAGTAAGCCATTTTTCAACAATAGTGGGCTGTGACACTTTTGTGTTTTTATGTCTGATTTTGTAAGCAAGTAGTTTTTTGTGAGGTGAAACTTGGGGTACGCAAGACAAATCAGACTCCTGAAAGGGGTACAGTAGTCTGAAAGGGTGAGAGCCAATGCACTAAAGAGCTTACAGCGGCACAGCTGCATCAGCGCTGCTGTAAGCTCTAGTGTAGCCATAACCTAAGTCAGAGATGAGAAGAGGAAAGCTAAAACCGATGCTTAGGGCTCAATTCTCATTTGCACTAAGGCCCTTTTTCAGTGCTTTGCCCTTAAAGGGTGTGCAAAGGTACTGTCACAGGTCCTTAGTGTAAATGAGAATCAGACTGTGCAACTATATTTCAGTGAAATAAAAAACAAAAAAAAGAAGAGAGACACATACAGGCAGGAAGTGTATATTTTTAGAGAGAACAAAAGATAGAGGTGAAATAAGAGAAGCAAAATACTTAAACTTTTTTACCAAAGGATAAGCAGTAGAGAGAAAGATCTCTGATGAACACAAGAGAGAAACAGAGAAATTAGAAAAGTCCCATTGGATTACCCAGTCCACCTCTCTGCAAATGCAGGATCTATAGATTAGGCACTGGTGTTGGCAATGTTGTTTGGTGAGAGGAGTGTACCCCTCTGCTTTGCGTTGGAAGGTACAGAGCTTTGGAAAATTCTGGCATTCTGTGCTATGCTTACCCACCCTCTGTGCATGTCCAAGAACCTGCTGTGATGATCCACTAGGGCCTGCATCACTCTGGAAGCCTGGGCTGGTTGTGGGAGGAAATGGGGGTGGGGGATGGAATGGGCATACAGGTGGAATTGATAGGTACAGCCTTTTGGGAAGCCCAATTGTTTATATCTCTCTGTGATATCTGGCACACTGTTCACTTTGACCACATGCCTCTGCAACAAGCAATGCATTGACATGCAAGCCTCTGTGAGAACAGCACCCATTTTGGAAATCACAAAACCACATTGGTGTGCAACTAACTGATAGGGTAACCAGTTTAGATAATTCTTATCAGAGATCTTATCCTTTTGTTCTGACTCTGCAATTTTGAGGCTAATTCACCACAGAGATACAGAAAGAGCCTTTTTCCTCATTCTAACCATAATACAATCACTGTTGCCATGGCAAGCGTGTGAACCACCATCTGGGGGAGGCTAGCCCCCAGCCATGCCCCTTCTGCCTGAGGCCCCACCCCCTCTATGTCCCCTCGCCGGAGCCCAGGGCCCCACCATGGCCCCCGGCCCCCATCCGAGGCTAGAACCCCCAGCCCCGGAGCGCCAGGAGGGTGGGTGGCATGGCCCCAGCCCTAGCTGGGGACAGCACTGGGATACTGGAGCCACAAATGGAGCGGGGGGGAGGGAAGGACTGGGGGGTGGAATGTGGGCAGGGCCACACCTGGCTGTTTGGAGAGGCACAGCCTCCCCCAGATTATGGTACCCGCTGCCCATGACTGCTGCTCATCTCAGGTCGAGAACAACTGTGGTTGTGGTCAGGACACAAAAGCAGTGCTCCATCAGCTGAACATCATCCTCGATAAATGCATGGATGCAACTGTTGCAGCAGGGGAGGTTACGTAGCCCTTTGCCATGAACAGCTGCTCTCTCCCTGGCTCTCTGTAGGTACCTGCAGTATACCTCCATCACCTGGCTGCAGCCACTGATTGGTTTTCTAAAGCCCAGTAGAACCCTGAGCAATAGCGGAGCATGCATCCTGGCCTCCCGTTAGAGAAAATTCCCTGGCAGCAGTACCCAGGGAATTATGGGAGTTATTATTGTGATTATTGTACACCAAACCCCCAAAGGGGGATTATTGTACACCAAACCCAAACACCCGGCCAGGAGTGTGCCTGGTAGACCACAACTTGGAGAAAACACTGCAGATGCTTCCGCAGCTAGGCCTTCAGGGTGGGAGGAGGGGACAGTGTCCCAATAACCTCTGAGAAACGTGGCTAAGTGAAGAGTATTTTATGAGGGCTGGCAGGAGAGGGAAAGGTTGCAGGTATCCCAGGTACAGAGGCTTACACAGTTCAAAGTGAGTAACAGTGGTTCCTGTTTGGGCAGAGACAACCCGTGCCTGCAAATAGTGGGGTGCAGAGTGAGGGCAACCGACTTCAGCAGTGTTACTGAGCATGCTCAGTCTGTGTGAGCATGCTCAGTACAAGCCAAGCAACAAATCGGGGGTGGGGGGGACAGGGGGGCACATGACCCCCCATGCGTCGTCTCGGTGTTTGGGTTCCTGGGCTGACCAATTGAGAGTCACAGCTCTTCAGGCCTCGTGCCTGGAGTGTCCTCTCCAGTTCAGTCTCTCTCTTCCAGCACATAGGCACTGTCCACAGTTCCAGGGCTTACCTCCGGCTCCCTGTTGCCATGCAGCTCCCACTCCCAAACAGCCCAGCCACTTCCTGGTTCAGGATCTTTCCCCTTACTTGGCCAGGGGAAAGGGAAGTGCAATGGGTGTGTTAGTCCCCAGCTTTGCAGATCAATCTCACCTCCCTCCTCTCTGAAAAAGAATGCGTCTTCTCATCTAGTGCTAGTCCGTGTGGAAGTTTTGGTGTCAGCAGGGGGCTCTGCATTCTCTGTGTGGCCTTAGGTTCCATCTTAGCTCTGGGTCCATTATAGGTGCCCCTCCACTCTATGGGGGCAGTTCTATTGGTGGGGTGACCTCCAGCAGTTCTGTCTCTTTGCCTGACTCGGTTCCCTCTGATATCTCCCTAATCCTGTCTTCCAAGAAATGAGGCCTCCCCCATGTTTAATTTCTCATGTCAAGCCAGGCTTATCTTCCACTGCCTTTCTTTTTTCCCCTTTTCTTCATAATCATTTCTCTCATATTGTTATCTTTCTATCTATGCCTTCGTTTTAAAGTTTATTACCCAGCAACACATTCACAAGACCACAATAATTGTAATCATTTGAACCACCATAAATACTGGGCTCAAATTATGAACCAGGGGGTGCAAGATCACCACCTCCAGTATAGGCCACCAGGGTGTAATCCCACATTATAAGCTTGCTGTTCCTTTAAAACATACTTCTGTAATTTTAAATTTGCTTTTATTTTAATTACACAATAAAAAACTGGTACAAAATAGAAAAATCTTTCCATTTATCACCACAGGAAGTTTAGGTATGAAACAGAACATAAGCCAATTAAAGTAACACTCCCTGGGTCCATACCTGAAGTGGTCCTCAGTGCTTATTATCACCAACATAGGCAGTTTTTACTTTCCAATGTCCCAGCATCTCAGATCTACTGTGCGACTTGGAAACTGTTCCCTAGAGTGAACCCACATACCAGCAACTCTGTAAGACATTACACCTGCATGTGTAAGTGTCCCCCAGGAACAAACAGTGGTACAAGTCTGAGGCTTTCCAGACCCTGCATTGTCTTGCCACAGTATTTGAGGAGGGAAAACAAACTTCTTCCACACTGTCTGGGCTGCAGTGGTTTCACTTTTAACTTCATGATGTTGGACCCTGGTTAATTTTCTTACCTTGCACCAACTGGTGTCAACTCTTTTGTATCAAATGTTTAACTTTTCTGTGGTGATAAGAGGGCCAGTTTTCTTGCTCCATATTGCTTAAGGCCGCTCTTACTTTGCATAGCATGTATCCCCCACAGACAAAACATGATATTAATATTAAAATACATTGACTTAATATCATACTTTTAAAAAAGCAATTATATCATGTATATTATATACAATTAACAAAGCTTCATTAACGTTCTTGGCTTTGCTCATTCAAGGGATGCAGTACTTTTGCTGCTATCTTCTGTTAAAATGCTGACAGCATATCGATGTCAACTTGGTTTGAGAATAGCATACTAATTTCAAACAGTCCAGTGTCTGTGCCAATCCTATTAAAGCTGTGACTGTACAGTGATTAGTATTCTGTGGGTACATCTACACTGCAATTCAAAACCCATGTCTGGCCCTTGCCCGCTGATTTAGGCTCTCGGGGCTCGGGCTAAGGGGCTGTTTAATTGCTGTGAAGTCACTCAGGCTCAGGCTGGAGCCCAGGCTCTAGGACCCTGTGAGATGGTAGCCTGAGTCCCACGAGTCCAAGTCAGCTGGCAGGAGCCAGCTGCAGGCGTCTAATTGCAGTGTAGAGATACCCCGTGTTGTGGCCGCAGCAACCTCGATTCGAATCTCAGTCACAACACCACTAAGTTGGGATAGCCTGCAAGACCTCTTCCACTTGGTTCCCCGAGAGCTCAGTTCGACTCTGAACTGGTCACTCAGGTTTCTTTGTTTGCCATACAGCAAAACTACACTCAGTTAATCAGACTCAAATGTAGAGGGTGGGTATAGGGTGTGCCACACATCCAAAGTTACACAGAAGCCCCCTTACTTTATACACATTTACACATCACATTACATTTCCTAGACATTGCATCACATGTTTTGGGATTAGCTTGGTTATTTTGCAGGAACCAATTCCTGTGCAGCACCCACTGCCCAGAGGCTGTCCCTGTTCAACTTTACTCTTTACCACATCGTTATGCCCCCATCTTTGCTTGCTCATTATTATCTTTTTCTTAGTAAATGGTGCCCTGGGTGTTCTCACTGTAATCTTAGCTAGCTCAGGCTGCTTTTAGCTTATTGACCCACTTAACTTGGCACAAACATTCCATTTTCAGCCTGCTGATCTAGTTACCTCCCTTGTTCTGTCTGCCAAGAAACGATGCCTCCCCCATATTTAATTAATTACGTCAAGCCCAGGCCTACACATGCTAAAGGGCATACCCAAAATTGCTGACAGATTCTCCTTTTTCTTGTCTTCCATTGTTGAAAGTTGCTCAGTTCTGCTCTGGATCTGTGGTCCAATCCAGAGACTGCTGTAGGGCATCCCTGACAAAGGCATATTCCTCTGAGGTATCATGTGTCAGTCTTTCAAACACCCCTGGGCTTTGTTTTGGGGCAGCAGGCCAAGAAAATCCAATTGGGTGGCCTCATCTCAGCCATTTATTTGGGCAGCTTGTTCACAATGGTTGATCCAGCTGGACTAGATGTGGCCATCCCTTGTATAAATTCCATGCATGAAGATGGGCCACTGTGTCTCTCTATCTGCACTGCCCTGTCTATTTCCACTCTCGGGGCTTAGGGGAACACAGTGAGCATCAGAGTTATTCATTTCTGCCAACCAAGTAACCCTTGTACCTATGGAACCTGTCTCTTAAATTCTGCCAGCCAAAGCTGTCAGTTGGCATCCCATCACTACCACTAGTGTAATTATTGTGGCTGCTCAGTATACCAAACCCCTAGGGTGCCAGTAGCAAGCCAGGTGTACCACAACATGGAGGCAAGCATTGCAGATGTTTCAGCAGCTAGGCCTTGTAGGCGTTAACCCTGGTGGGTCCCCATACCCACTCAGACACATGGCTCAGTGAAAGCATATTTGACTAGGGCTGGCAGGAAAGGGAAAGGTTACCGATACCCTAGATACAAAGATTTACACAGAGTTCAGAGTGAATAACAGCAGTTCTGTTGACTGGCCCCTAGGGCCCCAGTTGTTTGGGTCCCTAGGGGCCAAACAATTTAGAGTCAGGACCCTTCAGGCCTCAGGCCTTGGGTGTCCTCCAGTTCAGTCGCTGTTCCAGCAAATAGGTACTTTCGGATTCCAGGCCAGGTTTGGTTAGTGTCTCTCATTGAGGCCCTTCTGCACTAGCTCCCTGCTCAGATGCTGCTGCTCCCCCATATGTCCCACACAGACTTGCACCCAGCTGCATCATCCGGCAATCACAGCTTGTTCCATAGACAGATCTGTCCACAGTTCCTGGGCTTCTCTCCAGCTCTCTGCTGCCAATTTTCCAAAGAAAGTCCAGCCACTTCCTGGCTCAGGACCTTTCCCCTGACCAGGGGAAGTGCGGTGGGAAAGGGGCTTATGATCATGGTAGTCCCTTGCTTTGCAGATCCATCACTATTTCTCCTCCCATAATTCTTTTGGGTTCTCATAAGACCTTATGAAGTCTCCCACAAGCCACTACTTCAAATGTCCTGGAAATGGGAGTGAATGAATGAAGGGAAGGGAGGCAAAACTGCAAGTAAAAGAGTATGGCTACCATGGGTACACTGCACAGTTATTATTTACATCAGTGGTGCTATCTCACCCGTGGAAGTACCAATGGTTCAGTTCTGTAGTGTAGATGCAGCCTCCCTGTTACATACGCAGTTAAAGAATGATAGCATAGATAGGGCCTTAGACAGCTGAGGGCTACAGCTAAACTTTAGCATATTGTAACATTGTTACACTGTGTTAATTCTCCAGTCCTCCAAACAGTTCTCCAGAAAAAAACAATGAAGTCAGGGCCTGATATTTCTAATGTACAAACAATTTGAAAAAACAAACACAAGCAAAACAGAACCCCATTGAATCTATTTCTGTACATCCTAAAGGAACAATAAAAAGCATGAATAATGTTGATGTTGTTTGCAGTACACCTTTCACATAAATGGGGAAGAGAGAGAAAAAATATTAAATAGTGAAAGCTTGATGACTGGTGAACAGGAAACCACACCCACATGACTCGAGAGAGAAAAAAGAGCAGAACTAAAAGAAATACACAGGGAAAGACCTGTAGAGTAACCGGAAGGCAAAGACTTCTGAAGGACAGTAAAAGGGAAGGTGTTATGTGCCCTCCAGAAATGCAATACAAAGAAATTACATAAAGTTTCAAGTCCATGGGCGGTAAAAAGGAAAAACTGCACAGAAAAGGGGAGGAAATTTGAACTATCTGAACCACTGGGAACCTGCTTTAGACACCATATAGTGTACATTTGTTATTATCTTTTGTGGCATAACAGTGGTATATACAGGATAATACATCTGCTTATTTTCAAATAGTAACAGAAATTCTAAGCTATAATTACTTGGATACATACGCCTATTGCCAGTGTTTTAGAGCTGCAACCAACTGAGGAGAAAAGATCTCACAAACTCCCTTTCAGTGTCTGACTCCCCTTTTCTAAGAAAGCTACGTGAAAAGCTAGCAAAAAGCCAGTCTGCAATATTATCTGGGACCAACAGGGCTACAGCAACACTGCATACAACACAGCCTGTCAGCTGCCAGTGACCTTGATCACTCTCAGTCATGCTTCAGGCCAGGGCATGGTATAGATAAATGGTGTTGTTCTGGGGGATGATCTCCTTGTGCCCATAGAAAGGGAAGTACATCCATGCTTCTCCTGCTGGATCTCTCTGTAGCATTGGCTACTGTTGTTCTCCTGCTGCTCCTGTTCTACCTTCCAGAAGCTGCAGGTGTGAGCACAAACACCTTGCAATGGCTCAGGTCTTTCCTCTCAGACCAAGCTTGGAGGATCATTATGGGATCATGGGTTCTGGAGGGGCAACAGTTCCTGAGTGTCATCAGGCTCAGTCCTGTCCCCCATTTTATTGCACTGGTGAAATAATGCCTGTGGTATGTGGACAACACCCAAATCTACTCATACGTAGCACCATCTCACAGCTCTCTCACTGCTTAGACAAAATCAGCATCTTCATGAAGAGTTAGCTGGCTAAAGCTAAACCTTGGCAACTCCAAGGTGGTGCTGGTAGAAAGAGGGAAGGGCTTTGAAGAAATGGCATTCTCTGGAACATCGCTTCCAGCATTTTGCTGTGAATTTTTTATCTATTTTGTTTTGCAAGACTGGTGTGCGAAAATGTTTTGTCCTTTCCTAATGACAAGGGGGGAACTTGTACTGAACAGGTCTCTGAACTTGCCTGCACAAAATGTAATTCACAACTGTATGTAGAGGAGAGTTAATAGGATTGACAATATGGCCCTCTGTATTTATAAGGAGATGGTAGTTAATCAAATATTCCAGATCATTTGTGGTCATTAGAGATCACATAGAACTTTTTGTAGGGTGCTAACTGGCATCCTGGCTATCTTCCAACTTGCATAATTACATTCTGCCTGCTCAGATTGTCCCCTGCAGTTTCATCTGGATTTGGTATCTTTCCTCATTTCCTGACCTAAACTGTTGTGCAGTGTTGCTGTGCACTGTTAAATGGCTGCTGTTTTTCAGCCAAGAGATGGATTTCAGTGGTGGGAGATGCATCCTTTATCTACTTCACATGGGTGTTACGAGGGCTAGTTAGCTAATATTTGTAAAAATCCTTTGAGATTCTTGCATGAAAGGCACTATAGAATCATAGAATATCAGGGTTGGAAGGGACCTCAGGAGGTCATCTAGTTCAACCCCCTGCTCAAAGCAGGACCGATCTACAGCGGTACAAAAGTATGGGTCCAGCCATGCAAGGAGTTGAGTGTTCTCATGTCCCAGTGGCTTCAGTGAAACCACTGTGTATAGACAGATCTCATCTAGTATTAAAGGAAGAGGAACCACCATTTTAGCTCCCAGGTTTATGGTTATTAATATGGTAAAACTGATGGAAAGGAAGGACTAGTAAGTCTCAAGATGAGACTGCTTTGAGTCGATGGTGTTCAATCAGGTGATTCAAAAAGATATTGGATCGAGTTCTTTTTTCAGGTACACTCAGATAATCACACTACGAGGCAGGATCCATCCCATAATCTTCAAACAGACATATTAGCTACCACTGCAAACTGCTGCATCCGAATTCTCCAAACTCTCAAGTTTTTCATGCTGGGAAGTTGCATTAAAAGATAAGAAAATAAAAACCAGACAGATGTGTTCAGGCAAGCTGGCCTGAAGAAGTTCATTGTCTCTCTATTTTTAATATGCAGTTGAAGCTGTTTTGCTTCTTCTGCTCTTTAGCAAGAAACAACTGCTTTAAAAAGACTGGAAAACTGGAAGAAAGCAACTGTGTTCTTATGAACATGAATGTGCAAAAGAGAAACACAGTATATCTGACCAAGACCGATATGAATGCTTTCTCTGTCACATTTGAGGCAAGTTGTATATTTTAATCCATTAAGAACAACTGCCTATTATTTCCAGACAGGTTTTAGACAACTATGACATCCAAGGAGGAAAGAAGCACGGGTTAATGCCTGGAGCAGGGAATGAGGAATCAGAACTTCCTGTCTTTGTCAATGATTTGCTCTTTGGCCTTGATTAAGATAGAGTTTAAATGATCGTCTTATTTAAACAATCTCATATTTCTAATTAAAAACACTTCCTTCCCTCACAGGGAAGATGTCAGAATTAATGTTTAGAAAGCACTTGGAGATCCTTAGATGAAGGATATCTGATACATACAACATATTGTATGTGTTCCTAAAACTAATGCTGTGACACTTTATAACGCTATAAGGGATAGGCTAACTCAGCTTGTTTTGCCAGGTTGCAATTGCAGAAGCCAAACATAAGATCTGATTACAAGTTTTTATGAGTCCATAGTGTGGCTACTTTTCTGAGACCAAATGAGCTACTACTATTTATCTACATACTCTTGCTTGATTTTTTATTCTCTCTTTAAGATCTGATAACTTGCTCTCAGTGTTCTTTCTATGAAAATAGCACAACTGACCAATTCTTACTTAAACATCTAGTCTTAAGTAATAGATAACACCTGAAAAGAATAATCCAAGAGAGGTGGTCTAAAACACTTTTGGGTCTGATTCTCATTTACACTAATATCCTTTTATACTTATCTAGCAGCATAAAGGGGCTTTATAGGGAGAATGCATTACATTAGTGTTTTATACTACCAGTGCATGCAAACAGGCATCATTAAAGAGACAACACCATCATTTTGTTATTGTAGTGATTGGAAATTACCATCTTTTTTTGCATCCCTTGCAGACAGAGCAATTAAAACAAGTTCTAGGGAGACCCAAGATGCACCCCAGAGTCTGAATTCGCAGCGGACATCATGAAAATAAAGCTTTTCAGGATTCCTGGTGTATCTCCCCATCTCACCTGCTAAAAGAAAATGTTGTTCATATATGGCATTTTGTACACTTTGGTGCATCGTAATGGGAAAAGACAGTTACCTTTTTTGTAAGTGGTGTTCTCTGAGATGTGATGCTCATGTCTATTCCACAATAGGTGTGCATGCTTGCCATGTGCACCGGTGCCAGAAGATTTTCTCCTAGCAGTACCCATAGGGGAGTGCCCTAGCGACTCCTGGAGTGGCGCCTCCATGGCGTGGTATGATGGGCACCGCGCGCTCCCTCCACCCTCAGTTCTTTCTTGCCAGACAACTCCGACAGAGGGGAAGAAGGGCGGGATGTGGAATAGACATGAACAACACATCTTGAAGAACACCAGTTATAGAAAAGGTAACTGTCTTTTCTTCTTCGAGTGATTGCTCATGTGTATTCCACAATAGGTGATTCCAATCTATACCTGTTGGAGGTGAGAAGGAGTTCACCAACTCTCGGGAAGGAGAATGGCTCTGCCAAACCCGGCGTCCTCCCTGGTCTGAGAGACAATCGCATAATGTGTGGTGAACATGTGAACTGAAGACCACGTGGCAGCCCTACAAATGGGGACATGGGCCAAAAAGGCAGCCGACGAGGCCTGCGCCCTAGTCGAGTGTGCCTTCACAATTGGTGGCAGAGGGATTCCCGCCAGGTCATAACAGGTACGGATGCACGAGGTGATCCAGTTGGAGAGCCGCTGAGTGGAGATCGGCTGACCTTTCATGCGCTCGGCTGAGGCGATGAACAGTTGCGAGGACTTTCTGAATGGCTTACTCCACTCCAGGTAAAAGGCCAGAGCCTGTCGCACATCCAGCGTGTGGAGGCGGCGCTCCTCACTGGACGCATGGGGCTTGGGGCAGAGGACCGGCAGAAAAATGTCCTGACCCATGTGATAGCGGAGACCACCTTCAGGAGGAACGAAGGGTGTGGGCAGAGCTGGACCTTATCCTTACGAAACACCGTGTACGGGGGCTCGGAGGTCAGGGCCCTGAGTTCCGAGACCCGCCTAGCTGACGTGATCGCAACCAGGAAGGCCACCTTCCACAAGAGGTGTGACCAGAAGCACGTGGCTAGCGGCTCAAACAGGGGCCCCATGAGATGGGCCAACACCAGGTTTAGGTCCCACTGCGGGACTGGGGGCCTAACATATGGGAAGAGACGATTCAACCCCTTAAGGAATTGGCCAGTCATAGCATGGGAGAATACCTTGTGGCCCTACAGCGGCGGATGGAAGGTTGATATGGCCGCCAGGTGCACCTTGATTGACGAGGGCACCAGGCCCTGGGCTCTAAGGTGAAGGAGGTAGTCCAGAATAAACTGGATTGGGACGGCCACCGGGGAAATGCCCCACTCATCTGCCCATCTAGAAAACCGAGACCACTTTGCCAAATAGGCTCGGCGCATGGCGGGTCGCCTGCTTTCTAGGAGGACGCGCTGAACTCCTTCCGAGCACGTCCTTTCCTCCCTACCTAACCATTGAGCAGCCACGCTGTGACGATGCGGTTCTGGCGGAACCCAACTGAGAGTGCCAACTCAGGACAAATTGCTCAAACAGGGCAGTTACAGCCCAAGGCTGGGGTTTTTCCACCTCTAAGGCAAACCAAACCAGCCAGACTAGGAGGACTTCGGTCTCACCCCACTGGCTAACCGCAAGTCTCACAAGCAATCTCCTTAGACACTCCAGTTTCCCAGTATCCCCGCCAGTGCCACTCGTTATGGGGACAAATGGTTATGAAAACCAATACCCCATAAAAGAAAAAGGTTCTCCTGATCCCAAAGGATCAAGCCCCAGACCCAGGTCAATTTACAAATCAGATCTTACCCACAAATCACGCTGTTGCCAATCCTTTAGAATCTAAAATCTAAAGGTTTATTCGTAAAAGGAAAAAGATAGAGATGAGAGTTAGAATTGGTTAAATAGAATCAATTACATACAGTAAAGGCACAGTTCTTGGTTCAGGCTTGCAGCAGCGATAGAATAAACTGCAGGTTCAAATCAAGTCTCTGGAATACATCCCCCGCTGGGATGGGTCCTCAGTCCTTTGTTCAAAGCTTCAGCTTGTAGCAAAGTTCCTCCAGAGGTATGAAGCAGGATTGAAGACAAGATGGAGATGAGGCATCAGCCTTATATAGTCTTTTCCAGGTGTAAGAACACCTCTTTGTCCTTACTGTGGAAAATTACAGCAAAATGGAGTCTGGAGTCACATGGGCCAGTTCCTGCATACCTTGCTGAGTTACAAGGCGTATCTGCCTTCTCTCAATGGGTCCATTGTATAGCTGATGGTCCTTAATGGGCCATCAAGCAGGCTAGGCAGAGCTAACACCAATTTGTCTGGGATGTCACCCAGCAGCATAGCATAAGTTTGAAATACAGACAGTATAGAGCCAATATTCCTAACTTCAACTACAAAATTGATACACACATATAGACAGCATAATCATAACTAGTAAACCATAACCTTGTCTTAGACACCCCATTTGACCCCCTTTACACAAGATCTGGGTGCCACTACAGGACCTTGGTTGCAACAATGATCTATATGGTCCCATATTATATCAATAACGTCACACACGCCATGAGGTGGAGTGCCGCTAGGTTGGGGTGGAGGAGGTGGCCCTGGTCCTGGGAGAGCAAGTCCGGGCGGGATGGCAACGGCCATGGCAGGGCGACCGCCAGGCCTGTGAGGGTCCCGTACCAATGCTGCCTGGGCCATGTCGGGGCAATCAGAAGGACCCAGGCCTTGTCCGTCTTTATCTTTTCCAGGACCTTCCCAACCAGTGGGAACAGGGGAAAGTCATAGAGAAACAGGGTATGTCTTCACTATCAGCCGGATCGATGGGCAGTGATCGATCCAGCGCGGATCGATTTATTACGTCTAGTCTAGACGCGATAAGTCGACCCCCAAGCGCTCTCCTGTTGACTCCTGTACTCCAGCTCCGCGAGAGGCGCAGGCAGAGTCGACGGGGGAGCAGCAGCAGTCGAATCACTGTGTAGACCAGGCCTGGCTTGACCAGGACAGGAGGAAGGCATCGGAGATAGCGCCGGACCTGGGATAGCACCCCCCTGGAGCAGAACCGGGGACAGCGACGGTTCTGCCGAGTCACGAACAGGTCCAGTTGGGGAGTTCCCCACACTTGGAAAAGTCTGTGCACCACCTCTGGGTGGAGACACCACTCGTGCTGAGAGGAGAAGTCCCTGCTCAAGCGATCTGCCCACGCGTTCAGGGCGCCCGGCAGATGGAAGGCCTGTAGGCAGATGTTGTGGGCTATACAAAAGTCCCACAGCCTGAGGGTTTCATGGCAGAGGGCAGAGGATTGGGCCCAGCCTTGCCTGTTGATGTAGAACAACCAGGCCTTGTTGTCCGTGAGGACCCTAACCACCCGACCCTCCAGGTGCGAGCAGAAGGCCACGCATGCCAGCCGTACCTCCCTGAGCAACTTGACATTTATGTGGAGGGTCAGATCCTGAGCCGACCACAGACCTTGGGTCTGAACGTTCCCCACATGGGCCCCCCAATGCGTCGGACACCAGTTCTAGTGACGGAGCCCTGCCCCTGAACGGGACCCCTTGGAGCATGTTTCTCGGGGAGGACCACCACTGGCTTGGGCACCGTGAGGACTTTGTCCATCCTGTCCCTGGCCTGGGAGAACTCCAAGGCCAACCAGAGCTGGAGGGGACTCATCCTCAGTCTGGCGTGACGGACCACATACGTGCACGTCGACATGTGACCCAAGAGCTGGAAGCACGCTCTGGCTGTTGTCACCGGAAACCTTGTGACAGTGTCGATGAGCCCCTTCAGAGTCTTGAACCTGTCTGGTGGGAAGGAGACTCTGGCCGACGAGACGTCCAGGACCGCCCCAATAAACTCTCTGCGTTGTACCGGGACTAACGTGGATTTGGTGTTGTTTACCAACAGGCCCAAAGTGGTGCATGTGGACAGAAGGAGTCCCACATGATCCCACACCTGCGACTGGGAGCTGCCCTTGACCAACCAGTCGTCCAGATAGGGGAAGATCTGGATCCCCTGGAACCTGAGGTAGGCCATCACCACCGACATACATTTTGTGAATACCCTGGGGGCAGTGGACAGGCCAAACGGGAGGACCGTAAATTGGTAGTGTTCCTGCCCCACTGTGAAATGGAGGAAGCGTCTATGCCCCTCGAATATATGAATGTGGAAGTATGCGTCCTGCAGATCGAGAGCGGCGTGCCAGTCCTCCGGATCCAGGGAAGGGATGATGGAGGCCAGGGAGACCATGCAGAACTTGAACTTCACCATGTACTGGTTCAGGCCTCACAGGTCCAAGATGGGCCTGAGCCCCGTTTTGGCCTTCGGGATAAGGAAATAGCGGGAGTAGTATCCCTTGCCTTTGAACTCCCCCAGTACCTCTTCTACTGCTCCTAGGCCCAGGAGCCACCCCACATCCTGCTTGAGTAGAGCCTAGTGCGAGGGGTCCCCCAGGAGAGATGGGGGTGGGGGGGAGTTGGGCGGGGAGGAAGTAAACTGGAGGGTGTAGTCCTGGGAGTTGGTGTTGAGGACCCATCGGTCCGAGGTCAGCTGCGACCACTCTGGGAGGAAAGCACACAACCGATTGGAGAAGGGAAGCTTTATTGATGAGAACTGGCAGGGCACTCCTGGGCATCCCATCAAAACTGCCTTTTCTTGCTTGCTTACCCTTGGAGGACGCAGGCTGGGGGGCAGGCCGAGACTGCCTCTGTGGGTGCCTCTTATAGTTCCGCAACTTCTTGTAAGCAGTCTCGTATTTTGACTGGGTAGCCTGAGCAGGAGTCTGCTGTGGCTTGAACTTAGGTTTAGCCAGAGCCGAAACATAGAGACCCAGAGTCTGGAGAGTCGTGCGGGAGTCTTTCAGGACATTTGTTCCACAAACAGAGCTTTGCCGTCAAACAGGAGGTCCTGCAGGGAGGTCTGCACCTCCCTGGACAGCCCAGAGAGCAGGAGCTATGACGCCTTCTCATGGACACCACGGAGGCCATGGACTGCGCGGCCATGTCCACTGCATCCGAAGCTGCCTGCAGGGTTGCCGTGGCAGCCACTGTGCCCTCCTCCACCAGCGCTTTGAACTCCTTCCTGTCGTGCTCCTGGAGAGAGTCCTCGAACTTGGGCAGGGAGCCCCACAGATTGAACTCATACTGGCCCAGGAGAGCCTGGTGGTTCGCCACCCGTAACTGGAAGCTTGAGGACGAATACATTTTTCTTCCAAATGAGTCCAGCCTCCTTAAATCTTTATTTTTTCAGGGTAGGGGCTGGTTGCCCCTGCCGTTCCCTGTGGTTGACCGATTCGACCACCAGGGAGTTAGGAGCAGGGTGGGTGTATAAGTATTCATTCCCCTTGGTGGGTACAAAATACTTGCATTCCGCTCTCTTAGAGATTGGGGCCAATGAGGCCGGGGGCTGCCCGGTTCTGAGGAGGACAGTACATTAAACAGGGAGTCCGAGGGCTCCTCTATCTCCTCTGCTTGGAGGTGGAGGCTTGATGCCACCCTTTTTAAGAGCTCTTGGTGGGCCCTAAAGTCCTCCTGTGGGATGGAGGAAGGAGGGTCGTAATCGCCTCATCCGTGGAGGGTGAAGAGGCTGGCATGGTACTTTGTGTGTCCACCGGCAATGGAGGGTCCACCACCTGGTCGGTCTCCTGGCACGGTGCCAAGGATGCACGTCCCACCGACTCCTTCCTCGGAGGCTGGGAGAGGGAGACCGATGGTCCTTCTGAGGCTCTGGCCACCGAGCGAGCCCCCACTGGGGGCTGCGTTGGGGGCCATGGTGCCCACTGATACCATTGGGCCAGCCACAGGGCCCGGTGCCACTGCATCTGCTGTGGCACCGGCAGAGCCGGCTGTTTGGCCTTGCTGGCCTGGCCTATTGATTGATGACTACGAAGAAAGGCCGGGCTGACATACGACCTGCCACTATCCCTGGATTGGGAGGAGTGGCGGCACTGGGAGCGATGCCGACCATGGGACCAGGATCTTGACATGGAGGACCGGTCCATTGGTAACAGCTGCTCTGCGATCGGTTCCGGCGGGCAGACCCGTGACGGCAAGATGCTGGTGATCGATGCCCAGGGCTGTGGAGGCGGTGCCTGGAATGGGACGACGAACGGGAACAATGTCGACCTTCATGCCATGACTGACTGCGATAGCCCCTTCAAGACGAGGACCTTTCACGTTGTCTGCCTCAGTCCCGTCGGTGTTCGCTCCTCAAGGCGGAGCAGTGCCGAGAGTCTCGGTCAGACAGCCTTGTGGGCATTGAGGGCAATCTACGTGGACTTTGCCCTGAATGGTTCCCTCGACCGAGACCGGTACTGAGCCGGGGGCGACTGCGGAGATCCCAGCAGCAGCTTGCCTCTGGAGCGTGGGGCCAACATCGGTGGTGCTCCTGTTACCAGCATGGACATATCATCCCAGGCCTCCTGCAGGGCCTCCGGTGTGGAGGGCATCCGGACATCCAGGGAGGCCCGCTCCAAATGGGCTGGGTCTACTCTGCTCGACTTGAGTCGGAGGCCTAGAGGCCGGTGGGGATCGAGGACTGTCCAACATGGGTCTAGCCTCTGTCCCAGGTTTACTCTGGTGCCCTGGCGAAGAAGGCCTCTTCCTAGCCTTCTTGGCGTGCCCTGTGGACGGGGAGCTGTACCGACTAGTCGATGGCGCCGAAGGGTCGCTGCGCACCGACACCGCAGTGCCCATCTCTGACTCGGAACAGCACGCCAGGGCCAGGATCAGCACCGACTCCATCAGAATAGCCCGGAGGCTGATGTCCCTTTCTCTCTTGGTCCGAGGCTTAAACAACTTGCAAATCTTTCAGCGATTGCTAAGATGGGTTTCTCCGAAACAGCATAAACAGTCCGCATGCGGATCACTCACTGGCATAGATTGCCTACAAGTGTCGCACAACTTAAAACCTGGGGCATGGGGCATGCCCCGGTCTGGGCGCTCTAGCTAAACTAAACTAACTAAACAACTAACTAACTACAGGTACCGTACACTGAACGAACAAGCAGTTTTGGGGACGAGCTACAGCAAAAGTGGAGCAGAGCAGTTCCGAAGCACCTTTACTGGCGGCAAGAAGGAACTGAGGGTGGGGGGAGCACGCAGCGCCCCTTATACAGCACCATGGAGGCGCCGCTCCAGGGGTCGCTAGGGCGCTCCCCTAGGGGTACTGCTAGGGGAAAAACTTCCGGCACCGGTGCACGTGGAGAGCACACACACCTATTGTGGAATACACATGAGCAATCACTCGAAGAAGAAAAAGGAGCTTTTCAGAAATATTTCTACCTTTCCATCCAAATTACATTAATTTCTATTCCCCATTCCCTAAGGAGTGGGCAGTGGGTTGGTTTACGCCACTTCTACTTACAGGAAGGTTAAGCACGAAAAAGGCAAATCAACAAACAAGTTTTTCTTAAAGTAAGCAACAAAGTTTATGAGCATGCTGCTGTTTTCTAAATGAACCCTGAATATAGCTGTAAGGTACATAACATTGCTAGTGAATGAATAAGCTGATAATAACTTGCCAGCAAGTTAAAGAAGTAAGGATTGGATGAATGGACTATAAGGTGGATAGAAAGCTGGCTAGATTGTCGGGCTCAACAGGTAGTGATCAACGGCTCGATGTCTATTTGGCAGCCGGTATCAAGCGGAGTGCCCCAGGGGTCGGTCCTGGGGCCGGTTTTGTTCAACATCTTTATTAATGATCTGGACAATGGGATGAATTGCACCGTCAGCTAGTTCGCAGATGAGACTAAGCTGGGGGGAGAGAAAGATACGCTGGAGGGTAGGGATGGGGTCCAGAGTGACATAGACAAATTAGAGGATTGGGCCAAAAGAAATCTGATGAGGTTCAACAAGGACAAGTGCAGAGTCCTGCACTTAGGAAGGGAGAATCCCATGCACCGCTACAGGCTGGGGACCGACTGGCTAAGCAGCAGTTCTGCAGAAAAAGACCTGGGGATTACAGTGGCCAAGAAACTGGATATGGGTCAGCAGAGTGCTCTTGTTGCCAAGAAGGCCAACGGCATAGTGGGCTGTATTAGTAGGAGCATTGCCAGCAGATATTCGGCACTGGTGAGGCCACACCTGGAGTATTGCATCCAGTTTTGGTCCCACCCCACTACAGAAGGGATGTGGACAAATTGGAGAGAGTCCAGTGGAGGGCAATGAAAATGATTAGGGGGCTGGGGCACATGACTTACGAGGAGAGGCTGAGGGAACTGGGGTTATTTAGTCTGCAGAAGAGAAAAGAGTGAGGGGGGAAATAATAGCAGCCTTCAACTACCTGAAGGGGAGTTCCAAAGAGGATGGAGCTAGGCTGTTCTCAGTGGTGGCAGATGACAGAACAAGAAGCAATGGTCTCAAGGTGCAGTGGGGGAGGTCTAGGTTGGATATTAGGAAACACTATTTCACTAGGAGGGTGGTGAAGCACTGGAATGGGTTACCTAGGGAGGTGGTGGAATCTCCATCCTTAGAGGTTTTTAAGGCCCGGCTTGACAAAGCCCTGGCTCAGATGATTTAGTTGGTGTTGGTCCTCTTTGAGCAGGGGATTGGACTAGATGACTTCCTGAGGTCTCTTCTAACCCTAATATTCTATGATAATAGGAGAAGATAATCTGTTCCAATTACATACACCTCTCTCTGGAAGAAATCCTGCTTTCAATTCCACTGGTGTAAATCTGGGGTAACTTTTTAGAAAGTGAGATTCAGACCAACATAGATGAGAGCAGAATTTGGCTCCCTGCCTCATTCTGATATAAAACTCTGTGAACATCAAAGATTAATCATAGGTGTACTCTGCACCATACAATTACAGGAGAAGACAAATTACTGCCTCAGGGTGCTCCTCATCTTCTTTGGATAAACACAATAGAAATGATAAAAGCTCAGAAGCAAACCATGATGCCAATAGCACTGGAGAGATGCCTGCCATTGGAACGCTAGAGGGTCTGAAGGAGGAGAGGACTTGCGTTTGCACTTGGGAAGAGGGAGTCTGTGCACAGCAGGTAACAGGAAAAAGGCACCAAGCCAAGAGGAGAGAAGGCATCAGAGGGAACTGCTAGGAAAGAGGTTTGGGGGCAACACTTGTTCTGAAGGGGACACAGGAGAAAACAAGCTGTGTTTCTGATGCAAGTAAAAGCAAATTGATGAAGTGACTGACTGTCCTTAGCCTCTCATTCCATGCACTTAAAGGCAATGCAAAGCACCCAGCCAGGGCTGGATGTCTCTGGAAGGAAGTATGATATCCCTAGGGATGCCACTTTCTTTATTCCCCCACCAGGAGTTTTCTGTCCCTCCTTATTCCCTCCCCAGGAGGCTTCTGCTGCTGTTACCTTTTCCAGCTTCTTCGGCTGTTTGCAGCTGCGGTGCTTTGGCTGTAATGGGTCACTCTGGGCAAGAGGATAACGGGGCCGTTTGCACATTCTTTACTGCCAGCACTGGTTTCACTGAGACTTTCAAAGCTGCGGCCGCACTCATATAGCTCATGTGTAAAAAGAGAAACTGAAGACAGCAGAGACTGGCACCGAACAATGCCCATCCCCCAGCAGTCACGGGAAGCTGATCATATTGGACAAACCTACCAGATGATCCCTGCCCAGGGCTCACGCCCAGGCACCATGGTTCCTTGGAGAAGGTTCCTAGTTGCTTTATCTGGGTAAATCCTCCTGGGTGGTGTTCAAGTTTTATTAATGCTTTATTTTGGAGGCCTTACTAGATTCAGTCATGCAGAGTAACACATCACACCCAGAACTGATGCAGAAAGTGTTGCGTCCTCCCATCTCTTTCTCCCAGGGACCCAGTCTCGCTACTTTGCCACAGTTTACTCAGCCATGCAGCTGATGATTTCAGTTGTGCTTATGATTTCCCCAACTGGTGCTGCTGATCATCTGGCAGTGTGGGAAACCCCAGGAAAGTCAGCTGAACGCTAGTGTTGCTGGAAGAACAGAAAGCTGGTTTTTGACTTTCACTGTGCAGCTGGTTTTCCAGTCAGAAAGAACAGCTGCTTCCATCCCTCCAAGGGACAGGCAATGAGACAAGACACCCTCTAAGCATGAGAATTGCTGTTTGTCATTTTCAATGCATTTAAATGCAGCTTTTCAGGCCTTTTATGGAGAGCCGGACATAAAAGGGCAGAACCTTGACCAACGGAACTTGTCATACCCAGAGTCAAACACTGTCCTCCCATAAAGCCCAATCCTGACCCTCCCAGGCTTTGCCCATTTGCTAGAGCTGTCAGGCTTGACCATCCTCCACAGCTGTGAAATGTGACTTGGGTTTGGAGAGGGAGACGTGCCATCGAGGACAGCTCCACAACCCTGGAGCTTTAAAATTTCCCCGGTCCTGTGGAGAGTTTCCTGCCCTGGAGGCAGAATTCAACTGAATAACACTGAGTTCCTGTGTAAAAGACACTTCCTTCCTGCATGTGTTGTTATTATTGTCCAGGAGAGTGAAAACTGAGCAGTAGTGAGGTGAGGCCATGAATTCTATAGGGTAGAGATTGGCTTCAGTAGATGTGGGCAATGCTTTATGTATGGTAGGGTTACCATAAGTCCGGATTTTCCCGGACATGTCCAGCTTTTTGGGCCTCAAATCCCCATCCGGAAGGAAATCCCAAAAAGCCGGACATGTCCGGGAAAATAGAGAGGGAGGGGTCGTGGGGCTTGGGTCCCGGCCGGAGCAGCTGGGGCCGGCGGTGCTCGGCTGGGGGCCGGAGCCGCTGGGGCCGGCGGTGCTCGGCCAGGGGCCGGAGCCGCTGGGGTAGGCGGTGCTCAGCTGGGGGCCGGAGCCGCTGGGGCCGGTGGTGCTTGGCTGGGGGCCGGAGCCGCTGCGGCCGGCGGTGCTCGGCCGAGGGCCGGGGCCAGAGCAGGCCGGAGCCGCTCAGCCGGAACCAGGGCCGGCGCCCCAGGGCCCGAGCCGAGCCGGGCGGGAGACACCGGGGCCAGAGCCTCTTGGCCTGGGCTGGCCAGCCGCCGGAGGGAGCCGCTCAGCTGGGGGGCCTGGACTGGGCCGCACCGCACCACGCCCCGCCCCGCCCAGCCCCAGCCCCAGCCCCAGCTTACCTGCTGTCTCCCTGTTTCAGGCTTCCCGTGAACATTTGATTCGCGGGAAGCAGGGGAGGGGGAAGAGCAGGGGGGTGGAGCGTTCAGGGGAGGGGGCAGAGTTGGGGCGGGGACTTTGGGGAAGGGGCGGGGGTAGAGAAGGGGCGGAGTTGGGGCGGGGCTGGGGCCCCGTGGAGTGTCCTCCTTTTTTTAAATTAAAATATGGTAACCCTATGTATGGGCCTCCACACCCCACCCCTGCAAAGAAAGTAACAGTGCATTAATTTATAGTAAAAGCTACGTAAAAGTTTGTGCCAATCTGGGGCAGTCTTTGGGGTCCTGGATGGCACCAGTGTGCATCTTGGTGCCCCAGCGTGTGGGCATCACTGAACGATATGTTCTGACAGTCATAAAGACAACAGTACAATTGATAAAATCAATCAAATATTGTAAAACGTATTAAAGTTTAGGAATGTGAACTTCACCTTTCCACATTAGCCCTGGGGTTCTTCCAGTCAGGTATCTATCTAGTCTACCTTTGGCAGTAGCAAATACCTAATGTTTCAGAGGAAAGAAAAGGTCCCCTATAATGCAATGACCCAAATGTGCAGCACTGCATGATATCATGGTAAATAAACATGTGTTATGCCCCAATAAAGCGTTTTTCATCGGAGGTTCTCAAAGCACGTTACAGAATAGTGATGATCAGGAGCCTCTTTTACAGCTGGGAAACAGGCACAGAGAGGCTAAAGAGCCTGCTGAAGGTCACAGAAGAGCAAAAAACAGAGCCCAAGTCTTCTGACTTCTTGGTGCCCGTCCCCACCGATAGACCACACTACTTAAAGCATAACACAGCCTTGGGGAAGGGATTCCTTTCCCTAGCTTGAGAGCAGCTTGTCCTTTTCTACAGTTAAAATTGTTACCAAAAATCTATAGATAGACACATTTGTCTAATACACCAAGGAAAGAACAGTACAATCATGTGCAACTTGCTCCCTGTGCTCAGCTACGTCGTTACATGTATTTACTCTTCGAGCTTTCCCACGCATCACTTGTTGATGCTTTTTGAAGATAAAATGGAAAAATACTTGTTTGTATTAGCTTTTGGTTTGAGATCCAGGGGAAATGTCACATGCTATCAACTGACGATGTGGCCAAAACAATGACAATGTCAAAAGCTAGACTCAAGCCCTTGGAGACTGAAAAAACGGCAGCAGAACTCATGTAGCCGCACAGTTGTGGGGGGGACATCTCCATTTCCCGTCACCTCAAATCTCTAAAGAGTTTGAAAACACTCGAGCTAAAATGGAAACAAACATTGGGTGGGATTTTCAAATACACCTAGGAGCACACCTCCCATTGATTTCCAGGAGTTTCTTTGGTGTTTTTGAAAATCCTCTTCATGTTTCACAAACATTTGAGTTTTTCTAAATACAATATTATTTAGTGTTTGTTAAATATAAAATAATAGAATCACAGGGTTAGAAGGGACTGCAACAGTCATCTAGTCTAACCCCTTACCAATATGCAGGATTTGTTGTGGCTAAGCCATCCAAGACAGATGGCTATCCAGCCTCCTTTTGAAAACCTCCAGTGAAGAAATTTCTACACCTTCCCAAGACAGTCTGTTTCATTCACAGTTAGGAAGTTTTTCCTGAGATTTAATCTAAATCTGCTATGCTGTAGTTTAAGCCCATTGCCTCTTGTCCTGCCCTCTGTGGCAAAAGAGAACAACTTTTCTCCATCTTTTTTATGGCAGCCTTTCAAGTATCTGAAGTCTGCTATCATATCCCCCCCCTTAGTCTTCTCTTTTCCAGACTAAACATACCCAGTCCCTTCAGCCTTTGTTCGTATGTCTTGAAATTCCATCCCTTTGATCATCTTTGTCGCTCACCTATGGATCCTTTCCAGTTTCTCTACATCCTTTCTATACATTGGTGACCAAAATTGGACACAGAACTCCAGCTGAGGCCTAACCAGCGTCGACTAGAGCAGTACTATCCCCTCCCATGACTTGCATGCTATGCCTCTGTTAATGCAACCTAAAATTGCATTTGTTTTTTTTGCGACAGCATTACATTGCTAACTCATGTTGAGGTTGTGATCCACCACAACCCGGGGCGGCTCCAGGCACCAGCGCAGCAAGCGGTTGCCTGGGACGGCAAGCACCGGGGGGCGGCCTGCCGGTCGCTGTGAGGGCAGCAGTCTGGCTGCGTTCAGCGGCGTGCCTGTGGGAGGTCCGCCGGTCCCGCGACTTCGGTGGCAATTCGGCAGCGGGGACGTTGAAGGTGTGGCACTGGCGGACCTCCCACAGGCATGCCACCGAATCTGCATGACCAGTGGATCGCCCGCAGGCACGCCGCCGAAAGCTGCCTGACAGCTGTGCTTGGGGTGGCAAAAAACATAGAGCCGCCCCTGACCACAACTCCCAGATCCTTCTCAGCAGTGTTGCTGCCAAGCCAGTTTTCCCCCGTTCTGTATTTGTGCATTTGGTTTTTCTTCCCTAAGTGTAGCACCTTACATTTGTCTTTGTTGAATTTCATTTTGTTGTCTTTACCCCAGTTCTCCATTTTATCAAGCTCCCTCTGAATTTTAGTTCTAACCTCCAAAGTATTGGCAACTCCCCCACCCCCCAGCTTTGTGTCATCTACAAACTTGATCAGTGTGCTCTCTATACCTACATCCAGGTCATTAATAAAGATGCTAAACAACACCGGACCCAGAATGGATCCCTGTGGAACCCCACTTGAGCCCTCCCTCCAATCTAATGGACATCATTCCATTAATAGTTATTCTTTGTTTACAGTTGTTTAACCAATTTATGTATCCACATAATGGTAGTTCTGTCGAGCCTGCATTTCTCCAGCTTACTTATCAGCATGTCATGTGGGAGTGTGTCAAAAGCATTGCTGAAGTCCAGGTATATTATGTCCACTGCATTCCCCCATCCACCAAATCGGTTACCCTGTCAAAGAAGGACATCAAGCTGGTTTGGCATGATTTGTTCTTGGTAAAGCCTGCTGGCTGCTAGTGATCACCCCTTCATCCTCCAGGTATTCACAAATTGAATGTTTTATACATTGTCCTAGTAGCTTCCCAGGTATTGAAGTCAGGCTGACTGGTCTATAGTTCCCCAGCTCCTCCTTTTCCCATTTTTAAAGAGGGGCACTACGTTAGCCCTTCTCCAGTCTTCCATGAGTTTGTAAATATTAGTGCCAGTGGTGCCGAGATTTTTTCAGCTAATTCCTTCAGTATGGTGGGGTGAATAGCATCTGGCCCCACTGAGCTGAATTCATTCAAATTGGTCAGACGATCTCTTGACATGTTCTTTACTTATTCCAATCTGCATCCCGTCCTCTTTATTATCCATGGTAACTTCGCTAACCATCCAGTCACATGTTACTTTTTGTGAGAAGACTGAAGCAAAGTAGGTATTGAGCAGCTCTGCCTTCCTATCATCTTTGATTACCAGCTCATCTTCTCCGTTGAGTAGCGGACCCACACCGTCCTTGATCTTTCTTTTTTGTCTGACATATTTGAAGAACCCCTTCCTGTTGTCTCTAGCATTTCTTGCCAGCTGTAACTCATTCTTTGTCTTGGCTTTCCTGATTTTGTCTCTACACGCTCACACTAGTCCCATGTATACTTCCTTGGTGACATGCCCCTCCTTCCATTTTCTGTATGTATCCCTTTCGGGGTTTAGATAGCTAAAAAGCTCCTTGTGCAGCCACGTTGGCCTCCTGTGGCTTTTCTTATCTTTCCTCTGCATCAGAATAGCTTGGTTTTGAGCCTCTAGTATTACATCTTTTAGGAACTGCCAGTCCCCTTCGACTCCTTTTCTTCCTAATTGGTCTTTCCATGGGACCGTGCCTACTATATCTCAAAAGTGTACAGTATTTCATACTTGAGCTAACTTTAATCCCACCTAGAACCCTGGGCAATTACTTGGGCACCTAGCCCACGCTGAAGCATGCTCTGTTGTGGTTTTACTGCTCCAAAACCTGAGCTAACTAGGTGAAAGCTAGCTCAGGAATGTCTACTTGAGCTGTAATCACACCCTGTGATTGTGACATAGCCCTAGGGTGTCATCTAAGAATGGCCCTAGGTTTAGAACAGGGTGTTTCTCAGTCTCATTATTTTCTGTAACAAAAGCTTTCTAATAGTCCGAACAGGCCTACCAGCCAGTGTTAGTAATGTGGTTACTGCATTTTTATTTTGTGTTGCCTACTCTCTACGCTTTTTGCCTTATAGGCAAATGTTAATACTATTATAGCTAAGTGACCATATCACAGTTATGGATGCATCTTCACAGACCAATTCTGGGAGATATGGTAATAAGAAGAGTAGAGGTATTACAGACCAAACTGTTCTTTCCTCAGTAGCTGGGGTTACTGGCGAGTGTTTGAAACACAGATTCAGATATAGTAAAAGCCTACTCTCATTCCCAGAAAAGTCAGGGAACCTCACTCTTTGGAAGCTGAAGTTCCCAGAAGTATCCCCCTTCCATGGTTAGCAGTCTGTGTCGACAGTGATCCTTTGCCCCAGTATTGTTTAAAAATGGATGTGGTTTGAGAAACATTGAAAAAAGGGGATGCAATGCAGCATATGGCCTTTGGCTGATGCCACAGGGATGACTAAAGTACAGAAACTCAGAAGGGTGAGGTTAATATTATGAAATGCCTACGATCCAGGAAGCATTGCTTCCCCTTTCTTCATGGAGTCTTTCCTGGAATGCTTTCCTGTTTTTCATTAGGCAGATATATGGCAGTCTCTGGGCATGGATTCACAATTCCCTACATGGCCAAGAAAAATATTACAAGTTCTTGGCCTCTGAGTGCCCATGTTCTGAGTAAAGTGTATGGGATCAGATATCCCATCCTGTGTGTGGGAAATGGCCAAACATTTCAAAATGCACCCCAGCAAATGTTTTAGAGGAGGGAACAGGTGTAATTAAAAAATAGTTAAGGAGCTTGATTCTCTGCAGAGTACAAGCTCAGGTCACAGCTCCTGGTTTCTCAGCCAGCTAGCCCCAGCGCAAGACAAAGCTTCAGAGGGACAGCTGGACCTCAGGGACCTTATTATTATTATGGGAATGAGGCCTAGTGGGGCTCTACTCCTCCATTCCCTCTCCCCACTTCTTTCCCACACCCAACATGACTCCTCCCTCCCCTATAAATGGGGATAAGGATTACAGCACAGGGGCCACCTCCATGTGATTTATGCCAGTGGAGATTCCCTCTATGCAGGAGGGATACTCTAGTGGCAATCCTCAATCACGTTTGGTTCATTTTGCACTTCATAATGGCACAAAGTGAACTTGGCAGACCTTGAGAATCTGGCCCAGTGTTTTTCTGTAGCTTTTATGTTACAGGCCTGTGAGAGTAATGAAGGAAAGCACACAAGTGTAAGAAGCTTCTCATCTTTATAAGAAGCTAAAAATCACCAACTGGGGCCCCAGTTTGTCAAGAACTCCATCAAAACAATTTCTTTATGTTCAGCCCAAAAAACCTAAAAACCCAATCTTAGCAATTCAAAGACACGATCGAAAGGTAATAGACACCTAAGAAATCAATTTGCCATCAAATATGTCAACTGCTTCTAGTCAGATAACAGAGAATTATTTAAAACACTCTCATCAAAATCTACAACATCATCTTTGTAGAGAGGAGCTTTCTTTTTGCCTAATTGTGCTTGATAGGAAAATCATCATCATATTAAAAAAATGGTTGTAGTTTTAATCTTTTATATGCTTAAATTTTGCCAGAAAGGACAGAGAAAGCCAGAGATGAGAAATTCAATAACTTTCCTTTGTGATTTTGGGTAGTTTTGCTAAAAGTTAATTTAAACATTGAATCTGACCCTGGCTTCTGCATACTATACATTCCCAGAGTCACTGAGAGTGTCCTAGCTGGGGTAGATGAAGCAACCAGTTATTTAACTGGGGTAGATTTCAGAAATATATGGAATATCTTTAGGATATGTAATTGAGTTCAGGGGCTAATAGATGCATAGATTTTAAGCTCAGAAGGGACCATTGTGATCATCTAGTCTGAGCTCCTGCCTGACACAGGCCATAGAATTTCACCCAGGGGTTCTTGCGTCGAGCCCAATAACTTCTGGTTGAACTAGAGCATATCTGTGAGAAAGACATCAAAGCATGATTTAAAGATTTTAAGAGCTGCAAGCTCCACCACATCCCTTCGTAAGCTGTTCCAATGGGTAATTTAGAAAGTCTGATAAAATAACTCAGCAGACTGGAAGTTGTTTCAAATAACTCCTCCCCTGCATCCCTGAGATGTACTCTTTAATGCTTATAATGTGCTATCAGATTCTCAATGTATGTGCTATAGTATGACATACTAGTGGCTTTGTTCACTACTGATCTCGGGGAAACTGTAATGAATTGCAAAAACCATTTCCTGTTCTGTGGCAGTCTTCATGCAAGAACTAATGTAACCCACATGGCTCTATACTACAGCACTCGTTTTGGAGGGGGGGGGGGGAGGGGGTTGTCTTATAGAAGGAGAGAGAAGTATTGGGGAGGAGACATGGATTTGTTTGTAATACTCTTTCTCTGCATATATGCAGAGGACAGGACAGGGCAACTCAGCTAGAAGGGCCCAGAGGAATCCAGAAGTAGGGTGGGGCAGTTACTGGACATTCTTGGTGGCTGTTTCCAAAGCTGTGAAGAAAGGTTTTCATTCAGGGCAAGTAGTCTTGCAGGTTTCATATATTCACCATTTGAGAGCTGAGCCAATCGGAACTCAGGAGCAGAAAGGTTATTAATAGAACTGGTCAGAAACAGTTTGATAAACTTTTTTTTAACCAAACTTACCAATTTGTGAAAATGGAAATGTTCTATGGGGCCATGTTGACTTTGACAAAATTCCACCCCAGGCAGGTTTCTGTTGGAAATCTGTCTGGTTTCCTGCCACATTGCCAGCCTGGCTCCTCATCAGCCTGAGCTCCCCGGACTTTCAGGCACTTGGTGGGTTGATAGGGAGCCTGGAAGCTCTGGCAATCCCAACTCCCAGGCTCACAGCTCTTCAGTAGCCTGGGCTCCCAAGGTCCCTGCCTCTGGGACAGCCCACCTGGCAGACTACCATAGAACTGGGGCTCCCATGGCTTCCAGGGTCTCCAGGTCTAGGACAGCCCACCAAATGGGCTGCCTCAGAGTCAGGGATCTCAACAGAGCTGGGTGGAGAATGGTAACTCTGTTTCACTGAGAATTTTGGACGTGTGAGTGAAGCATTTGTCATCCCTACAGGCTACAGGGTCTATGGAATTTACATTTAGCTATCAGCTGATTGCTTTAAACAGGGATTCTATCTCAGTTAAAGAGAGAACAGGGGCAGTGATGAATGAGCTGAGGGGGTTTGTACAATCTTTCTTTACTTAACTGAGCTTATGGGGAAAAGATAGTGTCCTATAGAGGGAAAGCCTTATAGAAATCCAGGGAATGTATGTATTTTAAATGCTAATTCTAATGCCTGTACCACTTTGGATACAACCTATAGATTTCTGTTTCCCCAGCAGCTGAAGAGACCAGTCAGCTACTAGCCAAAGCGTTGGAATGCTGCTACCTAAAAGAATCCCTGGACTTGTGTGTTGACAAGGCTCAGAAGTGTTTAGAAAAGAACTGAGATGCTGCCATTCTTCTCAAGCTCTGAAGAATCTAGCTGACACACACTGCATATTATGGCCACGTTATAGAGACCAAGAAACCATCTCAGAGAAGTTCAGAGGGGAATATGTGTGCTGAAGTATAGACATATGCAACAGCAAGAAAGTGGGGAAGTTTGTATAAGAACTAGTAGATTTACTACCTAATAACTTTTGTTTAAGAATTATTCACAAGTGTTCCAAATTCTATTTACAATATTCTGTGTATATTAAATGTTTGTTTACTATTAAATGGTGTGGTATTCTCTCTCTGATGCTGACCGGGAACGGTTACTAACTACAATCAGCTGATTGACATGTCAGCACACTGACTAAATCACAGCAAAAGGGTGGCAGGGATGCAGCTGTCAAAAATGGATATTGAACTGGCGGCTGCTGCATTTGCATGTAATCTGACCCCCTGGACATAAGTGATCATTTAAGAGTGAAGGTTGTAGGTATTTAACTTGTATGACATAAATATTCATGATTCATATCAAATTATTCACAATTTATTCTACAGTATTTCCTGCAGGAGGGGAGGGAGAAAACAAACTGCCCATGTTTATGCTTGAAGCTTTAGAGCAGGGGTTGGCAACCTTTCAGACGTGGTGTGCTGAGTCTTCATTTATTCACTCTAATTTAAGGTTTCATGTGCCAGTAATACATTTTAACGTTTTTAGAAGGTCTCTTTCTATAAGTCTATAATAGACAACTAAACTATTGTTGTATGTAAAGTAAATAAGGTTTTTAAAATGTTTAAGAAGCTTCATTTAAAATTAAATTAAAATGCAGAGCCCCCCCGGACTAGTGGCCAGGACCTGGCCAGTGTGAGTGCCACTGAAAATCATCTCGCGTGCTGCCTTTGGCACGCGTGCCATAGGTTGCCTACCCCTGCTTTAGAGGGGATAGCACACTGCATTCAATTTTACAAGAACTGCTGCTGCCACCCTCAGGACATTCTTGGGATCATAAGGCACCTTGAGTTTAACCTTGATTGAAAGTGAAAGTAAAAAAAAATAAAAAAATAAAGCCGGCGCTGTAAACCCCCCTGAAGCTGGGGAAATCAGGACATATTGATACCAGTCAACTGAAATGAATCGGAATAAAACAGTAGCAAAGACAAGCTTTTGAGATTAAATAAGCTATTTAATAAAATACAAAGAAAGGGAAACCTACTGCCTACACTTTAAATGATCTCTGTCAGCACCAACTAAAGAGATGTGGGTGGCTTCCCCTATTGGCTGCAGTTTGAAACCAGTTTAAAAAGAAATTAAATGAATTCTTGACCTCAGTTAAAATGCTCTGTAGCGCCCCCTCCCTTAGAAAATTCATGTAAGCATTTTTGAGAACCAAGGGCAGCAGAGCCTGCCCAAAACGGGGGGGGGGGGAGGCCAGGTGGAGTATCTGTGGCACAGTGCCCCACAGCTGCTCCGGCTCCTTAGCTGGGCTTCAACTGCCAGCCTGAGGGGCTCAGGGGGAAGAGGAGGGGGTGGGACCCCTGCCAAAAAGTGAACAGGACAGGCCTGTCCACTTTCAAAAGTAGGAGGGCTCTGGCTCCCGGGTCCCCCCATTCCGGGGCCCCTGCTGAGAACTGAAATGGCTTGCCAGAGGGATGGCTGAACTTGCATTGTGTTTATAACCATTCTGCCAGGTGGAGTCAGCAGCAGCCAGAGCTGGGTTCAATGTCTAGGGGTTTCTTTTAACAACCGAAAATAGAACCAGTTTGAGCCCCCACCCAGCAATCTGGGAAAACTAAACACCGCCCTGGGCATCTCTAAGAAGCAACACTTCTCCTCTGACAAGCACTGAGTCTGTGCTCAACAAAACAAAGTTTTTATTAAAAGAGATAAGGGCATGCCACACTAATTTGGGAGAACACCACAGCCGTAATTCAAAAGCATGTGGCCATAGGCCTACCCCACAGTACATTGGGCAGCGCCCTTTGCCTCAGTTTTTCACCTTGTGGTGTGAAAGTCCAACAAACTAATGTCCCTTAACACATCACTTCCCTTTCCCGCCATGGCACCCCACTCACAGTTGGCGGTCCTTGGCTAGCGAAGACCCAAAGCAGGAGGGGCGTTGAGCAATGCCTCTGCTGCTGCTGTCTCTCTGATGGTGTCCCCCTGCTGCCGCTCACTGCCATGACTGCCTTCTGCTGCTGCTTTCTACCACAACTGCCGCTGTCCGCCTTCCTTCTGCTGCCACTGTCACAACAACACGTTCCACCACTGAACCCAGCGCTCAGTGATTTCAGCAGGTAGTGGTCTAAGGCTTGGCCCCTAGACTTGCTCAGCTGTGAGGACAGCTCTAGGAATCACTAACTGGAAGCAAGGACTCTTAATCGAGCCTAATCAGTTCTGTCATTAAATGCTGGAGACAAGCAGGTCAAATGGGGTCTAGGACTCTTTAGGCAGAGTCCACACCACCAAGTAGGAACACCTGCCCCCCACCCACACTCATCTTCGCTGGGCTTTAGAATCCCTGTTCTCTGCTTAGCAGGTGAGGTTCAGTTTAGGGTGACCCCTACTACCAGGGCAGGCTAAGCACAGTTCTGCCGCCCTTTCCTCATACAATGAGGATAACAGCATTTTGTTACCCCTGCATTTGAATACTAGAGTGAATTGGTCAGTTTGGCATAACAGCTCCATCATGCTGCACATCTAGGCAGAGGAGTGTCTCTGCAAAAATGGTCTGTTCCTGAAGTCTTTTTTCCCTGACAGTGCAACACTAGATGTCGAGAGCCACAGCCAGCAGCAGTGAAGAAGTAAGGATAGCATGGTCTGGTGTTGCCAACCGTACTTCTGCTGGTGGGGCGCTGCCTTCAGAGCTGGGCGCCTGGCCAACAGCTGCTGCTCTCAGCTGCTCAGCTCTGAAGGCAGCACAGAAGTACGGATGGCAATACTGCAATCCCCCCTAAAATAACCTTGCAACCCGCCTACAACTCCCTTTTGGGTCAGGATCCCCAATTGGATAAATGTTAGTCTCCCCTGTGAAATCTGTATAATATAGGGTAAAGCACAAAAAAGACCAGATTTCATGGAGAGAGACCAGATTTCATGGTCTGTGATGCATTTTTCATGGCCAGGAATTTGGTAGGGCCCTACCTATAGAATTAGGAATTATTCATATTCCTGATCCAGTACACATTGCCTGGAGCACAGCATGAATTATGAGTTGAAGAGAGGAGTTGGGAGAAGGAATGAAATTCCTAAAAAAATCAGGTATTTTTATTGGGGGTTATTGCTGTGGATTTGACATTGACAGCCAATCAGAAAGCTCTATTAAGCTCTAAAGTTTATATAGTATGGGTAACTGGCTTCTTGACATCTGCTTTCTTTCTTCCAAATCCAAGCCTTTCACAATGATGCTCTCCGCCCTCCCCTGCCGCAATGGGGTGGGCGGCCGGTGGCTTTTTTGCCTAGGGCGGCAAAAAAGCCAGGGCTGGCCCTGCTCCCTGGTTCCCAACAGATCCTGACAAGCCACTTTTTGGGTCTGCAAGCTCCAGCAGCTGGAGCCAGCAACAAGGAGAAGTCACCATTTGAAGACTGTCTCTTGCTTGAACTTTCACTTGTGTTTCAGCAAATGGGCAGAGAATCCATGAGATGCTGGTGGACATACTGGTGGTGGTTTCTGACCAACCAAAGACACCTGATGGAGAAGGACAAGGCAGAAGATGATACAGACATGGAAGAATGGACCTGGCAGATATAGCCCGTGATTCTTGGTGTAGATGCTGATAACGCCACATAAACCAGCACATCTGGAGTAGGGCCACAAGCACAGACTGGTGGGATTGCATCACCAGGCAGACCTGGGATGACCAGAAGTGGTTTCAGAACTTTTGCATGAAGAAATCTACATTTCGGGAGTTTTGTGAGTAGCTTGCCCCACCCTCCAGCATCACAACACAAACATGAGGGTGGCCATACTGGTCCAGAAGTGCGTGATATAGCTCTCTGAAAGCTGGCTAACCTAGACTGCTAACCAATTCAGCATTGGAAAGTCAACTGTAGGTAAAGTAATCGTGGTGGAATCTGAGGCAATCAGGCATGTGATCTACCCAAAGGTGTTGGGCATAAACAATGTCCCTGAAGTAATTGCTAGTTTTGAGAGAATGGGGTTTCCAAAATGTGCCAGGGCCATTAATGGGACTCGTGCTCATAGTTTGTCCTCCTCAAGGAGCACTTGAGTACATAAACTGCAAAGGAGACTATTCTATTATTATGCAAGACCTTGTGAACCACAAAGGCCAACTTATGGATGCCAAAGGGACTGCACTTGAAAAATTCATGATGCTGGGGTTTTCCAATGAAGTGTGTGGGGGAGGGGGGGGTGGAGGTATGTGGATTGCCATGCATTGTAGTTATGAATAACATGAGTACTTACAACCTAGCTAGGACTGTGGATCTACAGGATGACTTGATGTAGAGAAATGTATTGAGAAATAGTGTTTGGATGCACCTTCCCAGTTGTCGCTTATAATGTGTTTACCTTTATTGTTTGAAACACATTATAAAATAAAATAAAATAAAAAACGTTTTTGAACACATATTAGAAAAGCACAATATGAAGTCATTGCCAGGCAGGCCAGCTGCCATTAGCCCACCAAAACAAAACCTTTAACAAAAACAAAGTGCACAAATAGCGCAAACAGTTCCAAACAATAACCCCCCTACTGTTGTGTGTCCCTTGCCCCCCACCCCAATTCTTCTGTCCCTTCTTCTGGCACTGCCACAGGGGGGTGCGGCTGTTCACAGGAGTGGAGGCCTGCTGGGGGGAAGGAGCCTGCATGGGGGTGTAGGACTACATGGGGTAGATTTGCCCTGTCCAGCTGCTAAGTCCCAATTGCATGGGCAATCATGGAACGATCCAAAGTGTTTCTGGTCTATAGCACATGGATCCTTGCAGGGGGGCTCTCCTTACACACTGAAACTCTGTCCTCTTTCTCTGCAGCCTGTCTGTGCCTTTCCACTTGCTGTGAGTCTTTCTCCCTCTGATACTGCACCTGCTTGTTGGCCCTGTCCAGAATGTCCTCCATAAGTTCATCACAGAAAGGCTTCCACTTGGACTGGTCTGTGAGAGTTCTGCATTCCAGTGTCCTGTTGGAGTGGGCCCGCACTGCTCAAGTGGAAGAACCTGCAGAGGTCAAAGGACCATCAGAGTTTGAAGAGCCTAAAAAGCAGACATCAAACAGTGTATTATTGTTTCAGTGCTTCACAACAGGTACAGTCAACAGTCATAGGTCACCAGGACCAGATGTTATTCACCCAAATATGAAAGTGCAGAACTACTAACTGTGGTATGTAACCTATCACTTAAATCAGCTTCTATATCAGATGACTGGAGGATAGCTAATGTGACTCTAGTCTTTAAAAAAGGGTCCAGAGGTTTCAAAGGCAATCCTGGCAATTACAGGCCAGTAAGCCTAATTTCAGTACTAGGCAAATTGTTTGAAACTATAGTAAAGAACAGAAGTACCAGACAAAATAAATGAACACAATTTCTTGGGGAAGAGCCAAGATGGCTTTTGTAAAGGGAAATCGTGCCTCACCAATCTATTAGAATTCTTTGAGGGGGTCAACAAATATGTGGACAAGGGTGAGTTAGTGGATATAGTGTATTTGGACTTTTCCACAATCTTGTGGGACAGGATCTTTTGTCCTTTCTATCCCAAGACTTGCCAGTTGAGTCATAAGAACATAAGAAGATAAGAATGGCCATATGGGGTCAGAACAATGGTCCGTCTAGCCCAGTATTCTGTCTTCTGACAGTGGCCAATGCCAAATGCTTCAGAGGGAATGAACAGAACAGGGCAATTATTGAGTGGTCCACTCCCTGACATCCAGTCCCAGCTCCTCCTGACAGTTAGAGGCTTAGGGACACCCAGAGCATGGGGTTGCATCCCTGACCATCTTGGCTAGTAGTCGTTGATGGACCTATCCTCCATGAATTTATCTAATTCTTTTTTTAAACTCAGTTAGACTTTCCCAACATTCCCTGACAATGAGTTCCACAGGTTGACTGCATTGTGTGAAGTAGTATTTAATTTTATTTGTTTTAAACCTGCTATTAATTTCATTGCATGACCTCCAGTTCTTGTGTTATGTGAAGGGATAAATAACACTATAACCAACCATAAGTCCCCCAAAAAACCCTGCCAAGTACATATATTAAGGCTAGTTTGAATAAAGCACAACATAATTAACTTACTTTTTTGTTTTGTTTTTATTTTTTAGTAAAACTCTGTTGGGCTGAGAACTGCCAAGAATGATAGCCTATTTTACTTTAATTTAAATGAGTGATCAATGTTATAATGCTAATATGCCTATTTGTTTCCATTGTATAATATATATAGTTCAGAAGTAGTCAAACTTACTGACCCTCCGAGCTGCATACAATAATCTTCAGAAGTTCCAGAACTGCAAGACATGCACAAGTGGCGCCTGCTGGAGCGTGGAGCTTCTGCCCTGATACCTCCCTGCAGGGCTAAAGCCCTTAGATTCCCGTCCCTGCAGTGCAGAAGCCCCTAGTTCCACTACCCCACTGCAGGGCAGAAGCCCTGAGTGTCCCCCACCCAGTCTGGTAGGTGGAGAATGGGGAGGGGGGAGTGCATGGGGGCTCTGCGAGCCCCACTTTAACTGTGAAAGAGCCACATGCAGCTCACGAGCCAGTATGGCCATGCCTGATATGGTTGAATTGCTGTTTCTGCTATACATTTACATGATACTGTACCGGATTTGACCACTAGTGGGTGCTAATGTATTATGTTTTTAAAAGTTACAGTACCAATTTTTTTTTTAAAAAGTGGTTACTTGCAGATAAGTCATTTCTATAGTGTTCTTCAAAGTAGCTTTTTATTAAAAAAAAATATCCAGGAAATTATCAAGTTGTTGGTTTTGGTTTTTAAGTTTGAAATGCCTCTGGATTCAGACTTTATACACCTGTTTATACTCCTTTTTCAATTCTGTTCTATTGTATATATGTTCTTATATGGCCCTCCTCACTGTAGTATCTGAGCACCTTCCAGTAATGCGTTAAGCAACATGACTAACCTCCGTTACATGTTTGTTCCCTCATCCACTCCCCATGGAGAGTGTGCGCAGAGGAGGGGTTTGTTTTGGAATATTTTTTGCACACATATGTTAGAGAAGGCAGGTCAAAGAAATGTTCCTTGCACTTATAGAGCAGATAGATGATGGTAAGCTTTGTGATGATCCTTAGTTCCTGGAAGAGTTCATTCTATTGTCTCAGAGCAGTACCCAAGAAAGTTCTGTCTGTCGCACAAACAACCTTTACCCTTATTGTAGAAAGCTCCTTTGTGCCACAGGTGCAAAGTTGTTGTCCCTGGTCTTCATCCTGGAGTTTAAATCAATCTTTTAGATTCCCTGGGCCCAGGCCGTCAAGCTTTGAAGTTAAGGACTGAGTCCTTGAACTTGACTAGCTATTCTATTGGCAGCCAGTGCAAGGAGTGGAAGACAAGTCTGATGTAGTTGCAGTAGCCAGTAGCTGAAGAGATGCACTGCAGGATTCTGTGCTAGATGGAGTTTCCTAAGTACTGAAGGCTTCATGCCCAGGTATATTGCATTGGTGTAGTTCAACCAAGAGGTGATGAAGGTATGAATAACTGAGGCTAGGTGTCCTACACACAGCCCTGGTAAATCACAGTCTGCTGGACACTCACACTAGACTACTGTGTTGGGTTCCAGTCCACTGGACCCATGTGCTTTAAGTCTCCCTTGATCAGAGTAGGCTCCAGCACTGTCTTTGGCATCTCCAGCACATTCACAGGGCATAGGCTGTCCAGCTGGGACCACACAGTCCAACTGCCATAGACTGTCAGGACCAGTGTTGACCCTCTCAGACTTTCCTGTAACTTAAGCACACCTTTTCCCAGAACTCCAACCATAGGGGCACTCTGGATTTGCAGTTTAACTCTTCAGGGGCACAATAGTAAAAGCAAACAGACACAGATAGATTTTGCACAGAATTCTAACACGCCATTGTTCTTTACTTAGATAGCCTGGGAGAAACACAGAACTAGACAAAAAATAAATACCCCATAGGCATTTACCTGCCTCATTTTCCTCACCACTCTGGAGAGTTCTCTGAACTTAGGGCAGAGTCCTCTGTAGAGTCTAGATTCCCTCTCCTGAACTTGGTTTCTTTTCTGAATCATGGAGTCTCTCTCTCTCTCTCTGCTCCAGATCAGCTAGTTTCTTTTTCCCCAGCTGGTCCTGCAGTCAAAATAAGCCCTTTTCCCCACTACAAAAGCATGCTCGTGTCCTGCCCAAAGTTTTCTGTGTGTATCTGGGAGTCTTCCCTGATCCACCAGGCCTCTGTAGTTTAAAGTCTAGCAGCAGCACCTTGGTTTATTTGTTCTTTTGCCACTCCCCAGGACCCTTCCCTGCAGACAATCTTGGTTGAACTAGTTTCCTGAGGCTTCAGCCATCCCATTGTCCTAAGGTGTTTCCACCTGAATAGGTGGCCATTGAGGGTTAAAAACTGACAGTTGTAGCTGGTCTGTGAGGGACATACTACAGTCCCTGTCAATTCATGGCTGTCTCACTACACACTAAGGCCTGGTCTACACTACGACTTTAATTCGGATTTAGCTGCGTTAATCCGAATTAACCCTTCACCCGTCCACACTACAGAGCCAGTTAATTCGAATTAAAGGGCACTTAAAATCGATTTCTGTACTCCACCTCGACGAGCGGAGTAGCGCCAAAATCGATTTTGTTAATTCGAATTAGGGTTAGTGTGGCCGCACACCACCGAATTAATGTGGTTAAATTAATGGGGTAGTGTGGCCGCACACCACCGAATTAATGTGGTTAAAAACCGAATTAGTGTGCTTAGTGTGGCCGCGCACAATCGAATTTATACAACCTGTTTCCCAAATTCGAATTATCTAAATTCGGATTAATCCCGTAGTGTAGACATACCCTAAGCCCTGGTCTACACTGGGGCGGGGGAGGGGGATTGACCTAAGTTATGCAACTTCAGCTATGAGAACAACGTAGCTGAAGTTGACGTACTTAGATCGACTTATCGTGGTATCTTCACTACGGTGAGTTGACTGCTGCTGCTCCCCCGTCGACTCTGCCTGTGCCTTTTGTGGTGGTGGAGTACAGGAGTCGACGGGAGAGTGCTCGGGGGTCGATTTATCACGTCTAGACTAGACACAATAAATCGATCCGCGCTGGATCGATCGCTGCCCACCAATCCGGGGGGTAGTGAAGACATACCTTAAGGCTTTCCAGGCAGCAATTTCATAACATCAACCTGAATTATATAAGTTGTACATACATTCCCCAAGTTATAACACCAGGTCATCGTTCAAGATGGGATGGAGTCTCCTAGCCACCCAGGGATGATAGAAAGAATTATTCAAAGATGTTGCTATGTAAGAGCTTAGCAACAGTGAGGAATCCAGGAAGCACTCCTAAGCCATGGACTGAATTGAACAATTGTGGATGTGTACCTTCAACCAAAGGAGACTGCACTATGGTTGAGAACTCTTCAAAATGCTTTCCTCTGCCCACCAGCATCACTCTGTTAGGTATGGGTTGTACATAAGTGACAGTCTTTGGGGGGTTTTGCTTAAAAAAAATTATATATTTAAGATGTACCATGGAATCTAAACCACATTTGGTCTTAAACCTTGAAAGATTATTTCCAACAGCATTGTGACCTAGTATCATGCTGGAGTATTTCTTCAGTGTCAATTCAAGAGAGGAGTGCCACATAAATCAACACACACCTCTTCCTACTGTACTCTGGCTTCCCTTAGAAGTCTTCCATCCAAGTACTCATTACTTCCACTGCTGCTTAATTTGCTAGAAACGACAATCACAGCGATGGGGAATTTTCTGAAAAGAAGTTATTTGCTGCACTTGTGGCAAGAAAATGTTTCCACTCTGGTATGGATATTCTTTATATACATCCAAACAACCACTATATACTGCAAAGTTCATTTTTTATTTCCTTATTCCACAAACTAATGAGCATATCACCTGCCATCTACATCTTGATTAAAACAGGTTCACCAAAAACAGAAACAGGCATTCTTTCATTCTCTAAAGCACACCTATGAACACAGCACAAGTTATAATATTGATACATAAAAGCTTTTTCTGGTGCAGCATCATTACAATTTCTCCATTAGTTCCTTTTTAAAATGATTACACCTTAGATATTTATATATGCTTGTATTAAACTTTGCATAATCTACCATACAGTAAGTCACTTTTAGAAGCCATTTAATAAACTAAATTAAAAAGTCCCCATAAATTTAGGTTATATACAGCTGTAATGGTCAAGTTCTAAATTATTTACAATCTCTCTAAACTGCAGGTTCCCAATTCACAAAAGGATTAGTGCATTCCATGATTTCTCTTTAGATTGATTTTATGCAGGGATTAACCTGTGCTTACAATGCTCAATAATAGTTATTAGTAAGTTAGTGTGTTGACAACGGAAACATTTAGTAAAATCAGGGGTGGAGGAGAGCCTTAGGCTAGAAAAGGAATTAATATATGTTCTCATCTTGCTTTTGTGTTGCACTCTGTTGACTTTAGAACAGCAGCAGTTGGAAAAAAATAAAACTAAAGAGCAGCACAAAATAGAGCAGACTTCTCAGCCATTTCACCTTTCACATAAGCATTCCAGTTCTCACTCTCTCTCCATGTTTAAATTGAAAGACTTTCACCCACGGTAAAATCTATTTCTGGAATTGTTAGAGCACAGGAATTTACCAGAATTGTAAAACTATATCCAGTAAAGGATGCATTTATTTCTGAAGCTTTTGTGCATGTGGTGTGGTTGTCCTAAAGAGCCTTGTCAGGCCATCCCTTAGGCTCTGCTCATCAGGAAATGAGCAGATTTTGCATATTTGAGTGAAGACTGAGCAGATTCTACTGGTCTGTGGTTGATGAGTGCATGCAGGTGTTGTGGTAGCCAAGGGACTGGCACAAAGATGAACAAATAGGGAACATGTCAATTTATTCTGTTTTATATACTCAACGGAGGATGGAAAGGGAAGTTCTGTGAATCAGGTCCCAAAATTTTCTTTAAAATTAGGTAGATTAGTACATTCCAGGTAACAAAAAATTACAGTGAACATTCAATATCTGGAATGCATATAATATACAAGTACCATTATATTACATTTATGAAGTTGTTCAGGACAGTAATTTTTTTTTCCAGAATAAGCATAAAAAAGTTACAAGCTGGTTCACAACAACTTTAGGTACAATGTTATTAAAATACACTGATGTTAGTCATAAAAATATTTTACTATTTACATGTACACTGTATAAACCTTAACAATAAGAATATGCCCATTTTAGGAAGCCTTAAATGAATATCTAGGCAGATTGGCCCAAGTTAGGTGCAGTACTACCTGTTTTGGTCTTCACAACCTGAAACTACTGGATACACAGTACTGTAACTCATTCTTCACTAGAATGTTTACACTTTCTACTAGGTATTAAAGCATTTCATTAAAAAGAGCTAGTTTTATTTCCACTGTGTTTTATTTTCTTAAATCCTACTCCAAGTAATTCAGGGCACTCTGCTTTTTCTTGTGCAATTTGGTTGCATTTCCTAATAAGGCTGTAATTCATTTCATCAGTGATCACACTATCTTGCTTGTAGTCAGGATGGTTTGCAATAAACTCCCTCATCCACCGAGCAACTGTCATTAATTCTCCTGAAAGGAGAAAAACGTAAATAAAAATCATATTATAGACATGTATACATTGCATTTAGCATCTGCTTTATTTAGTACATTACATACCTGCAAGTATTTCTAATTACATGCACACTTTATATTCATGAGCATCACATATGCTTCATAGTAAAGTCTAGCCACATAAAAAACCCAAAAAACAAAAAACCATGAACTCACTATAGACGCATATTGAAGGACATACACCAAGCACACTCCCGACACAGACACTAGAAGTCACACTTATCTAGAACAATCTATATCCTAGAAGTTTTACTTTCAAAGTTTCAGAAGTAAAATATCAAGATACATTTATGAGCTTGCATAACAGAAACTATACAAGAACCTAAAAAATCAGAATGCAACAATGGGAAAAGCAGACAATTTAAGGCAGCAATTGTCAAACTCTTCATACAACAGCACATTTTAACAGAGAAATTGTCTCAGAGACCAAGTGTCAAACTATCTGTAATCACATCTCTACAGCAATTATGCGTATTAAAAATCAAGATGACTAATATTTTTAATCTGTTTTAATACAATTTAGCTGCTAGAAACAAGGAGACCCTCCAGTATGGCTCTGTCTATACACCTCTACCCCGATATAATGCTGTCCTCGGGAGCCAAAAAAATCTTACCGCGTTATATTGAACTTGCTTTGATCCGCCGGAGTGCACAGCCCCGCCCCCCCGGAGCGCTGCTTTACCGCGTTATATCCAAATTCGTATTATATCGGGTCGCGTTATATCGCGGTAGAGGTGTATTAGATATTTCCTTAGCTTTTCCACCTGTACAGTTCCATTAATGGGAGTGCTAGGGTCGACAAGCTGCTGGCACTATAAACACCGTTGTCTACCTATACCAGAGCAGGGCTAGATAACAGTAGCTAAGGTGCCAATTTTTAATCTATGCTAGTGCTCACGATGTTGCTACCTCTGGTGGAACTACACCAGTGGCAACAATAGTAGGAAATTTAAGGAAGACTGTCTGGCGTAGACAACATTAGCAACCAGATAGCTGCGCATGGACCACCGTTCAGGAACTTCTGACCCATAGGACCCTAAGGAGGTACTGGGAACAACTAGGAAATTCCAGAGCTTGTGCCTAAAAAACTGCCACAACATGTTAAGACACATCTAATGTTTTTTCTGTTATAAATTTCAATTTTTGGACATAAAAGTGTAATATTAAACATTCAGTGTCATTTCAGTATCAAAAACACCCAAATTCAAAGAAACATAGGACTGGAAGGGACCAGTCATCTACTCCAGTCCGCCTCACTGAGGCAGGACTAAGTGTTGTCTAGACCATGCCTGACATGTATTTCTTAAAAACCTCCAATGACGGGGATTACACAGCCTCCCTAGGTAATTTGTTTCAGAGCTTAACTACACTGACAGGAAAAGTTTTTCCTACTGTCTAACCTAAATCTCCCTTGGAGCAATTTAAGTCCATTGCTTCTTGTCCTGTCCTCTGTGGATAAGGAGAACAATTTATCACCCTCCTCTTTATAACAACCTTTTACATACTTGAAGACTGTCATAAGAGTTTACTACACAAGCTGATGTTAGTAGCACTTCAGACTTAGAGACCAGAAGAGAGAGATGAACGGAGTTAGTTCTAATGAGGAAACAACTACAGTAGAAGTCAGATGCTGAGTGGGTGAATGACTGATGGACGAACACCACCACCACACCCCCAAAAAAATTATTCTTAGAGATTACCAAAGCAAGTATAGCAACATCTACTTGTAATATTAAATTTATAATGTAGCAAGTCCTTATTTTCATCTTATTTTTTAAAATGCCATTTAGCTACAAGTTTCTATAGCATTTTCAAAAATGTGAAATTGTTTATGAGGTCATGAGTCGAGAGATTCATCTTTCAGTAAGACTGAAAACCAGCCCTTACCGTTACTACTTACGGTGGTTTAGAGACCAGGCGCACACACCATGGTATTTGCACATACAGACTCTTGTAGGCAAGTTTATCTGTTTATGCCTAACTTGAATAAAATGTTTAAAACTCTCCTTTTCTCAATGTACATGGTACACTGTAGAAAAAACAATCAATGGGCATGAAAAAACAGCCTACTGCATGTAGGCCTGGCTTGACATGAATAATTTGACATGGGTGAGACCTCATTTCTTGGGAGACGGGAATAAGGAGGTGAATGGATCATCAGGTTGGAAACAATATCTGTCCCAGCTAAGATTCTGGGGAACACCTAAGGAGCCATTAATAATGGACAAGGTAACAATGGCTAAGATAAGTAGGGAAAGTAAAGATGAGGTAAAAAGTACATTGTGCATGGACACTGCGTGAACAGAGCATGCTTTACAGCGATTGTTTCACACAAAGTAGCCAAGCCAAGCCCAAAAGAGGTGATGTAAATTCAATGCAATGTGTAAATATATGAAGGAAGAGGTTTGCTGTATAACTTTGGATACGTGGTACACTATATACCCATCCACTATACTTGAGCGTGATCAACTCAGTGTAGCTTTGCTGTACGCCAAATAAAGCAACCCGAGACTGGAGTCAAAACTGATTTCGACATCTTGGGGATCCCCAACACTGCATATCTGAACAAATATTTTTAAAGCTATGATGAGGTAAAAATAGGGGTTTAAAAGACTTTTTTCTTTAAATAATATCCCGTAAGTAGCTTTCGGGACCAAAGGACACAGGACTCCCTGCTTGTTTTATAAGACACCCAAAGACAAGGCTCCATGCTCTACTGCACCATATTAATGCTAAATTATGCTGCCAGCGTGATTAGCAAAATTGGTATGACAACAGAATTATGCAGCACTACCCCACAGACCCAAGTGTTGGTAAGGATTCATGATTCAACAGGTGCAGAAAGATAACAAATTAATAATATTCAAAATTGCTACAGTAGATTAAGTCCCTCTTTACATTAGAAATTATCTAAAAGATTTATTTAAAATGTCATACAATTGGGGGGAAAAAAATCAGGAAATTCACAGTCAAGTTTCTTTGCATCCAACATATAAGCATTAGTCATACCAGAGGCTCTCTTTTTAATTAACTTCAGGTAGTTCAGAATGGTGCATCTTGTGTCCACATCCACTTCCATGTTTTCGAGGTAAGAGTTTAGAATTGGGATTAAGCCAGGAAAGACACCATCCTGCAAGAAATAACACATGACCAGTATAAACTCACTTGATGTAATTTGTGAATAAGGAAAACAGTTCAGTGTTCCAAATATAAACTACCACCACACCTTTCCATTGATGATTGTGTCTATGCTCATCAAGGTGTACTCTTCTGCATCTGTCTCTTTCCCATTCTGTGCTGGGCCACATCCATCTACAACAGCATTTCCACCTTATCAAAGAAGAAGGGGGAAAAGCAAAACAATTAACTTTGTGCATCTCTTGAACTGGCCCTTAGCAAGTAATCTGAAAGCAGTAAGTGCAGTACCTTTACAAATATCTTTTCTGAAATAAAACATTCCCTGCCGAACAGCATCTCGTTTCTGGGCTACCTTCATATTTTCATCAACCTAGTAAGGGGAAAATCGCAAAGGTTATTTATCAGATGCTAGAAAATGGGCACTTTACCTACCGGAGTAAACAAACAGAGGAACGTGTGTCTTGTCAGGCAAGCTTCTTTTGATATTTAGGTGTAATTAAATGAGTACAGTTGGAATAAGAGGTTATGATTTGTTTTTCTAAAATTGGCATTTCCTGTTTCATATTCTTCAGCTGCTAGGGCTGGAGCAGTGGCTCCGACTGTTAGTCAACTCTCCCTCCGGGTATTTTTAGTAAAAGTCAGGGACCGATCATGGACTTCTGTGAATTTTTGTTTATTGCCTGCAACTTGTCCATGACTTTTACTAAAAATACCAGTGACAAAATCTTAACTTTATGTACAAGCCAACTAAAATGTTGGTTGAAAATTTTAAAATCTTAGCCTCTGAATAGCTTCTGGGCAGATTATGCCCAAATTCTTCAATCAATATGATTATTGGGGAGTTAGTAGTAGTCCACTTTCAAGCAGCTAACATTAGTGTAGCCTCTGGAAAAAGGAAGAGGATTTCCTACATTCAGTTTGTCTTCTCCTCTCTCAATGTGATGCAAAAAACTTTCAGCAAAATTAAAATGATATTTTAAAAAATATATATTTTGGACAGTTGGAGAAAAATCTTTTGCCCTCTTACTTATTTTATTATATCTTTTACTAATCAGTTTGTGTATGTTCTGAAGGGTGTCTCATGGCTGTTTTGAAAGATTAAAAGCACTCTAGGTGGCTGAAGTATAATCCCACATGACCCAAAAGTAGAGATCAGTTCAAGATTAGCCTCATAACATCCTTGTTCTTACAAGTAACAAAGACAAGTTATGAAGGTCCAGTAATTCTCTGTTGTGATGTCTGCCAAATTTCTCAGATCTAGGTCTAGGTTCACTAGGTCTAGGTTCACACTGTGCATGATCTGTTTTGTAGTCATAACTGGCTTTCATTAACTAACTAATGTTCTTGCCCATGATTTATTAGGCACTTCATGTTTTCGGTGGTGCTTTATATATTGCTGGCTTGCATAGTACTTGTTAGTTTCTCTCTGCATAAAACTGCATACCCATGGTATTGGGTAATTTTAAATTCCAATGTTTGATGCAAGATTTCTTTCTGCTCCTTATTTGCGAAAACTGTATCCCCGACTCCACAAAGAGAAAGAGTTTCTCCTTTCAAGTCTGAACATCAGACTTGAAAGGAGAAACACTTTAAAGTCTTTTAAAGTGAAGACTTTAAAAAGAGAACATTTCACTTAAAAAAATAATTAAAGTGGTAAAATATTAATACAAGCAATAAAATGCTAATATACATTAGGCAGGGCTGGTACCTCCGCCTCTTATTAAGGTTGCCCAACATTTCCTATTATAAGGCCCACTATTTTTGAGTTGCTTATAATTTTAGCAAACTGTTTGGACTGAAATTTTCCATGCTGGTGTCTGCCTCAGGATACTTTCTTTCTTTTTTTTTTTTTTTTGGGTGGGGTGGGGGGGAAGCCAGGATTCAGCACTTTTGACCGCTTGGCCCTGAAACCTGTCTTTAAGGGCTTACGTGTGTGATTCAGATCACTTATCCTTGATCCTTTATTACGGTATATGCAAGGCTTCTATTTTGGGAGGTTTATTAAGATCATTTTCAGGGTTTGTCTTTTAGCATTTTTTTGAGTTTTATGTAGATGTCAAAAAATCAGGGGCAAGGGGTTTTAGGGCTCTCTCTTTCTATATATTATACTGTAACAAGTACTTTCTCTGTACTTCTTTAACATAGTACTGTTTCAAGTAACACGATATTAAAGAGCACTAGGGAATCTTGAGTGCAACAGCAGGGTCACATGGACCAAATAGTGCGCTTTAGAAATCACACCGCCGTAGTCTGCATTACTGCTCTGTGTAGACAAACTTAGATATAAATAACAATTACTGGTGTTTATTGGATAAACAAACATTTATTTTTTCTTTTACCATTGTAGATGTTTTACCGGTGTTTATTGGTTAAAGATGAAAAGAAGCAGCCCTAGACATACACAAACAAACCAGAGTGGCTAAGAGAAGGGAGTTTTTGGTGACAGGCCTCAGCTCTGGGATGAGCTTTTCTCTTGAACCTAATTAGTCCCAAGTCTACTGACTTTTGGAGCACATTGCAAGATGCATGTATATATTTGGGCTGCTGCAGAGTTTGGCCTGTAGGAAAAGTCAGCTTTGTAGGGGAGAGGGAAGTTTGGCACCCTGGGGACAATCTAATTTTGTTTTTGTAATTTACAGCAGAGGTGCCTAAAGCCTTGGAGATGCCCCATTTTAATATAATATTAATTAAAACTATGCATATCCCTGTTAATATTGTACAGGGTATTAATGGTGCATCTGATCTTAGGAAAGACCACCACATTTTCATAGGAAAAATAATTTGTATTTATATATGCAAACAACTCACTTGAAGATGTTTTTGTTTTGATTTTTCACCCAATCCATCTATATAGTATGTGGAGTTAAACTGTATTAATCTATATTTCACCGTCAGCCTCCCCCCCCCCGCCACACACAGATTTGATCTAGATGAAGAGGGATTTAGTGATGTAGAAATACTGTCCTTACACTTTCACTGAGAAACACTACATTTTCTAACTAGCTTACAGAAGTAAAAATTAAATGTACAGCATCTCTCTTACCTTGGACAAAGGAATGAGAAAATCCAGTTTATATGACAGAATCACTCTGGTTAGCAATACCACAAACACAACATATGCAGAGTTTTCAAAGTCTGTTAACTGAACCTAGACATTAACAAAATTAAAGTGAGTTTAGTGGAATAGGCTTGATAAACAAAAATAAATAGCTGCATAGCAAGTTTACACACTTTGGGTCAATTTTTCATACACACTACTGCATGCCCAGAGTTGGGGTCTGGATGCTCAAATTCCTAATTGAGAGTCCAAGTCGGGTATATGCCAAAATACACATGCACGTCTGTAAACTGAACCCTCTAATACAAAACCAAAACCACAGTCCTGCACTTAAAAGGATGGCTAATCATGCAAAGAGTCTGAACCCACAGGTTATTAAAATGAAACGTCTTAAAGTTTTTAAAGTGTTAATCTAGAGAACTAAGTTACAAGACACCTATAAAATACAAGCACACATGAAACAGAAGGGAATGCACCAAGATCTGTTTAGTACTGACAGAAGCACAAGAGAAGCAAGGCCACCAGAAACTCAATACAACATTAAAGCCTTGTTTACAGTTGCTTTAATATATAGGTCTGACTTTTTCCCCTCTCCCTTACTCTCATTAGTGTTCTTTACTTTGCTAATGCAAATTCCCCTGCTAGTTTCAGTCCAATATTTATTGTGCATATTTGCTTAAATGCTGTTGTCCATTTCACTTCAGAAGACTAGCAATTCAGAGGGGACAAATCACACCATAAATAATAAGGTTTTGATACTAAATAGCAGAATGCCTCGTACTTTTCCATTTGTAATGGGATATGGTATTAAGCATATTTACTCCTTACCTCCATGGGCCTAAATTCTACTCTCCATCCAATATCTGAATTCGGAGGAGGTGGTTTAAATCTCATTGTCTGCCAGTTTGTGGACTGAATATTCTGCAAGTCACAAGTAAGATATTCTGTTACAGACAAGCACATTTCCATAATGCATATATGTAAAAACAAAACTGGATTATCTTCTGTCTTTCAACCAAGAGACATTCAAATGACCAAGAAACACTTAAAGAGGCTTGACCTATTTAAAGGTGGAATGAAGAATCATCACTCTAATGACATTATGCCACACTGCCCACGAAATTCAATTTTGGACTACATCTGAATAAGGCTGAGAGTCTGTCACAGAGGTCACGGCTTTCTGGGACCACCATAACTTCTGAAGTGGCTGGCCCCAGGGCCGCCCGAAGAACTGGCCATAGCACCAGCTGCTGGGGCGGCCCCAGGGCCAGCTGCACCAGCCACTGCTGGGGTGGCCCTGGTCAATTGGCCCAAGGGGCTGCCAGAGCAGCAGCAGTCCTGGTGGCGGCCCCGGAGGCCATCAGAGCAGTGGTCCCTGGAGGCCTCGGAGCAGAGGGTGGCTAGGGGCAGTCAGCCCCCACTGCTGGAGCAGGAGCCAGCTGTCGCCTCCCGGGGCCCCCCAGAGCAGCGGCGCCCCTCCCCCCGGGTCAGCTAAGATTTAGTTAGAGGTATTTATAGTAAAAGTCATGGACAGATCATGGGCCGTGAAGTTTTGTTTATTGCCTGTGACCTGTCCATAATTTTTTACTAAAAATACCCATGACTAAGCCTTACATGAGACATTATGTACACAGATTTAGTAGACCTTTTATAAGCAGTTAAAACATAACAAAACTAAAGATCCACACTTACATTATTAGACTAGATTACGACTCTATTGCTCAATTATTTATACAAGATACGATTTTTATCTAATATACTACATAACATGTAGTTGCTGTACATGGCATAATAAAATGAGAGAGCACCTGATATAAAGCTATTTTATGAAAGACGACATATGGCATTGACAGTTTTCCTTACCTAGTTAACTACTGTTTGTGCCTTTATAGTCTCTAATTTTTTCCTTGCTTATTTTCACTGCAATTACTAGTGCTGGTCTGCGTTTCACTAGGTTTAAAGTGAGAGCTATTATTTGTCTTGAATGAGGAATTAAACATTTTATAAGTTCATAGAAATAGGTGTTTGTGTCAGTGCAATATCAGAAATTGCATGTTGTAAAGAACTATTTGGAACATTTGAAACTAGCTACTTTTGTTCCTAGTTCCTGCCTATGCCGCTAAATTTTGCCAATATTCTTCGCTACGAAGTACTCAGCACTACATGATTAAGCAGTAAAATAGTGAGTATGCAATTATAACCATACAGTCATTAAATTGGTATGAAACAAGATACAACCTCAAAATGATCAGATTCATTTGCATCATCTAGATGTATTTTCTCTTCGAACAAAGTCAACGGGTCTCGAATAAATAAGTGTGCAATATGTTGTGCCAAAAGATGATCAATGCCTATAAACAAAAGTTCAAAGATCAAATTCACCAACAGACACCAGAGATAGTAAAGTAGGCCTTATTAAATGCCACGATGACTCAAGAGCCAGGAAACACCGTACTGCTCGAGGCTACCTCAACCAAGCACATCCTAAGGTGAAGTAAAAGTGATCACCACAAAAATACATAAGATGATTAAAAAGAATAGGAAGATATACTATTTTCTGATGATCGGTATAGCTGCCATTCTTCCTCCGCTTTCTCTCTTCCACCTCAGTCTCCTGTTGACTTTGACAGTTTTGCTCGATCCAGAAGGACAAAGTATTAATGCCTCTTAAGAAGTCAGCTACTCAATCTGGAAGTTGAGGTACATTTCCCATTGCAGACCAATGGCATTACCTATAGGCCAGACTACCACATGCTTAATGAGTGCACATCTCCACTAAGAGTGCATAGTCAATGCAAAAGTATGGTAGATTTAAAAAAAAAAAGCTAAAGAAAACTACAGGCATAAGACTAAACTGACTCACAATGAGTGAAACACTTACCTTCCTTTACTAGGTGCTCGTAGATTTCTTTATCTATTGTCAAATCAATGTCATTGTATTTTTCACCACATTCAGATAGATAACTGTCTATGGAATCATATCTGGATTTACTGATTCTATAATGGTTGTTCTTCAGTGGCTATATAATTTAAAAATAGAATATTTTAAGAGCTTGTAAACAATGTTACCTTACTAATTACACTATTCTTGGAGAACTGTTAAACAGAAGTTGCTTTTAAACAATCTAAATTAAATTCATAGGTCTTCAAAAATAAGGAAAATCATAGTGGGCAGGTACATTGAAAAGTTCCATTAAACAAGAATCTTATGGAGTTTAAGTACATTTAGCAGTTTAAAGGGTATATAATTAACAAGCTTAATGAAAAGTAATTGTCAGTAAAAACCCAACTTTGTTTCCCCATTTATGATAATTTGAATAAAAGTCACTTCACTGTATTGACTACCCTATCCTAACAGTTTAAAAGGAATTCATCTGGATAACATGGCACATTTCAAAATGGGTGGCTTGCCAAAAAGGTATACTGGGACATCATGGTTATATTAGTATTGATGTAAACAAATATACTTGTCAGAATACTGAACAAAATTTTCTACTGGAACATTTTTATAAGTTTAGATTTTTTTAAAAAAATTATAATTCTCTAGATGGTCTCTGCTGTCCGTTCTCTGTAAAAGAAGTTCTATACGTTCAAGTTGGTCCTGCCTCAATGCAGGGGGCTGGACTTGACTTCTTGAGCCCTACATTTCTATGATTCTAAGTTCTGGTGACCATATGCTTTAGCATTGCTGTCGTGGTTTACAGTCTTATCAGAGACCATCTACAGAAGTACACATCATGTAATACAGGGCTACCATATACACACTGTTTTTTAAACAAATCACCTTTTGGGTTGAGGCAAAGAAAGGGAAGCGGCAGCACCAAATGAAGAACTTCTCAGGAAATTGTCAATGAGTGAAAGTGGAGTTTAAAAGGAATTCTATACTCAACTATAACGTTTGCTACTGTGGATGCTATAACAATAATTAGGGTGAAAGTTACACCTTCAGAATCATGTGCAACAAAGACTACAATCTCTCGCCACTAAGTACTCAGTGATATTCAAAGAATATTTGAACTTGTATAACTAAAATAACCAGAAAATTGTTTAACTTTTACTCTTTAAACTAGTATTCACTTGCCTCCAATCCTCTCTCCTCTCGTGTTCGGTCATCTACTGATGCAGATATTACTCCCCAGCGACAGTCAATATCCGACACGTAGCCTCTGTAGAATGGAGCTGCCGCACTTAATGCCATCTAAAATAAAACCAAGTCACACATGAGAACACGGGACAAAACAAATGAAAACCACCAACACAATGTAAAAAACAGTTACTCACCTTCTTGTAACTGTTGTTCTTCGAGATGTGTTGTTCAGATCCATTCCAATCAGGTGTGCGCGCGCCGCATGCATGGTCGTCGCAAAGTTTTTCCCTTAGCAGCTCCCGTAGGGTCGGCTGGGGAGCACCCTGGAGTGGCGCCTTCATGGCGCTGGATATAGGACCCTGCCGACACGACCCCCCTTCAGTTCCTTCTTGCCAGCTACTCCGACAGAGGTGAAGGAGGGTGGGGTATTGAAATGGACGTGAACAACACATCTCGAAGAACACTTACGAGAAGGTGAGTAACCATTTTTTCTTCTTCGAGTGCTTGTTCACATCGATTCCAATCAGGTGACTCCCAAGCTCTCCCCCGGAGGTGGAGTCGGAGTTAAGGAATCCCTGATCAGAGAACTGCTCTGCCGAAAGCTACATCCTCTCTGGCATGCTGGGTGATGGCATAGTGAGTGGTAAACGTATTCACGGAAGACCAGGTTGCCACTCTGCAGATCTCCTGGAAGGGCACCTGGGCCAGGAAGGTGGCTGATGAGGCTTGTGCTCTTGTCGAGTGGGCTGTAATAGCTGGGGCTGGGACCTTAGCCAGCTCGTAGCAGGTACAGATGCAGTCCGTGATCCAGGAAGACATGCGTTGAGAAGAGACTGGAAGCCCTTTCATCTGGTCCGCCACCGCCAAAAACAGTTGGCTCGATTTCCTGAAAAGCATTGTGCGTTCGATATAGAATGCTAGCGCGCGCCGGACATCCAGTGATTGAAGCCTCTGCGCCTGCGCACTAGCATGAGGCTTGGGATAGAAGACTGGCAGAAAGATGTCTTGGCCAATGTGCAATTGAGACACCACCTTGGGCAGGAATGCTGGGTGAGGCCTGAGTTGTACTTTGTCCTTATGGAAGGCCATGTAGTGCTTTTAGCTTGGACACCCTCCTGGCTGACGTGATGGCAACCAGAAATGCCACTTTCCATGAGAGATACAGAAGGCAGCATGTTGTCAGTGGTTCAAAAGGGGCTCCCATTAGCCTGGAGAGGACCAGATTGAGATCCCAAGCAGGTACAGGTGGTCACAAATGTGGATATAGCCTTTCCATGCCCTTCAGGAAACGCCCTACCATGGGGTTGGTGAACACAGAGCACCCCAACTCTCCCGGGTGGAACACTAAGATAGCCGTGAGGTGTACCCTGATGGACAATCCTGCCAATCCCTGCTGCTTTAGATGCAGTAGATACTCCATGTTGAGCGGTATAGATGCCTGAAGTGGAGGTGTGCGCCGCTGCTCACAGCAGCACGAGAACCTTTTCCACTTGGCTAGGTAAGTGGCCTGGGTGGAAGGTTTCCTGCTACCAAGCAGCACCTTCCCCACCGATTCCGAGCACTGGCACTCTCTTGGGTTTAACCATGAAGCTTCCAAGCCATGAGATGAAGGGACTGGAGGTCTGAGTGAAGGAGGTGACCGTGGTCCTGTGTGATCAGATCGGGGTAGAGCAGCAGTGCGATCGGGGTGTTCACTGACAGCTCCAGAAGTGTGGTGTACCAATGTTGGCATGGCCACGCTGGGGCCAGCAGAATTCCCTTTGCTTTGTCTCTGCGGATCTTGAGCAGCACCTTGTGGACGAGTGGAGCCGGCGGGAAGGCATACATGAGCTGGCCTCCCCCGGGTAGCACGAACGCATCCAAGGTGGAGCTCGGACTGTGTTTTTGGAAAGAGCAGAACATTGGATGCTTCCTGTTGCTCCTGGTCGACCTGGGGAAACCCCCACCTTTGGAAGATGGAATGTATGACGTCTGAATGGATGGACCACTTGTGGTTGTGAAACAACCTGCTGTGGTGGTCTGCAAGCTCGTTCTGAACTCCTGGGAGATAGGACGCCTCCAGGTGAATGGAGTGGGCTATACAAAATTCCTGAAGCTGGAGAGCTTTCCAATAGAGATGGGAGGAGTGGGCTTCGCCCTGCTTATGTAAAACATGGTGGTGGTATTGTCGGTCATCACCGCTACGCACTGGCCCTGTATTCTGGACTGGAAGGTCTGGCAAGCTAGTCGCACAGCTCTGAGCTCCTTGATATTGATGTGGAGTGAGAGCTCAGTCTGTGACCACAGACCCTGTGTCTGGAGATCTCTTAGGTGGGCCCCCATACCCAGAGCTGACACGTCTGTTACTAGGGTCATGGAGCATTGAGGGGTGTTGAAGGGGATTCCTTCGCGGACCGTGCAAGGGTCTAGCCACCAAGGGAGGGATTCTAGAACTCGCTCCGGCACTGTCACTACCGAGTCCAAGTTGTCTTGTCCTGGGTGATAGGTTGACGCGAGCCACGCCTGGAGTGGTCTGAGCCTCAGTCTGGCATGCCTGACCACGTAGGTGCAAGCTGCCATGTGGCCAAGGAGACTCAGGCATCCCCTTGCAGTTGTGGTGGGGTATCACCTGAGAGTCTGGATGATGTCTGAGATTGATTGGAATCGGGACTCCGGCAGGATTGCTCTCGCCTGTACCGAGTCCAGCACCGCCCCAACGAATTCTATTCTTTGGGTCGGTGACAGCGTTGACTTGTTCATGTTGAGGAGTCCTAGTCTGTCGAAAGTGGCTCTGACTAACCGGACTTGAGACTCCACCTGCTCCCTGGAGCATCCCTGCAGCAGCCAGTCATTGAGCTAGGAATACACCTGCACCTGTGACCACTGACATGCACTTGGTGAACACTCGGGGGACTGTGATAGACCAAATGGGAGCACCGTGAACTGATAGTGTTTGTGGTCAACCACAAACCACAGGAAATGTCTGAGAGCTGGACGAATGGCAATGTGAAAGTACACATCTTTCATGTTGAGGGCGGCGTACCAGTCTCCCTTGCCCTTTAGCTTCTGAGGAACCTCCTCCACTGCCCCTATGGCGAAGAGCGATTGCACCTCCTGGATAAGGAGTTGCTCATGAGAAGGATCCCTGAAGAGGGACGGGGAAGGGGGGTAGGAGGGAGGGAAGGAGCAAAACTGGAGAGACTATCCCACTTCTACCGTGCGAAGCACCCAGCGGTCCGACGTTATTTGTGACCAAGCACGGTAGAAGTGTGACAGACGATTCATGAAGCACGGGGAAGGATCTGACATCACAGCAGGTACGCCATCCTTGGGAGTCCCTTCAAAAACTGTTGCTTGGAGCCTGACGATGGCTTGGTTGGGCCCTGTCCCTGCCCCTACGGCGGTAGAAGCCTTGGGTGGGGCTGGTACTGCCTCTGCTGCTGCGGCTGAGGTTTGAAATGCTTGCACTGGGTAGCCAGCATGTTCATCCCCAGCAACTTCACAGTTGCCCTAGAGTCTTCAGGCTGTGCCGCTTTGAGTCGGTCTGGTCCAAGAACAGCCCTGCAGCCTCGAAGGGAAGGTCCTGCAAAGTCTGTTGGACTGCCAGACATAATCCGGACAATTGGAGCCAGGAAGTTCTTCTCATTACCACCCCGGAGGAGAGAGTACGGGCAGCTGAATTAGCCGTGTGAAGGGAGGCCTGTAGGGAGGTCCTCACTACTGCCTTTCCCTCCTCAACTATGGCGGAAAATTCTGCCCTTGACTCCGCCAGAAGCAACTCCTTATACTTGGACATAGAAGTCCAAGAATTAAAGTTGTACCTGCTGAGGATAGCCTGCTGGTTGGCTATCCTAAGCTAGAGGCCCCCTGCGGCATAGATCTTCCTGCCGAAGAGGTCCATGTGTTTAGCCTCCTTAGACTTGGAGGCCAGTGCCTGTTGCACCTGACGCTCCTTTTCATTTACCGCCGAGACCACCAGGGAGCAAGGGCGTGGGTGCGAGAAGAGGTACTCATAGCCCTTGGAAGGGACAAAGTACTTCCTCTCTGCGCACCTGGCAGTGGGTGGAGTGGAGACTGGAGTCTGCCACAGGGTGTTGTTAGTGTTTTGGACGGTCTTTATCAGTGGTAGCGCCACCCAGGAAGGACTTTCTGGGGCCAAAATGTCTACCATAGGGTCCTCTGTCTCGACCACTTCCACTGCCTGCAGGCCCATGTTGTGGGCAATGCGATGGAGCAGGTCTTGGTGTGCCCTGTGGTCAATAGGCGGGTGCCCTGAAGCTGATGCCTCTGCTACTGCCTCATCGGGCGAGGAAGATGAGGTGGCAAGTGGTGGTACAGGGTTCTCCTGGCTCTCGAGCTGCCTGGGTTGCTCCTGGACTGTACCAGGCTCCACTACTGGCTCAGTCGGGGCGGCTGTCTCGTGGACTAGTGGCAGGTCCTGAGATGGTTCCGATCCCACCTCTGCAGTCTGAGGAGGCGGCTTGGAGAGGGCAGCTTCAGCTCCCCGAGGTGCAGATCTATCTCTAGGTGACTGGGAATGTGACCTCGGGATGCCACCAGACCTAGAGCCTCTGGACGGGGTACCCTGGGCAAGATGGTTAGCACGGGGGGTCCAAAAGGGCCATTGAATGGGAAGATGCCACTATGGCTGCCAGGCCGCATGCGCATCCCTTCGGCATCTGTCCGACTCATTGACTGGGCCTCGAATAATACGAGTCTGCGTCAGACTCTAAAGAGCCCGAGGGTGCTGAGTGGAAGAGGCAGGGGACCAATGCCACAATGATCTCGTCGAGAATTGGCGCCAATGGTCTGATGATGGGGACTGGTGCCGGCGATCACCTGCTGGGCTCCGGTGCCGCTTGTTGGTGCCAGTCCTGCAAAGGTGTTGTGGACCGGTGCCAATCCATCCTCGTGGAGATAGATTGCCGTGTTCCCGGTGCCGGGCGTGTTCCCGCTGGACTCTGTGCCAGGGAGTGATGTTGCGGTGACCGGGATTGGGAACAGTACCGGATGCGGTGCCGGTCCGGTGACTGGGAATGCCGCATCATGGCGGGCTTGCCTCTGGATGGTACTGGTCTTGATGGTACCGGAGGCTTGTCCCTAATAACTGGAGGCTGAGCTGCAGTTGTCTGTAGGAGATCTCTTGCTGCTTCAAATGTGTCTGGGATGGACGGTGGATCCAACATCTCCACCTGGCACTGCCCTGCTGGAGAGTCGCAATGTGCCAGACTCGACGGTGCCTTCTGGGGCGCCGGAGTCAACGGCACTGACTCTTGCTGTCTGGGAGCTGGGTCCTTTCTCGGGTGCAGCAAAGCGTCCCCTGGCAGTCCTGCAGCTCTCTGAGGAGAGCGCCCTCTCTGTCTTTTTATGCCACCTGCAGGGCACTGGGGAAGTTGAGTGGTGCCAGGCTGCTGCTCCCTGTTGTGGTGCCAGGGATCACTGGTGCTGAGGGCCTCTCGCACTAGAGTCCTTCCTCAGCCCACAGTCGTGAACTGATGCCGGAGCGCTCCGCACCAAAGTGCTTGGGCCCAAGCCTTGGCGGTCTGAAGCCGCTGGATGAAGTGAGGATTCCATGAGCAGCTGCTTCAAATGGAAACTCCACTCCTTTTTTGTCCTAGGTTTAAAAACTCTGCAGATTTTGCAGCGCTCAGTCTGATGCACCTCCCCCAGACACCCCAGGCAAGTGTAATGGGGGTCACTATTTGGCATGGGCTTGTGACATGAGCTGCAAGACTTAAAGCCTTGGGCTCACAGCATGCCCCAGAGCCCAAGAAGGCATGAGGGGATTGGGAAGATCCCACTCAAACACCTATACTAACTATAACTATACTAACAACTACAAAACTAGAAAACAAGAAGAACTAGACTAGGTAACTGCGCTAAGGGAGCACTTGCAAAGCAAGGGAGTCACAGTTCCAACAGCTGCCCCGGACAGTAAGAAGGAACTGAAGGGGGGTTAGGTCGACAGGGTCATATATTGAGCGCCATGAAGGTGCCACTCCAGGGGGCTCCCCAGCCGACCCAACGAGAGCTGCTAAGGGAAAAACTTTCCGATGACCGTGCACACGGCGCACGCACACCTGATTGGAATCGACGTGAACAAGCACTCAAAGAACTGTACAGAAAGTTTACTTTTGAGCTCCTGTATACACACGCCTATAAAAAAATGTATTATGTACTCAGAGCCCAAACTATTATTGGGGGCAGGAGTGGGAGTGATTTTTTTTGCTCACCCCCATGCTGTTGCTATACCAACCCTCTGCTGATGCAGGACAGCACATTTCTTCTTCAGAAGCCATTGCCATTAACCGACCACATAGAAAGGAGAGTTATTTACCTAGTAGCTGATGTTCTCCAAATATATTGCCTCTATAGATCCACATTTAAGGAGCTACAACGTGAGATCTACAGAAATAATTTCATAATGGACAAACAAATATTGTGCTACCATACTTCCACTTCTGTCAGCAAACTTAATTTGACCAACATTTTATCTTGTTAAACTCAATGACCAGTTATTACTGAAGTGATTAGTTCATTTAGCCTACTCTAGCTGTATCTGTAAGTCCAAGCTGGTAGTTGGAGCCTATAATATTAAGGTTGCCTAACACTCCCCATTACAAGACACTGTTTTCTGTCATTTATACAAATCTTACCAGAATTAAACCATCTGGGCTGAAAATTTTCATGCAGGGTGTCTGCCTCAAGCTAAATTCTTTTGGAAAGTTTCAGCAAAAACGGTTCAGCCATTTCCATGAAAAAAGTAAGGAAAAAATACATTTTACACATGTTGAAAAATTCTTACAACCATTTCATTGAGAAAGTCTAGTGCTTCCTTGCTTTGGAGTGGGACTTGAAATTTGGCAGGTGCATTGCCCTAATGTCAAGAATGTGCTTTTTGCCAACCCTGTGAAAAATTGTTCGGGGGAAAAAAAAAAAAATCAGTTTGCCTAACAGCCTTTCAAAACAGGCTGCCAGATTCACATTTGAAAATGGAACTAAAGCTCCTAACATTTTGAAAAAGTTACTTATAAACTTTGCCCTTTATCACTCCCCCATTTGCCTTTACTGTTACCTTTTCATCATGTCATGCCTAAATTGAGACTGTAAGCTCTTTGGAAAGGAGGCTTGCCTTTTGTTTGTTTGCTATAAAATAAAGCCTGATTATTTTAGTTTACTTTTTTAAAAAGTATATCCTGTACATGTTACAAGATTACATGAGAGCACAGTCATTTACAGTTTGGTAAAAGTTACTAAAAAACCCCAAAAATAATTTAATTGACGTGACTTCTGCAGCCAAACTGTTTTGTTAATTTCTGCCTACGAGTAGAATAAGCCACACATGTACTATGGCAATCAGCACATTAGTTATAGATTTCCCCCCCAGATATACTACTGTTACTGTACAACCACCTAATGTAGCACTTTCCATTTTTGCTGAAGACCATATTTTTCAAAACACTGGTAGAAAAGATTACCTGATGCACTAATTTATTTAGGTTTGTAACTAGAAGATAGAAAGGTCTTTTTTATAGGACATTTTAAGCTTTATGTTTTTTGTACAGTAAATAGAACTTTATCGCCAAACATGCTATTACTCACCACAATAGGACATATTGGGGCTAGCTGATCATAAAGGCATCTTGCTTCAGAAATGCTGCAAGCCTGGAATGTTACCTGGTAGAAGAAGTAAGATTATTACACAAAAGCAAGTCTGCAGGCTCTAGACCATCTATTGGAACCAGCGGTATTCTGAAAGTCACTTCCACTGTCTATTTTAATTTGTCCATGGACTGAGGATCTTTGCTGCCAGTGTTTCCAGTAGCAACCATGTCACAAACTTCAACACTTCAATGTTCATCAAAGATTTTAGGTTGCATTACAAGGGCACTCAGATGCTGGGGCTGTAGCTCAAATGTTAGCCAGGACCAAAAGAAATGAGGACTAACATCTCTAATGAACATGAGCTGCTAATACACCCATTAAGCAGCATTCCAGAAGCCAGCTCCCTCAAAGAAACACAGTCAGAAAGGATTACAAGTCATAGCATTTATTTGACATTACAGGTAAATTTGTTTTTACAGAATCCTTTAATCCAAGATCCTTTTGTGAGCTCCAGCCTAATTATAGGTTATTGTAAAACTGGGGGGGAAATGCAAGTGCTTTGGTGTAATTTAAAGTTTCTGTAAAAATGTACATTTGCCCGTATTAGAGAGAGCCCTGCTGGCTGTGCATTATGTCTCCATGTAGACAAAACATGAGTTACTGAAAAGGCTTTTTCCCTCCTGTTTCTCCGCTTTAAACTTTGTGACATTACAAAAACAGGAACCATCCCCAAGATAATTGTACTCTCTTTGTCACCACTTGAACTCACGTAGCAGAGATTGCTGCACTAGGGGAGAGAGAGGATAAAATGGGATCCAGCTGGGGCTACCCCTCCCCCAGCACTCCATTAGACCTAGAACTGTGTAGGCAAGACCACCTCAACACTCTGGGAACACTAACACATAGGGGGTACTTCCCCCATGTGGGCTTGGGAGAAAACTGCAGAGAGGCCACCAGAAACTCCAGCTGGCCAGGGCAGCTAAAGCAGGGACCTTTGGGCAACCGGGAGAAGTTTGTACAGTTTTGACTGGATTGCTTCTGCCCTGTGCTGACTGGCTGTTTGCTTCAACCCTCCCACTCCCCTTTCCTCACAGTCTCTTCACCTCAGCTTCATTCTACACCTGCCCCTTTTACCCTCTTCCCCATTCCCCCCCCACTTACCTTTCCATTTAGTTTATCCCCTCCCCTAACCCTTCAATAAAAATTGTGAAACCAACTTGACATTTGCTGCCATCACACCGTTCTCTCTGCTTGTATGTTATACCCTTTCCCCAACCCTGCGCCTACCTCGAATATTTAGATAGCAAACTATTTAGAGCAGGGACAGTCTACTACTCTGTTTGTACAATGCCTAACACAACTGGGCCCCACTCCTGGTTGGTCCTTAGGCACTATCACAACAAACATTATTAACTGCAACATTACAAGGTTGCCAGTTTTCCTCCTGAAGAAATTACAATTGAAACTGTGTAAAATATAGACACCTCCCCCACAATCCCATGATCTCTACTACTGAACCCCACATATTTCCCTTCAAGGAACAGTAAAATAAACTTTGAAAGCCTCTTTCAAAAGAAGCGTTTAGCACTGGAACAAGACATACAAATTAGTTTTACCCCTGCCTCTTTTTTTTTTTTTTTTTTTTTTTTTTTTTTTAAGAGGAGCACTCAGTGGGATCTTCCCTAGGTTAGTTTTGCTTGCAACCAATTTAACAGATATGGAAGTAAGGTGGATAAAATTAAACTAAAGGGATTTAAATAATCAATTTTAAGCAAAGGAGTATCATCTGTAGTTAGTGAATAGAACTGATTGTTTCTGGTCACCATGTCCTTCACGATATTAGACTTAGTAGATCTCACCCTTTCACACCTAGTTTTTATTCATAGATTGGAAGAAGGGAGAAAAAACCTCAACTTTCCTGCATTTTCAACTCTCGATTGGTTTGTTCAATGACTAGTTCATTCAAAGTTAACTAAACTAGTTGAAGGGTACCACATCAAAGAAAAACACACAGCTTGCCCGTGCCAGCCAGCTTGGTCTGCAGCGATGTTTCATTACCGTGTAGCCTTCTAGGCTAAGTCTACACAGCAATGAAACATCCCCACAGCCTGAGCTCTGCGAGCTCAAGTCGGCTGGCACTGGCCAGCCACAGGTTTTTCTTTGCTGTGTAGACATACCTGAATAAACTGAAATGAAGAAATTCTCTTTTCACCTACAGAAGAGGCTACTGCTGTCAAAAGCTGGTTTAAGTCTCTCAATTCTTAACTTACTGTACTGTGTTATCAGCTAATGCTCAGAACATGATACCTGATTAATTTAATGTTACAGATTAATGTAAATGGAAGAAGTGCTTCAAGTTGATTTGACAGCAGCAGCAAAAAAGAAATGTTTCAGTGATACTGATTATCATCTTTGTTTATTATGCCAAAAGATCTATTGAGATTAAGAGGTCAGCATTAAGCCAGAAATCACTTGAATCCACTCACAAGTGGTATACCCATAGTTACATAACATACATTAAATAACTTTAGGGTTGTAATTGTCATGTATTACAAAATCCTTGTTCTTTAATTTGGCCGTGATCATTTTTAGGCATAAACGGGGAGACAAAGAGTACTGACTAACTGCTGAATCTTTGAGTACTATCACTGCTCACCTGGTTAAACACAACGCTCAGTGGCACCTTACATGCTATGAGAAGTGCACCCATAAACTGAAATTTGACAAGGTTGGAGAGGAAATACATCAAGCATCCAGAAAACAATGAAGATGTTGGGACAAGTGCCAGCTATGGCACTTATACTAGGTCCCATTACATGCGCTTGTGATCCACTATAACCCCCAGATCCCTTTCTGCAGTACTCCCTTCCTAGGTGACATACATAAAGATGACAGGTTTCAGAGTAGCAGCCGTGTAAGTTTTTGATGATGATAGAAAATATGGACATATTTATAATGTCCAATCTAAACCTCCCTTGCTGCAATTTAAGCCTGTTGCTTCTTGTCCTATCCTCAGAGATTAAGAACAACAGTTTTTCTCCCTCCTCCTTGTAACAACCTTTTATGTACTTGAAAACTGTTATGTCCCCCCTCAGTCTTCTCTTTTCGAGACTAAACAAACCCAATTTTTTCAGTCTTCCCTCATAGGTCATGTTTTCTAGACCTTTAATCATTTTTGTTGCTCTTCTCTGGACTTTCTCCAATTTGTCCACATCTTCCCTGAAATGTGGCGCCCAGAACTGGACACAATATTCCAGTTGAGGCCTAATCAGCACAGAGTAGACCGGAAGAATTATTTCTCGTGTCTTGTTTACAATACTCCTGCGAATACATCCCAGAATGATGTTTGCTTTTTTTACAACAGCGTTACACTGTTGACTCATATTTAGCTTGTGATCCACTATGACCCCCAGATCCCTTTCTGCAGTACTCCCTTCCTAGGTGACATACATAAAGATGATAGAAAATATGGACATATTTAAAGAATTAATGCTGCATATAAATGTTTAACACTGCAAAAGGAGTCTGGATGTATTATTGCATGGATCCTCCGTAGCTGCGTTTGTAGTGAGCTTTCTCCCCTCAATGATGTGTAACTCGCTGTCAGTGAGATTTTATTTTTTGTTCGTTCATTCATTCTTTAGTCTTTTAATCTGGAACAAAGGTGTTTTGAAATGAATACTACAAGTGCAGCCTACAGAACGCTGCGAAACAAGAAGCACGTAGAAGATTCTATTTAATTCCATGGAGGCATAACAATGATCTCTTCCTGGTTACCAAGAAAAAAGCAACAACAAAGACAGAAGCTATCATCACAAAGTCCAACACAAGGAACTACCTCAGCCATCAGCCCTTTGTGCAAAATTACTACAGTAGAGTGACACTCAGAATAACCAAATTTAAAAGGTACTGGAGCACTGTGAAATGCCAAACTGTTACTCTATCTTAAGTAAAAATCAAATTAGTAACTAGGGAAGAGAGATGGAAAGGTACAGAGGGGAAGATTTGCTTGTGCAAGGATTACGTGCCTGTTAGTAAATAATGGCAGAAAAATACCTGTGTGGATTAATTAGGAGGTTCACAGCATGGTTAAAGAAAAGAACACATCTAAAAATATCTATGAAGAAAGAATTTTACACAGGTGTAAAATATAAAAAAATAGCAATGGCATTTATATTTATTTAAAGGTGCTCTGTAATTTAAAATGTTCCAGAGAGCTTTCCCTAACCCTGTTCTTAGTTTTTTGACCCCTTTCTCAAAAGTCCACCTGCAAGCTGGGTGACCTGCACCTATTTCCTCAAAGTGTGGCCTGCTAAGGACTGACGTGAGATTCTGCTTAAGGTTTTTCACCAATCCAAAAACATACTTCAGTCCTGATCTGCACGTCTTCCACACCTTAACGTGGTGGAGCTCCAAGACAAGGTGCTTGGCTAAATAAAGGGGCCTATTCAGCACAATCATCAAGACACGCAAACCGTGTTCCAAGCCTTGCTCTCTTTATCAATGAAGACTAAAAATGGGCCCTACCAACAATATAAATTGAATATAACCTTTCTATAAAGAAGTTAAATATTGGCAAATTATCAAGTTACAATATAAAATTAGACAACGGTGAACTGTGGACAGTGGACTGTCCTCAACTGGATTTTGAGAATGTATCTTACACAGTGTGATGCTATTTGCAAATTTATAGGGCCGATAATGTCATTGCATTATTTTACAACATTTTGAGACTCAGATGTATTTTACCTGAAGGCAGCAGTTGCCCATTCCAAAACCCATGGCATCCATATATATATGGTCTGGTTTAGCTGCTTTTGCTGCTTCTCCATCATCCTTAGGAAATGTTTCTATAAGTGGTGATGGAGTATTCTTATCTTTAAATACTGTGAGGAAAATACAAGTATTCAGTAAGTAAAGTATCAGACATAGATCAATTACTTGAAGAAAACCACTAGCATTTACTCACTTGGTACATTTATCACTACTTTCTCTCCTCTTCGGTGTCGAATGTTTCTGGTCAGAGTACTAAAATTTAAAGAGTTTAGATTAAATGCTTTTTCCAGGAGAAACTTCCAAACATTTGTCCACTTAGCCTCTCACTCATTTTCATTTGTACTGTAGCAGATTTGGTCCTTCACTGAAGTCAATTCTATTTTTTGTGACAATAATATCACAAGCAGAATAAAGAAGCCTATGATCTATGGGAGAATGGGGCAAGGGAAGTTTTGCAAAGGTTAAGTCTTATGCTGTAATAAAAGCCTCTGCAAAACTACACAATATTGTCCACCTCAAATAGGTTGGCTCCATGCTCCAGTTAGATTCCAAGATGGTTGTGATGTTTCCAAAATAATGAACGTTGGGACTTCACTTTGAGCAGGAGTGGGATGACTGTGCCAGGACTTAAGGAAAACAGTCAATTTTAAGGTAACGTACTGAATGATATTAACCATGTGGTGGATTCTGCCAGTATCAGGCTAAAGTTGCTGAAATTGTGATTTACCTTTATAGGTCACCTTGATAGTAAATATGTAACATTACATCTTTGTCTATGTCCCTGGGACTTGTACAGCAATTATTCACATAGCTCTGCATTCCACTTACACAATTTTATCATAGTGTATTAAATATATACATAAAGAGTTGTTCTTCTTTCTCTTCAAAACTCACTCTTACCTAAATCTAGGATGTTTGTTGATAGCTTCATCTGGAAAGAAGAGAGACTTTGAAGCGCCTCCTTCTACTGGCGTCGGCTCACATTCCGGTAGCGTAAATCCAGGACATCCTAATCTATAGATGACAATTTGAGTAAATCATAAATTAAATAGATTATAATTTTATGTTATTAAATGCCCTGTGGTTAGGTGAGACTAGGATCTTAATAGACAAAGGAATAAAAATGGTGAAAAAAATATATTTACCGTAGGTATTTCTAAGGCACTTTTCAGTGTTACCTAATCACCAGTAGTCATTAACACAGAAAGGGGCCTTATGGCAGTCACTATTAAAAGGTCAGTATTTGCCAACAATTACCACAGTTATAGACTGTGGTTGCAATAAGTGGAATCTCATACCACTATGTGTTAATGGATGGTAAATACTCACTTTTTAATGGCAAACACTAAAAGAAGCTTTAGAAAATTAGTCCTCATGTATGTCATAGTATGCATTAGCACTCGTGATTATTAAAAGTGAAATGCAATGACATTCTCTACCCTCAACTGCTCCTTTTTATGGTACTGTTTAATTCAAATCCCTAAAGTAATCTATTTCAGTAGTGTTTACAATAGTTTACTTGTCATTGTTAAAGGGACAAAGTCAACCTGAAAACTAGTTAATTTCAGAAGAGTAAGTAGTAGTTTCAGATACTACATATGTCCCAGGACCCCCTGCCAATTTGTGATTTTACAAATTAAAAATGCTCTTCTCCCTCTGCTGTATGAAACACTCACACAAACATGGAAAACTGAATGCACACGTAACAGTGAAATAGACTAAACAAAGTGTTGTGAAATGCACAAAGTATACCAAAATAATCCCCCTCATCTTTCAGTTATGGTAGATTTACGAGTCGCCTATTGTCACATCCCTGGACAACCTGCCCTTTCTGAGATCTTGAGTGCACCTCTTTCAAGTGGCAGGTCCATGCCTCCACTTCTCTTTGGAGTGGGATACCACAACCCAACCACTCTCGACTGGGTCTTCGGGTTATACCTTCCCAGCTGCCAACCGGGTTTCCTAGCAGTCCAAGCAGTCCAACTGGACTTGGACGCTGCCAGAGTTCTCCTTCATGGGCTATGGTCAGTAATATCATGCAGTGACTCAGAAGCAGTTTCTCTGAAACAAAGTATGATTTATTTGCCCAAACTGTACACAGAGCTCAGAGAAGTAGACACAAAAAATAAAAAGATCTCTATGCATATGGTCTTAAATACACTTGGCATTCCCCTCAAATCTCTAGGCAGACATGATTTAGCTTTGGTGTCCCCTGTCCTTTCTGGGCACTAAATTACAGCAAGGTGGCTGCAGACCCTAGCTCTCAAGTCTGTCTGTCAGCCGCGCTGTATGCTAACTCTGGGTCCCCCATCAGCTTCCAGATGAGTTGTCCACTACCCCCTGCCCACCCCTTTCTGCCAGGAACACCTCTTTAAACTCACAGGGACTTTTGATCTCAGTCCTAGCCTTAGGAAGAGGAAAAACATCCTAATCCATATGGTGCCAGCCAGGCAGGTTCTTCCCCCAACTGATGGCCCAGCCATTGTTGTCTTAACTCCTTTGAAGCAGGTACCTGAGAGGCTGTCTTATCTGTGTCATTGTTTCACCCTTTTTTGGTACCTTAACAGCTCCCCTTTATAGCCTCCTTTGATTTGACTACATGCATTCAGTCTACAGTAATGTAAAATTCATTTTCTGAATTTGAAAACTGCACGGCTTTAGGGAAACCTACATTTCATGTTTAGTATTCTTACGGCAACTTAGAAGCCAATGAAATGTACATATTTTATATGATAACCTCTAATCATTCTCTTTGACACTAATCAGAAATTGTTAAAGTAGAAGATATATATCTAATTTTTAATAAGAAAGTCAAACAGTAGCGAAGATGGAGGTAAGTGTGTGAGTGATTGACTTACTCCACACCACATGCTATGTATGACCAAGGCTATGCTTTTTAAAGCAACCCCCCATGTTGTAAAATAAAACCTGGTTGCACATAAACAAGCAATTCAGCATACCTTACGATACTCAAAGTTAAAGATTTTTTTAAGATTTGGCATAATATTTCATGTAGTGTAGCATTTGTTACAGTTTAATTTGAGACATTACAGGCTGCCTTATCAGATAAAAATGTAACATTTAACACTAACTGGCATACACCACACAGTCTGCATGACCAGACAAACTGTATCACTCTGATCTTTAAGAGTGAAGCCTACTGATCTGACCAAATTCAGAATCAGACGACTCTAGTTCTATTTCCAGCTTGGCCAATGACTTGCTGTGAAACAGGAGGCAAATTCTAGCCTCTTTAGGCTTCAGTGTCTGTAAAATGGGCATAGTAATGCATACTCACCTTTCCCAAGTGTTTTGAGTTTTACAAATAGGCGATACTACAAGCACTGCTAATTAATTTTAATAAGCACATTTCTATACCCCCTTTTTACTGCTCCTGCTTGGGAGAACTACAGCAGCTTTCATTGTTTTTCATAAACTTTCCAGATGCCTGCAATTTATATTCATTTTATATTGCATTAATTTCAGTAAATGTCTTCAGTAAGAAGCAAAGCTATTGGGGAATGCTTGAAAGTGACCTACAAGAATGAAAAATTAGGCAAAGCACATCAGCATCAACAGGAAATAACTTTTTGGGAAACAAGATTTATCTATATAGCCAAATCATCAAAAATAAATTATGTGACACACACAGCTGCACTGACTGACCTGAACAGCAAGAGCTAGAAGTGAGATAAATTCATCTCCTTTTCTTTTCAAACTGAAAATCACTTACATGACAAGTGTTCATCAGCCCCACAGAGGCCACTCAGCCCACAACCTTACATTTGTACTTCTCAAAAAAAATATAGCATCTAACCTTGGAAATGATGTCACAGTACAAAGAGCCTCATCTTCTTTCAACACAGAAGCAGCCTCCTGCCGTCGTTTCCTCATGTTGTCCTGTACAGTGTTAAATTCAGACATGGTTCCTCCATATGGCTGCCCAGGTGTCCCTTCAATCATATAGCTTCCATATTCTGGACGCCAAAGTGTTGGGTGGCTGGAATGGAAGAATAGCATAGTTTAAATATTTTTATACAACTACAAAAGAGATAGATTATTAAATATGAATTATAGGGAAGACTAGAACCTTTGTGAAAGATTGCATATTTCAAAAACTTACCAAGTCTCTAAAATTCTATGGAATTAGAAATTTGATAAAACCTATCTTGCAGAATGTGAGAGAAGTAGTAGTTTCTACCATTTAAGTGCTGTATGACTGTGACAGATTTCTATTACAGGCAGAGCTAGTAGTGCCGTTTGTAGTTAAGATAATTATGGAAAGTGTTAGGCAAAGATCCTGTTTTCAAGTTGCTTACAACTTTGCCAAACTTCAACCATTTGGGCTGAAATTTTGCATGCTGGGTATGCTGGAGGTTGATATTTTTCCTGTTAAAGTTTCAGCTAAACTGTTCTGTTTTTTCCATGATCAAGTGTAGGGGAAAATACACTGTTTTGCCCATGTTACAAAATTCTTACATCTGTTTTGTTGAGAAGCTCTAGTGCCTCCATGCTTTGGAGCAGGGACTTACCATGGTGTCACAGATGTGCTTTTTGCTTTCTGTGACGGTGTGTACCTACCCCACACTGGTTCAGCAAGCGTTAAGCACACTCTGTGGGCAGAGGAAGCCACACCCCCTCGTCCCTGCTGGACATGCTCCAGCTGGAACCAGGACATAAAAAGGAGCAGCTCAGCTCAGTCTGGGCTGACACTCGAAGGGCATGGATGTGCGTTGCAGGCTCCTGCAAAGAGACTGCTGGCGCTCCAGGACGTAGAGGCCAGCTGGGCTGCAGCACCAACTGCATTAAAAAAACCTGTATTAACCTATATTAAAAGAACAATAAGCTTGCAAAGTCAAGCACTCAAAAAAGTCAGGAAAAGTCAGAATTAAGGTTGCACGTGTAGCCCTAATTCAAACCCTGGTCTGACCCCAGGACCTCTGCCTCTTTCAGTGAACAGACATTTAATATTCTTTTTTATTCTCAATCAGCATGAGGCCCCAGGCCTAATTTAATATATACTATACATATACTGCTCTGAATACAAAATTATTAATTTCCTCCTGGGCATTTCTCTTGTGCTCTTACGGTATCTGAATGCTTCAAACATTTGTCTTCACAATACCTCTGTGATATTAGGTGTTATTTTCATATTACAGATGGGGAACAGAGATTGCCCAAAAAAGCCAAAATTGTCAAGTGTCAACTAAACTTTAGGTGCCCAACTTGAAACACCTAAGGCCTGATTTTTCAGAGAACTCAGCATTTTTATAGCACTTTTTATATTGAAAACACAAGTCCCATTTGGGAAAGTTGCAGCTGAGTTGTCAGCCATAGGATCTCAAGTTGGGCACAGAGAAAACAGGGAACATGCACTTAAGGACATGTCTACATGGCAAAAAACAAAACAAAAAAACCCATACCTGTGGCAGAGAGTCTCAGAGCCGAGTTCTACAGATTCAGACTTGGGCTCACGAGGATCACACTATGAAGCTAAAAAAAGCTGTGTAGATGTTTGGACTCAGGGTGAAACCCACTCTGTCCCTAGGCTTCAGAACCCAAGCCTCAATGTCTAAACGGCTTTTCAGTGCTATAGCATAAGTTGAAGTCTGTAGATCGAGGCTCTGAGATGCACTGCCAGAGGGTTGGGTTGTTTTTATTTGTTTTGGTTTTTTTTCCATTTTAGACATATGACAAAATGTTCAGTTGGCCAGAAAGAGCTGCCCAGCATCACATAGAAACTCCATGGCAGAGGTAGGGATAGAATCCAGTTCTCCAGGGTAACATTCAACTGTGAGACCTTCCTTTTTATTTATTTATTTATTTTTTAATTCCTGCAATTCCCTGCCCAATTCACTACACACCTTCCAACTTCTGCAACAAATACTAAGGCAGGAGTCCTACAGACAACAACCTCCTTCATCACGCAAACCTGATTCCTGCCCAGAACACCACCCATCCTGTGTGCTGAATAAGGCAGGGGTCTTATGGGGGAAAAATCATATGTGATCATGTAATTAAAGATTGTACAATAGTGCATTTTCACAAGGAGATAAAAAGAAACTGCTACTTACTTGGGATTGACTCTTTCCCCCTTCTCTTGCAGTGTATAAAGAACTTCTTCTCCAGTTAGTGACAAACGTACTTTCTTATGTTCATGATCAAAAGCTACCAACATATATTCCACCTATTGTAAATAATGAATGAAAACACACAAAATGTTAGCATTTAGGAACATTTTTAAAAGTGTTAAAACAGTAGGGAAAGTTATACACAAACTGATAAGAGCCCCTGGAATAGACAGTTTCTTTGTATAGTATGTATCATGAAATTGTAAATTTATTGAAATATTAAAATAAAAGAGACTGTTAAATGCATTAGACGTTTAACTACTAACCTGGTTTTCATTTAATAGCCAGCTGGATTTGTTGAAAGTTCAGCTATATAGTTCTGGATATCAAATTTGATGAGTTATTGGCAAAAAGTAGTTGCACTATGGATTTATTGTGCTGAGCATGTTAACGATATAAGCAAGTAGGTCTGAGTTAATTTATTGTTTTAAATTTTTTTTCTTTCAAAACAGGAGATGCAAACTATTGAAGACTGCTCAAAACAAAGCAGTTATTTTTATCCTTCACGTTTTTAAATGAGTTTCAACAGATCCCAACTAACATCAAAAAGACACTATATCATAGGTTCACGTGAACAGCTAACAGAAATTCTACACCCATGACACACACCAGGGTCTAGAAACAAACAGAGCCGATATTTAACTAGTTTTCAATACATATATAATTTTTCATCATTCACTACCACTTCAACTGACTTACAACCATGCAAGAGCACCTTTAATTTTGTCCTCGTTTGTTCTGTAATGAAAAAATGCTGGTGGATACAGAAAAGTTATTTTCCTTCTCCCCCTTATTGCCTAATTCAGGAATCTGAGTGAGAGAGCCTCCACAAACTAAAAAGCAATTCTCAGCAACACTATCTGATTTGGAGTTTGGATGCCAAGCCATTTGGAGATGAGAGCTAACGTGGAGTACCTTCTTTCCCCTTCACAGAGTCTAATCACTATTCAGCACAGCACTGTCACAATTAACAGTTGTATGTGCATTTGTGGTCCTAGTTGCAGGGAGAGTGCAACTTGTCAGTTTCATTTAACTAAACTATCTGCTGCCAGTTCTTTTACAAAGATGTCCCAATGCTCATAAAAAAAATCGGCATCTGGATGAACAGCTGGCTCAAACCAAACCCAGCCAAGATTTAAGTGAAGTTGGTTGGGTTGGGTTGGGAAAATAGTTCAAAAAACTAGCTAGGTCACTATCCTGCTTCCAATCTAAGGTACCTACCCCCCATTCAAAGTGAGGAGAAGCCTTGAGCTCCTGGTAGACCACCAACCCTAGATGACTGGCAACTATAATATGGAGAAATATCTTCTTTCATCTTCAGCCTGTTAGACTTTATCCCTTCCTCTTGGATGGATCGGGCTGACAATCAACACATGAGCCATCTCCTTCTAGATTACTGGAATTATGTGCACCAGGGGGTAGAGGCAGAACAAATCCAGAGGATCCAGCTTGTTTAGAATGCAGTAGCTCATCTTAGCACGATCGACAGCTGTGAGAACATGACCTCTGTGCTCCAATCTCACCACTGGCTATTAGTCTTGTGTGATCAAAACCTTGAAAAATGGTTTTAAGGCCATCAACCAGCTACCTCACTGACCCTCATCTCCACTTATAAATCTCTAGGACAGCTGCATTCCAAGACAATGCAGCTAACAAGCATTAGGATGAAAAGCATTAGAGCCAGAGAAAGCATTCTTAGCAGAGAGGGGGCCGATTGTTGAATAAGTTGTCAGAGATTTCTTTAGATTTAACATTGGGGGGAGGGGGAGTAACATCCATAGAAAAAGCTCTGAGGGGCCTGAGAATTGGACTTACGATAACTAATCAGCATTAATACGAATATACAAATATTAATTCCATCAGTCTTAAATAATCAAACCTCATCTCAGACAGCACACAGTGGGGAAAAAAAAAAAAAAAGACTCTTAAAAAACCCGCACCCCTATGTCTTACTCAAATCCCTATCAAACAGAGGGCTGTGTGTGTGCATGGAGTGTCACCAAGTTCAGACCATTTTGGATCCAGGAGGGACAGCAAGTTCCAAGGTCGTGTAGTTCTAGCAGAGTACACCCAGTTAGCAGCCCCCTCTCTTTTTAATACAGGAGATCCAGTTCAAGAGCCACTGCTGACCTCACAGCAGTGATAGCATAGAACAGGGAGAAAGGTGATCTCAGGTAGGCAAGACCCAGGCCACTTCAGCCTTCTAGGTAATGAAAACCATCTTAAACCTCTACCCAGAGGACAGCTGATAGCAATGCGGAATCTGGAGCAACTCCCCGCAAGATGCCCTGCTCATTAAGTGAGCTGTGGGCATTCTTCACCAGTTTAATTCTCCAAATAATTGTAAGGTGTAGTTCCATGTGCAGTGCATTGCAAGTTGACTCTTGAGATGACAAAGGCATAGATACCAGTAGCAGGGTCTGCATCCAAAAGCTGACCTGGTTATTGTTGCAATAATCATTGAGCAGCAGAAGGAAGTCTAACATGCACCCAAGTTGCAATCTCTGGCAGGCTAATGGGGAACGTACTACTTCAAGGGGACTGTATTACCTCTTCTATCTCCTCTGGCTACTTCCCACAGTCCACCATCACCACCTCCTTCTTGTTTAGTTTGAGCTTCAGACAGCTATCTCAGCCACGCCCCAATCTCAACTACACAGTGGCTGAAGCACTGAGCTGCACAAGACAGACATACAGTTGGGCATCACCAGCATAGTGAAACCACCACACCCCATACCTCCTTACTAACACTCCTCACAACCCCAAATATATGTTGAATAGGAGGAGTGAAAGAACAGCACCCCATACTCATGAGCCCTTTGAGAAGATGAGCAACTACCCTCAATTAGACAATTGTGTTCAGACTCGTCCTGAGTCTTAGAGCTTTTGGAACATGCTGCAACAACCTCCTTTTTGTCACAGCTTTCCCACTGTACTAGGAAGGGGTTTTTAAAAAAAATATTTAAACAAACAGAGCCCCACAAATATAGCTAGAGTTGCCTTAAACTTGGAAGGATGAAGAGCAAATTCCATTATAAAGTCAACTATAGACAATAAGATGGGAGCTACAAAGAACTCTGAGATAAGTTAAGGATGCAAACTTGATCCAATCAAAATGATTCATAATGTGAACACATTAGTAAACAGTCTCCCTCATTCACCCAGCTGTAGATGTAATAACTGATCTTGTATCCAGAGTGTCTGACTGACAGCTCCACAGCCATCCTAACAGAAGGATCTGCTGTTAATTACTGGGAAAAAACAAACAAGCAGCTGTCAACAATTCCAGGCAATCCACAGAATTTGCTTGCCAATGTAGGTTACATTGAATGAACAGCTTTAAGCAATTTAAAATTAACCTGTCAAAAGTCTTCTCTTGTAGCTAGGTAAAAAAGGGTGGTCTATTCAGACTTCACATGTTTGCATGATGGAGCCAGCGCTTACTGTAAATAGATTCCTCACATGCTTTCTATCTATGGTAAAGTTCAGAGGACAGTAGTCACTGGTAAGTTTCAGTGCCTACAATAGCTGTAAAAGTCTTGCACTCTCTATGTGAAATTTCACCCAGCATTGTTACAGTTATGTAGCTTTGTTAGGTTCTTCTGTAGTTCTTCATTTTTCTCCCTAGTTTTAACTAGCTGTATTAGAACAAGTTACTAGTGTACATGTCCAACAAAAAGCGTTGCTAGGAATCCCTAATGGGGCAGCATGCTTTGCCATTTTAAGGGAATAAATTGTTCAGTGACAGACTGGAGATTGCATGCCCCAGAAACATTCCAAATCTGAAATGAAAGCAGCTAGTTCCTTGTTTCTCTCACTGGCACAGGCTGAAGTAATGCTGATAGAGGGGTAGCAGAGCGCACTACTTCCCTCCCTAGAGAGAAGGACACTACATTTTGCTGGAGTGGCCAGACTGGTTTGTTCACTGGCTCTTGAAGGAGTCATAGCAAGCTTGCCTTGGTGGGGAGGAGGAAGGATCTTGCATAGATGGTGATAAATGGAAAATTCACATCCACAGAAAAATAAACCTAGCGATCATGGAAGTTAAGTATATTAAAAAGGTAAATCAACCCTGCACTCAGTCTAAGAAACTGAATATAACAGAACCTAACCTTGTGGCACCACATACGAAAATAACTGTTGAAGGAAGAAACAGTGCTCTTTCCTTGGCTGCTGACCTATCACCTGTGATATGTAGCTACTGCTACTTCTGGGGGAATTCTGTGCCAAAAAATTAAAATTTATCCAAAATTCTGAATATTTTATTTGTCAAATAACACAATAGAATCATACCAGTTTCAATTATTTTGGTAATTTATTTCAAATACTTGTCAGCAAATATATCTAACAATGCAGACAAAAAAAAAATCAGAAAATGTTTTTTGACAAATAGATTCCTTACTAGGCCTATGAATACATAACTGAGTAATAATTCATTTAACTATAATACAGAAATGTATTTCCTGAACCCCTCAGAAGCAGTGCAAAGGCTTGGGGAAGTCTGTGGTAATGGAGGAGCTCTGGGAGAAGGAAGTAATGGCTGGGAAGGAGTTTGCCAGTGAACCTGGAGGGTTATTGTGTGTGGATAGGAGAATTATGGAAGAGTTGGGTATGGGGTTTTTTGGGGGGGTGGGGAGGAGTTGGGGAACCTCCCCCATGCAGACTCTGGCTAACTCCTAGTCTCTTCCATTCAGTCAAACACATTTGCCCCTGCTCCAGTGTGTCACTGCACCCACACTCAGCCACTTCTCCTCCCCCATGGCCCCACAGCCTCCTCCTCCATTTCCACATGTCCCTGCACTGCCACTCCCTTCAGCCCCTGGCTCAATGCTGTCACCCCACTAGCTCCTGTGCCCTCACCCTAGTCTGTCCCTCTCAATAGCCCTTCTGAACCCAGTCTGTGTGAACCTCCATGGACCACGCTCTGTCTGCCCCACCCATATCCCTTGTCTCCTCACCTGGCTTCATGGGCAGGACACTGTGAGGGAAGTAGCCTCTGCCCCCTCCATTTCTGTGGCTGGCTGCTCCAGCCCAGAGCCAGCTGCCCTCTCTTTTGGCACCACAACAGCTGTTGGGCAAAAGCTGTCACTACAGCACCTCTCCTGGCAGAATGTATTTTCTGTGGGGGGAAAAAATCTGCGGGGAGGACATGAATTCTGCACGGGTGCAAAGTGCAGAATTCCCCTAGGAGTATATTGTATAACAGTTCTGGATCATCCTTACTTCAACACTATATCTGATAGATAAAGGGCACAGAGCAGTAGCCTGCTACAAGAAGGATCTATGAAATGTATTATTTTAATGGTCAGGAGAGCTTCTCACGGGATGAGAATTTTCTGACTCTTCATATCTCTACAGCCAAGGCTACAAACCCAACTCCTAGACAAATCTTGAATCATCCTCTAAGGGATAGAAGCAGATCACTAGCTACAAAGAAAGCCAAACAGTTGCATTCAGCTAGTCCTGCAGTGAAGAGAGGTAATCTCTGCTTTGGGACAAAGGGGACAGGGGCAGATGTGCCTGACTGCATGGGGGAGGCTTCCCAAAACCTTAATCTCACCCCCATAAGAAAAACCTCCCACCCACACCCAACACCGTCCAGGTTCACTCCTAGGCTCCTTCCCTCTCCCTCAGCTCCTCCGTTACCCCTGACTCCTCCAAACCTTTGCACTGCTTCTGACAGGTGCAGGAAATACAGTTTTGTATTGTAATTTAAATGAATTACACAAAGTTCTATATTAATATGCCTAGTAAGGAATCTATTTGTAAAAAAAATTACCAGAATATTTTTTTTGGTCTGTATTGTCACAGACATCCTTGCTGAGAGAGATTTTGAAATAAATTACCAAAATAATTGTATCTGGCATGATTATAGTGTGTTATTTTGACAAATAAAATATGCAGTTTTGAAATATTGTGTGCAGAATTTTTAATTTTTTGGCACAGAATTCCCCCAGGAGTATAATGTGCCTTTAATGGTAGATTTTGCATCTGGAATCCTCCCCTCTCGCAGCATCCCAGAACCTAGGCACCTGTCAGAGCCCGAACATCTACACTGCAATTTTATAGCCCCACACTCCAAGTCCAAGTCAGCTTATGTAGGCCAGCTGTGGGCGTTTTACTGCAATGTAGACATATCCTCTGGGATTAAGTGAAGAGGGAGCAAAATGACACTGGCAGCACAGCATGAGTAGCTTTTCCACCTTTAGTTATTCAAACTCCAGAGCGTAAGAACAGAAGATTTTATTGGCACAAGACAGATGGTATCTATGCTTACGAGAGTCCAGAGGAGCACTATTTTTTGTAGAACATCCTACTATAGAATTGCTCACATCTACTGGGTCAGAGCAATACTGGGACTCAAATTTTTAAAGCAGTGTTCCTATGCATAGCTTTGGTCTAATGGAATAAAGACTTGTAGTTCAGTAAAACTTATATTAATTCCCTTGCTTTATTCATTTAAATTAATATGAACTTCTATATGCCAGGTACTGAACCCAAAGAAAAAAGCACGACAAAGGTTTTATACAGACCCCACTTTAGGCTCACAAATAAAAGATGAGATAGAAAATACGTTGGTATTTTAGTTCTTTGAGTTTATGCCACTGCAAAAAGAATTCAAGCGACAATGAGGATGGTGGTGGGGCAGCTCATGTTTTAGATAACAAACAGACTAAACTGTAAGCATTTGCTTATCCCCCTCCCTCTATTTACATCAGGACAGGATATTTTGATCTTTTGCACGTGGTGTTACATGACTAGAGGATGTCCTGTGAAGCACATACCACAAACCAGGAAGCAGGGTTATTGAAATCTAACCCGAGAGATTATAGTCATTTGTATACAGCTAAAGAAAAAATGTGGAACATTAAAGAATAAAGAACTCCTTTCTTTGACCATTGTATCACATAACACAGAGGGGTGTAATACTGTAAAAAGAGAACATAAATAGTCACATTTACAATATAAATCTAACTTCAAAGGCCTTACTTATGAATTGTATTGGGTTTAAACTGAAAAGCTATGTCTTTCGTGCAATTTTAGACATTCGTTTGTACAACTGTGTTTTCTACTCCACATAGGTTTAGTTTGTTCATGGACCAATAAAGGAACATTAGTCAAAGCCCGAATCATAACTGTTTCCTTTTTAAATAAAGTCTTCTTGTTTGATATCGAATTTGAATTTTACAGAAAGAAGGAAGTTCAGAGCAGTAATCAGAATGGTCCTCTACCACAGGAGCCCCAAATATTGGATGATCAAAGCTACTATTAAAGTCTCTGAGCAGGGCTTGAAAAATCCATTCACCAATTGGTGAGAGAACCTACATCAATTTCTGACAAATTTTAGCTCTCCTTGAAAAAAGTTCTAGCCTTTATGGGTTGCAAAAATAACCTTCCAGAAGTGAACCATTATAAACCAATCCCCTACTGAAGTGCTTATCTGTGACAAGCAGCAGCACTAAGAAATTAACAAAGCTCTCATCAATTTCACTGATGTAATTCACAACCATGTGGACAGCAGTGAAAAACTCAGGAATAATAGTTTTCTAAAGCAGCAACATAAAATCAGGAGCAAAATAGGAAGGATAAGAACAGGGTAGAGTAATGGAACCCCTCCCCTCTCCTAGAAGCTAAGAGGCTCTGGATGGGAGAAGAGGTAGGAAGCCCTTTCTCTCTTCCAGTACTTGGGTGGATTCTAGGGTGGCGGGAGGGGAGAGAAGCAGAGTATCAAATTTATCATATGCCTCCTAACCAGAGGAGGCTATCAGAGACTGAACCCCCTTCCATACCTCAAGTAGGATTCAAGAGTGGCGCCTTCTCCTCACCTGATAGTGGAGGGCTGGGCTTCTGACCAAGGCGTTGCCATGGACTTTACCAGTGTCCCCAGCTCAATTCTTGTCTTTCATATCTTCCTCAACCTAATAGGTCACGTCTTCTGTATATCAGGTGTCCAGTAAATATTTCAAATCTGGCCTTTCCGCCAGTTTAGAGCTCAGTAGGTAATCTGTACCAGCCTGAAACACTGCAGTAGTACGGACTATGCAGAAATACAGCAGAGATTAGAAACCCCAAAGTTTCACATTTACAGTGGCAAGATCTGTTATTTCCTTCAATGTATATCTATGGTGCTATAGTTCTTACAAAAAATATATCTATATCTACAAACACAGAGTACCACCCCCCAAGCAGCTCACAGTCTAAGGCCATGGCTACACTGCCACGTCAGCAAAACTTATGTCGCTCAGGGGGGGTGAAAAAACTCTCTCCCCTCCCCCGCCCGAGCAACGTAAGTTTCACTGGCATAAGTGTAGTGGGCAGAGCTCTCTTGCGTTGACATAGAGCGGCTATACGAGATCTTTTACAGTGGCGTAGCTGCATTGGTACAGCTGTGATGCTGTAAGTGTAGTGTAGACATAGCCTAAGACAAGACCCACAGATGAAATGAAGGGGAGGGTGGAGGCAGAGGCTAGGTGATCACAGGGACATTGGAGAGGTTAATATGTACTATGTACACATCTTGGGGGTTGAGGCTTTTTAAAAAAAAATATGTAAAATAATTAGCTTAAGCTCTCCCCTGAAGTGGGTTTTGATAAGGATACTAAAAGACAGGAAGGGGGTGATATGCCTGAAGGTCACACTAAGGCAGAGAGATGGGCATAGAAACACCACAAGGCAAGCAAGTTAGTAGCTTTGTCTAGATTAAGATTTAAGGTGTAACACTAGCATGCAGTAGCTAACACATTTTTAAAATCTAGCGTAGACTCTAGGCTTTTCAAAGTGTCAGCTAACGTGTTAACACCTTTAAATCCTGGCCTAGAAAAGGCCAACATGATCAATACAGCAGATGCAGTTATACAAACGTTAGGGACATGCTAAATCTTCTGTTTGTATCAGAATAATGCCATTGTCCTACTTTTTGTATTTAGTCAAATTGTGCTCTGAGAAAAAGCATGAACAAGCAGTCATGTGGCAATTAACCTAATCATTCATGAGTGCTGCTTTTCTCATGTGGCACACAGGCAAGTAGCGATTAAGACAGCTACCATTCAAGCACCATTCAAAAACAGCCACCATTCAAATGCAGCCAGTCATGCTGTATTTGGCGCGGGGCCAAAACTTTGAAATTTTGCATGAAGGATAAGAGTTTTAAAAATAATACAGCCTGTTTTCAGAATTTTACTGTCTGGAAGGATAATTTGCAGAGGCTTAAAAGAACTGACATGAACCAACATTTAAATTTTGTAAAAACAAGCTTTTACAAAACTTAAAGACCAATACAAGTGTTTCTACAAACTTAAGATGCCGAGGAAATGATTTAAAACAGCATTCTTCTGCAGCATATGAAACCAATGCACGGCAGCAATAAGTAGAACCTGAGAATGAAAGTCAGTTCATTCATCACCATTCTACACATTGAGAGAAATACATAAAAAGTAAACAAAGAGCATAAACAGTGATAAGCATATTGCATTTTTAAAATGCTCACTTCTAATAGCATTAGTAACATAGGTAAAAAAAAAAAAAAGATGTATTTTAGGTGATTCTGTCAATTTGTATCTTCACCTAGCTGAAGTTTTAAAGATTTACATATAGATAGCTAGCAACACAGGCAATGCTATAACCAGATCAAACAGCAGGTGATCTATTCAAGTATTCAGTTTTTGACAACGGCTAGTACCAGATGCTTCAGAGGAAAGTTAAAGACAATCTGCAGGGGACCATTATGGAATCACCTACTCATATGATTAGGTTTTTTTCCTATCCCCCTCAGAGGTTGGCTAGTGACCCGAAGCATGAAGCTTTCTACTTTTTTAAAACTTTACTATTGTAATTCTGGCTATTCTTGTCATTCATGAAAGCGTTAAAGACTTTTTTCAATTCCGTTAAGTTCTTGGTCTCAAAAGATATTATGCAACAATGGGTTGCACAGGATAACTGTGTTGTACAAATAAAATAAATTAAAAAAAATACGTTTGCAGCTTTTCAATTTCACTGACTTATTCTTGCAAGATGAGAGGGTTAAATATACAATTTACTTTCTCTGCACATCATGACCTTTTTTTCTGTTTGTTTGGTCTCCTCTCTAAACTCTTTTCAACGTCTCTTGTTATGGAAGTTTTTCCTTTATTCATTTTTACTGTCAAGTCTTCAAACCCCTTCTTCTCTTCTTCTCAAAAAAAAAAAAAGAGTGACCAAAACAGAATTCAGCATTCCAAATGAGTGTAGCACATATTTATATAACAGTATTATAATTTTTCAGCCATATTTTCCATCCATTTCTTGTGGAGTCTAACACTGTTCACTTTTCAGGGGGGACCACCACAGCATATGGAGCACGTCTTTATTAAGTTGTGCGCAATGACACCCAGATTATTTTTTCCTCAGCTGCTTCAGTTAATTTACAACTATTCAGAAATCATGTGGGCAATAATACAACTGCCAAAGACCTATTAGTTTTACTATGCGACGGCTGCTGCTGGGAACAGCTTTAAACAGCATGTGAGGGCTGGCACAGGAGCTAGCTCTGGGAAGCACCACAAAAGATAGCAGAAAGTTAAATTAGTAGAGTCTTCTTACCATCCATGCAATGAATATGTTCTCTTCCATATTTGTCAGACAAATTCCTAGCCAGAGACAACATCCTTGTGTAGATTCCAGGAACTACATTTTGGTAAAGAAACCAGCTTACCCTTCCCTTTCACATGGGAAGGAGTGCTAGGCTTCTTGCCGGGGTGTTGCTCTTGGCAATGGGGCCCCTCATTTTAGGTCTCTGGTTTAGCATAAGACCATAAGAACGGCAATACTGGGTCAAACCAATGGTCCATCCAAGCCCAGTATCCTGCCTTCCAACAGTGGCCTACACCAGGTGCTTCAGAAGGAATGAACAGAACAGGTAATCATCAAGTGATCCATCCCATGTCGCTCATTCCAAGCTTCTGGCAAACAGACACTAAGGACACTTCAGAGCATGGCTTTGCATCCCTGCCCATCCTGGCTAATAGCCATTGATGGACCTAGCCTCCATGAACTTATGTAGTTCTTTTTTGAACCCTGTTATAGTCTTGGCCTTCACAACATCCTCTGGCAAAGAGTTCCACAGTTCGACTGTGTGTTGTGTGAAAAAATACTTTCTTTTGTTTGTTTTAAACATGATGCCTATTAATAACCCACCTTGGTCGTCTCTTTTCCAAAGCTAAAAAGTCCCAGCCTTATCTCTCCTCATATGGAAGCTGATCCATACCCCTTATCATTTTTCTTGCCCTTTCTATACTTTTTCCAATACATATATTGGAGATGGGGAGATTATATCTGCACAATAGTATTCAAGATGTGGATGTAGCATGGATTTATATAGAGGCAATATTATATTTTCTATCTTATTATCTATCCCTTTCCTAATGATTCCAAACACTGCTAGCTTTTTTGACTGCCGCTGCACATTGAGTGGATGTTTTCAGAGAACCAACCACAATGGCTCCAAGATCTCTTTCTTGAGTGGTAACAGCTAATATAGACTCCATTTTATATGTGCAGGTTTTCTAATGTGCACTACTTTGCATTTATCAACATTGAATTTATTCTACCATTTTGTTGCCCAGTCTCCCAGTTTTGTGAGAACCCTTTGTAACTCTTCGCAGTCTGCTTTGGACTTAACTATCTTGAGTAGTTTTGTATCATCTGCAAAATTTTGCCACCTCACTGTTCACCCTTTTTTCCAGATCATTTATGAATATACTGAACAGTACCGCTTCTGGTACAGCTCCGTGGGGAACACCACTATTTACCTCTCTCCATTCTGAAAACTGACAATTTATTCCTACCCTTTGTTTCCTAGTTTTTAACCAGTTACTGATCCATGAGAGTACCTTCTCTCTTATCCCATGACAGCTTACTCTGCTTAAGAGCCTTTGGTGAGGGACCTTGTGAAAGGCTTTCTGAAAATCTAAGTGCACTATACCCACTGGATCACCCTGCGACACTGAACCCCATATTCTTCACGTTGATATTATATATAGATATATGATAATGGCATAATTATGATGCATTTTATGCAAGATGGGTCATGTGAAATGTCATTTGAAAAGTTATGATTTGCCGAATATAATTATATTTGTATGCATGGATCATATTTGTACCTGAAGTTATGAATATTGACTATGTATCTGCATTTCAAATGTATGTACACCTGGGTAACGCCCCCTAGACAATCAGTCTATATAGTTGGTGGGGAAGAGCCTATTCAGGGCAATGGGCCATTAGGAAAAAACAATAGGCCTTAGGAGAAGCTTATCTCCCACCCAGCGAGCCTTCCTGTGAACGCTCCAAACAGCCTGTAAGGAATGGCTGCTATGACTCTAGAAGGACATGTGACCAGGCCACGTGATTCTTGACTCCATCATGGGATGTCCATATTTTTCCACAGATTGGTCTGGGAACCAAGCTTTGGAACAAACGTTCCCGCCCTATACAAGAGCTATATAAAGCAGGGAGTGACATCATCTGTGGTTCTTCACTCCCCACACAAGAAGACTCCTGGAAACACCTGAGGAAGAGAGACTGAACTGGGGGAAGTGCTGGGCCCAGGCTAAAGGGATTTCTAGCCCGTGAATGAAACACCTGGGGATTACAAGCTGTAAGCAAGTGCAGCTTGCCCCTTAAAAATCTGCAGCCTGCTTGTATCATCTCTCAGGATGAGAATCTGCTAATTAATATCCAATCTATTTAATATATTAAGCTTAGTTTGCATTTTTTATTTATTTGCTAGGTAATCTGCTTTCATCTGTTTGCTATCATTTAAAAGCTATCGTTTATAGTTAATAAACTTGTTTTTGCTTTATCTAAACCAGTGAGTTAGAGTGAAGTATATAGAAATCATAACTCAATGGGCAAAGGCTGTTGCCTATTCCTCTCCACACTGAGGAAGGGAGCAAACTTTATCAGCTTACCTGTACAGTTCCCTGTGCAGTGCAAGACAGTATAATTTTGGGTTTATACTCCAGAGGGGATGCATGCCTGGGGAGCTGGGAGTTACCATAGCTGTAGCCTTCCTATTCAGGGGCTGGTCAGAGAGCCTGGATGTGACTGCAGCTGGGTATGTCCCTACCTGTATGAATGCTGGTCAAAGTGCAGGCTGGAGGGCTTTGCAGCTTGTCACAGCAGTACTGTCTGAGAGGGAGCCCAGGCTGGTGGGTCGGGGGCTCAGTGTTACCCCACTTCCAGGTGGCACCTGGTGGAATCCATCACACAACCTTGTCCACATGCTTGTTGACCCCCTCAAAGAATTCTAGTAGATTGGTGAGGCATGATTTCCCTTTACAAAAACCATGCTGACTCTTCCCCAATAAATCATTTTCATCTATGTGTCTGATAGATATAGATGAAGCTGACGGAATAATGTAGAAAAAAAGGAAGGGTTAAGATGATGAAATACAATGTAGGAAAATATACACCATGAAAAAGAGAGAGGGGTCAGGAAGAAACAAGGTGTACAAGAAAACCAGGAGAGAGCACTTTTTTACAGCTCAAAAAGAGTTGACCGATAACATTAAAATTAAATACAATGCACAAAGAGTACACGACGGTTTTATTATTCATTTAAATTTTAAGGAGTGTGGTGGCACAGATTCTTCACTGTGGCTAATATACTTAGCTGCCAGGCAAGTTTTCAAGCCGTCCAAATTCATACACCTTTTCTTTAAAAGGAAAATGACCCTGTGAAAATTGAATCCACTCATTGTATTATATGCCTAAAAACTGACAGTGGCACGACTTGTATCCAATAGAAGGGTCATCGTGTCTAATTTCAAAAAACAAGCAAGGACAGAACAGAAATTGCAAGCCAGATTGCCATTTCATTCACATTCTTGCACATAAAATCATCATTATTGCAGCTTTAATTTTGACCAAAAACGTTACCCCCTTTGCAACTTTTACACACACACTGGAGCATCTCCTTCCTGTTCTGGTGCTGCTTCTTAGTCCCTGTAGCGAGGTGGTGGGATACCCTACAGCCCCGCGGAGGGACGAGCCTCCCCTAGCACCAACGTGGGCGGAGCCAGTGGGTCCTGCGCCCGCCCCCAGAGGTCACTGCGCAGGACAGGAAGTAGAAAAGCCCAACTGCAGAGCTCACTTGAAAGCCAGCCGCCGGAGAGGCCAGATGCCAGAGCAGCCACTCCTACCCCTCACCAGCTACCCTGAGGAGCAGCCATGCCTACCCCTCGCCAGCTACCCAGAGGAACCGATGGTGCTGGAAACCGCCAGCCAAACCCAGGTACCTTACGAGGGGGAGTCCGGAAGTAGCCCAGGGGCAGCCGACCCTGGCCTGGCCACAGCAGGGCCAGAACCAATGTCAGTGTGTTGCGGTCAGGATCCCCACTGACACAGCAGCGAGTCTTCTGCCGCTGCTAGGGCCCCAGGCTGGGACGCAGTGGAGCGGGTGGGCCTGCGTCCCCCCTGCCACTCCACTCACGGGTGGCAGTCTCCCCCTTGCACCAGACGCTCAGAAGCCTGAGCTTCTGACTGTTTGCTGCCCTGCCCTGACCTAGGGCCAGAGCTCATACTGAACTATTGGCTCAGCCCCTGCCTAAGGGCCCGAGCTCCTGACTGTTTGTTTACTGGCCAGCCCTGACCCAGGGCCTGGGCCCATAGCGAACTATTGCGAGGCGGTGGGATACCCCACAGCCCCGCGGAGGGACTAGGCTTGGCCGAGCCCTCCTACAGTTCCTTTTCCCATCTCTCTTCTAGTCACTCTTTTGCTCATACCATTTACTCCAGGTCTGGCATGGCACAAGGTCTGAAAAACATCAATCATCTTGTTTGGTCTTGCAGCAAAGTGGACTGCAGAGACAACTTAAATAAAATATATCAGTAGGGTTTCACTTTGTATACCCAAGTGCATGCACAGCACAAGGCAATGGAACGGAGTCTAGTGGCCAAGAGCCCAGCCATTTCACTCTTCGGAATCCAACAGAGACTGCAAAATTAAACTTCATAGGTCTGCTTTGACTTGCAGACAGAAAGATGGACTGGAACAAAACGGGAGACTGGTAAAGCACTGCTGTGTATAGATACCTTTTCAGGAGGGTAACTGTGGAGAAGCCAGAATATGGTCTACCTTACCTCCCTGCAGCGTAGTTCTTTATATCGCTAGTATCTGCCAACCTGCACTACAATGAATCATTAATTTGACTGTAAGGAAAAGTTAAAAGAAAGGTGAATGATGCCCTCTCCTTTTTATAAGAACTTTTTATACAACTTTCTTTTGTAATCTTAAAGAGACTTTTAATAAGATTTTCTAAACAAGAAGCTGTATTTGTTGTTATTCTTGTGTGTCTGTCTTTGCTGCTGTGGCGGTTCAGTTGTTGGAGCAGTGTTGTTTTTTTGGGAGAGATGGGTCAAGAAGAGAGGGAAGCAGCCTGGCAAAGACATGACCGAGTATCATCTTAGCCTCTCCCAAGTCTGTATGCAAGATTGTAGATTAGCAGTTCAAGAGGTCATAAAGCCAATGCTTTGATCTTTCAAACTTGCTACTGAAAGGTGAGCAGGAACATTGTGGAATTACACTGGGCGGAATATAGCACTACGTTAGCTATGCTTAGCTTTGTTCAGAATAAGTGGATCACAATGATGGTGTGAATGCTGTTTTATGTCCAGATACCTTCCACCTGATGTTCGGAGATGGAAAGCACTTGCATCTCCAACTGAAGTCAGGGAAGCCATTGATGCGCTACACCTCTGTAAGCCAAGTGCATAGTGTGCTACAGGTATGCTATGTTATGACAAAATGACAATGTTCTAGAATGGACAAGGCATTGGACGCTCTACAACCCCAGGCTGCAGGTTCTCTCTGCATTCACAAGCAAACACAGTGACTCCACTTTGTGAAAAGGAATTTTGGAGATGAAGGGGGAAGGCATCTTTTAAATATTTCTATCTGCCTGTGGACAAGAACAGACAGGATCTGCAGGTAATGACCTCACTGTTTATCTACCTCAGTGTTCGACACAGAGCTGGGCAGGCAAGTATATATTTGATAGCTTTATTTCTGTTTTTTTTAAAGGAATACTATTACTCAACTGTATCTCAGAAATAAGAACATAAGAACGGCCATACTGGGTCAGACCAAAGGTCCATCTAGCCCAGTATCCTGTCTACGACAGTGGCCAATGCCAGGTGCTCCAGAGGGAGTGAACCTAACAGGTAATAATCAAGTGATCTCTCTCCTGCCATCCATCTCCACCCTCTGACAAACAGAGGCTAGGGACACCATTCCTTACCCATCCTGGCTAATAGCCATTAATGAACTTAACCTCCATGAATTTATCCAGTTCTCTTTTAAACATTGTTATAGTCCTAGCCTTCACAACCTCCTCAAGCAAGGAGTTCCACAAGTTGACTGTGCGCTGTGTGAAGAAGAACTTCCTTTTATTTGTTTTAATCCTTTTATTTGTTTTAAACCTGCTGCCCATTAATTTCATTTGGTGGCCCCTAGTTCTTGTATTATGGGAATAAGTAAATAACTTTTCCTTATCTACTTTCTCCACATCACTTATGATTTTATATACCTCTATCATATTCCCCCTTAGTCTCCTCTTTTCCAAACTGAAAAGTCCTAGCCTCTTTAATCTCTCCTCATATGGGACCCATTCCAAACCCCTAATCATTTTAGTTACCCTTCTCTGGACCTTTTCTAGTGCCAGTATATCTTTTTTGAGATGAGGAGACCACATCTGTACGCAGTATTAGAGATGAGGGCGTACGATCAATTTATATAAGGCAATAATATATTCTCTATCTCCTTTTTAATGATTCCTAACATCCTGTTTGCTTTTTTGACTGCCTCTGCACACTGCGTGGACGTCTTCAGAGAACTATCCACGATGACTCCAAGATCTTTTTCCTGATTCGTTGTAGCTAAATTAGCCCCCCATCATCAAAAGGCTAATGTAGTGCCCATCTTTAAAAAAGGGAAAGAGGAGGATCCGGGGAACTACAGGCCAGTCAGCCTCACCTCAGTCCCTGGAAAAATCATGGAGCAGGTCCTCAAGGAATCAATTATGAAACACTTAGAGGAGAGGAAAGTGATCAGGAACAGTCAGCATGGATTCACCAAGGGGAAGTCGTGCCTGACTAACCTAATTGCCTTCTATGATGAGATAACTGGCTCTGTGGATGAGGGGAAAGCAGTGGATGTGTTATTCCTTGACTTTAGCAAAGCTTTTGATACGGTCTCCCACAGTATTCTTCTGCCAAGTTAAAGAAGTATGGGCTGGATGTATGGACTGTAAGGTGGATAGAAAGCTGGCTAGATCGTCAGGCTCAACGGGTAGTGATCAATGGCTCCATGTCTAGTTGGCAGCCAGTTTCAAGCGGAGTGCCCCAAGGGTCGGTCCTGGGGCCGGTTTTGTTTAATAACTTTATTAATGATCTGGAGGATGGTGTGGACTGCACTCTCAGCAAGTTTGCCGATGACACTAAACTAGGAGGCGTGGTAGATACACTAGAGGGTAGGGATCGGATACAGAGGGACCTAGACAAATTAGAGGATTGGGCCAAAAGAAACCTGATGAGGTTCAACAAGGACAAGTGCAGAGTCCTGCACTTAGGACGGAAGAATCCCATGCACAGCTACAGACTAGGGACCGAATGGCTAGGGAGCAGTTCTGCAGAAAAGGACCTAGGGGTCACAGCGGACGAGAAGCTGGATATGAGTCAACAGTGTGCTCTTGTTGCCAAGAAGGCTAACGGCATTTTGGGCTGTATAAGTAGGGGCATTGCCAGCAGATCGAGGGACGTGATCGTTCCCCTTTATTCGACATTGGTGAGGCCTCATCTGGAGTACTGTGTCCAGTTTTGGGCCCCACACTACAAGAAGGATGTGGAAAAATTGGAAAGAGTCCAGCGGAGGGCCACAAAAATGATTAGGGGTCTGGAGCGCATGATTTACGAGGAGAGGCTGAGGGAACTGGGATTGTTTAGTCTCCAGAAGAGAAGAATGAGGGGGGATTTGATAGCAGCCTTCAACTACCTGAAGGGGGGTTCCAAAGAGGATGGAACTCGGCTGTTCTCAATGGTGGCAGATGACAGAACAAGGAGCAGTGGTCTCAAGTTGCAGTGGGGGAGGTCTAGGTTGGATATTAGGAAACACTATTTCACTAGGAGGGTGGTGAAGCACTGGAATGCGTTACCTAGGGAGGTGGTGGAGTCTCCTTCCTTGGAGGTTTTTAAGGCCCGGCTTGACAAAGCCCTGGCTGGGATGATTTAGTTGGGAATTGGTCCTGCTTTGAGCAGGGGGTTGGACTAGATGACCTCCTGAGGTCCCTTCCAACCCTGATATTCTACGATTCTATGATATTGTATGTATAGTTGGGGTTATTTTTTCCAATGTGCATTACTTTACATTTATCCACATTAAATGTCATTTGCCATTTTGTTGCCCAATCACTTAGTTTTGTGAGATCTTTTTGAAGTTCTTCACTCTGCTTTGGTCTTAACTATCTTGAGCAGTTTAGTATTTTATAACATCAGTTTTATTACAGCAGCCCTAACTGTATCACTACAGTTAAGTGAGCTGTCATCTCCATTATTAATTCCTAACTTTAAGGGTTTATAGCCAAGGCAATAAAAACATTTTTCAAGCTATAATTTGGTATACAAGGTCCAAGTCCACAGCACTTTCTTTTGTTAAGTTTAAAACAGGGTTAATTCTTCTGAGTTCAACATAAGATGCCACAAAGTTTTCCACAATCCTTCTGGCTATTTGATCAGAGAAATCTAAAAATCAAATTTCTTTTTCAACTAGTCAGTGTAATACAAACGAACTATTTTACGAGCTGAAAAAATATGGAAGTAAAATAAGTTACTGTTCTGTGTGCACACAGAACCATAAATTCAAATCACAAATTTCACCAACTAATGTTTGACAGATTCCAATACCTTGTTGATCCCTTAAGACCCATTGAAATAGCAGCTTACAATATGTCAAGACAGAGCGATCTTAACATACATTGATTGATACTACTCTGACAAGTAAAACTAGTAGGTGTCAATGTATTATGTAGCAACGGTAAACAAATAACAGCAATGAAATAATCTTTTCTGATTGAGTTGAGACAACTCCTGCTTGCTCTATAAAAACATTTTTAAAGGAGGAGTCACAGGTATTAACCTGCTCTCTGAAAGGCACAACATAATACAGTACACAAATCTATATTACTACATCTGGGGCAACAGGTCAGGACAACCAGAAAGAGGGAAAGTTTGTTGCCTGTAATTCTGCCTCCCTGAAGGCCTACAGGCTTCTCAGGCCTACATTTTAGCTCTTTAGCATGAGATTGGTAGAACTCCCCTAGATCTTAAGATTTTGATCCTTGAGAATATCAGCAGCCAAGAAGAGGGCAAGCCATTCCCGCTACTGAACATCATGCATTGCATCTGCCAAGTATAAAAGTTGCCCTCAGATAGCTCCAGTCAGTTCTTCTGCATGGGAGAGGAAACTTCCAGAAAGAAAAGCTAATTTAAGACAAAAAAAAGAGAAGAGGAAAACATTAAAAAAGATGTAATAGAAAACCTAAAAAAAAAATTAACTTTCATACTAAAAAGGCGGGAGTTCTCCTCTGCCACTCCTTGATCCTGAGACTGCTCATGGACAGTGTGTCCACAGTCGTGCTCTCTTTCCAGGCCAGATTTGGTAGCTTGTGTCTGGTCATCAGAGAAAGAACATTAAGAAGGGCTACAGCCAAGAGTGGAGAAAAGAAGAGACCTACATTCCCTCAGCAGAGAGGGCAGTCTCTTTGCCCAGCTATCTTCAAGGGGCTCAAGAGCTCACTCCCACACTTGCAGAACTTCCCAAACAGGAGGCACAGTCAAAAGCCTTCCTGGATTGTTTACATAAAACCTGGTGGCCCAACAGTGCACTTGCCCCATGACCACCTTTTCGGATACAAGGTCTCTGACAGCCGCCAGTGTGTACAGGGTTGCCCTAATCTCCAGAGCATTTATAAGCCGTTAAAGACTAAATTCTTTCATAATGGAGCCCTTCCTAGGTTGGATTATACCTGTGGTTACTGTGCTTTGGAAGGGAAGTGTTTGAAAACCTATTCCTAATAGCAGATTGTCAAATCAGAGAGATCCAATGATCTATGAACAGAGCTTGAGGTGCATGCAAGAGAGAGTCCCAGGTCTCCTGAGGTTACCTCCTATGGAGATGTACTACTCAATAACTATAGATAACAAGACCAAATATTTGTAATATGATTCAAGCTGTGACCTGCTAGCTCTTCCTTAACATTTTTGACAGAATGGTGGTATCCTAGATCCCATTGTGGGGCAGGGAAGCCTCAAGTAATAAGAGTTAAGTTATTCTGTGCAAGAGATAGAAATTTCTCAGAGGCTGGTCCAAGGCTGTGGAATGAACTCCTCCAGGAACTGAAAACTATCACAAACCTCACCATCTTCCACTCCAAGTACAAGGAGCACTACTTTGACTTTATAAATACATAGCAACAGGTGTATTTAAAAACAAAAAACCTACTAAAACACTCCATGGCACATAGGAGGGGATGAAAGAATAAACATCACCTTGCTTAATGAATGACTGGAAGATGCTCAGATACTATGAGCATGAGTGTTGTTTAAGTACTGGAGTATAAAACAGATGATAGAATAGAACCTATACAGAATAGTGTCTGCGGGGGCAAATTGGGGTAGTTTACCATGAACCATACGGTAGGGAGAATGACACTCACTCTACCTCTGTCACTAGTGCACTCAAGACTTTAAAGGAAAGCTTGAAGAGCTGGGGGGTTCCATCGATCTCAAGTTCAGGCGCTAAGTCCCAAAAGAAGAATCCTGAACAGATGGTCTCCAGGAACCTAACACTGAAGTTAATCTCCTAGACACTGTCCAACCCCCCTTACAATTTCCCACTCCTGACTATTAAGTCAGAGGCTTAACATGAATCGCCCTGTTCTGTAGTTTAGTTTTTAAGACTCGTTTTTTAAAGCAGAAAGGGCTTGGGCTCAATAAGCACAACATTTTTTTGCTTTAAAAAAGCAACCCACTGCAGTTGCTGGGAGGTAGCAGCGTCCCAAGTATCACACGTCTAGAGATGCCACGGGAAAGCGTTTAACATCACTCTGGTCCGCAGCGCACACTGCAGGGGGAGGCAGTTAAAACAGCGACGGAGAGTTGCCGCCCCCACCCCCGGGGAGCGAAGCGCCACACACACGAAGCAGGCAGCGAAATCAAAGGCGCCGGGGATGCGGCGATCGCTGCCAGCCCGCGGGGCTGTAGGCACCAGCGGCAGCAACCTGGTCCCCCGCCCGCCGGGTCCATACCCGCCCAGCCCCCAGGGGGCGAGCGCGAGCCGCTCCCGGCTGGTGCCCAGCGCGGCTCTCGGGAGGGAGGCTGACAGGCAGAGCGGCCCCCCGCCCTCGCGGCCGCCCGACACCTGCCCCCCGGCCCCAGGGGGACGCCCGCCCGCCCCGCTCACCTCGTCCCCCCATTTGAGAACGTCCTTCTGGCGCTCGGCCACGGCGCGGTAGATGTGCAGGAACTGGAGGATGCCGTGCCTGCGCACGTGCTCCGCGTGCCGCTGCGTCTCCTCCCAGCTCAGCGGGGAGCCTTGCGACAGCAGCCCCATGCCGAGGCCTCCGCAGCCGAGTGGGGCAGGGCGGCGCGGCCGGCCCCGGGCTCTCGGAACGGCGGGCGCGGCAGGTGCCCCCTGCGGCGGCTCGGAACGCAGTGCGCGGAAGCGGCGGCAGGAACCTGTGTCCCGGCGTAGCACGTGACGGGGGCGGGCGGCGGCGGCCCGCGTCAGGCCGTGACTCAGCACTTTCCGCCGGGCCAGCCCCGCGCCCCGCCCCTAGGCCGTCGGTCACCTACGGCCCCCGAGCTGAGGGGCCGGGAGGCTGCTGCCGACGCGAGGCCCCTCCACTTCCCGCTCCAGGCTGGAGGCGGAGCCCTGCTGGCCGGGAACTTCCTGCGCCCGCGTCTGGGGCAGGGCGCCCCTGCTTCGCAGCCCGAGCCCCGCTTTGCTGCCCTGCAGGTGGGGGACGCCCTTGCCGGGAAAGGGAGACTCTGAAATCCACCTGCTCCGGCGGATTGCCCGGGAGCCTGCTGGGCTCGGGCGTCCCCATCTGCGGTCACTTGAGCAAGGGGTTTCCGAAGTATCGTCTCTTCCCTCGGGAAAAATGGGTTTCTTAAGCTTCCCAGATTGTACCAGTGTTTTCTGGGGTGCACACACCATGGCTCCGGTCGTCCCCGCACTGATCTTAATCACTTGGTAGTGATCCCAGCTAGTGTATGGCACCCGCGAGCCCTCTGGGGCAGGAATATTTAAAATAGTATTAAATAAAGACAACAAGGAATCTGGTGGCACCTTAAAGACTAGGGCCTGGTCTACACTACGAGTTTAGGTCGACTTTAGCAGCGTTAAATCGACTTAAGCCTGGACACGTTTACACTACGAAGCCCTTTCTGTCGACTTAAAGGGCCCTTTAAACCGGTTTCCTAACACCACCTCGACAAGGGGATTAGCGATAAAATCGACCTTAGGGGGTCGGAATTGGGCTAGTGTGGACGGAATTCGACATTACTGGCCTCCGGGAGCTATCCCACAGTGCTTCATTGTGACCGCTCTGGACAGCACTCTCATCTCAGATGCACTGGCCAGGTAGACAGGAAAAGCCCCGCGAACGTTTGAATTTCATTTCCTGTTTGCTCAGCGTGGAGAGCACAGGTGACCATGCAGAGCCCATCAGCACAGGTAACCATGATGGAGTCCCAGTCCCAGTCCCAGGATCGCAGAAGAGCTCCAGCCTGGACCGAACGGGAGGTACAGGATCTGATCGCCATCTGGGGAGATGAAGCAGTGCTCGCCGAACTCCGAAACAGTAAAAGAAACGGCAAAACATTAGAAAAGATCTCCAAGGCCATGAAGGACAGAGGCCATAACAGGGACGCGCGGCAGTGCTGCGTGAAAATTAAGGAGCTAAGGCAAGCCTACCACAAAGTCAGAGACGCAAACGGAAGGTCCGGGGCAGAGCCGCAAACATGCCGCTACTACGCGGAGCTGCATGCCATTCTAGGGGGTGCAGCCACCACTAGCCCAAGCGTGTTCTATGAGTCCCTCTCTGCAAACGGGGAAGCGGGTTCGGCGGACGAGGAAGATGAGGATGGAGAGAACATAGATAGCTCACAGCAGCAAGGAAGCGGAGAAACCAGTTACCCCAACAGCCAGGATATGTTTGTCACCCTGGACCTGGAAACAGTAACCCCCGAACTGACCCAAGACCCTGAGGGCACACAGGGGACCTCTGGTGAGTGTACCTTTGTAAATATTACACATGGTTTAAAAACAAGCGTGTTTAATGATTAATGATTAATTTGCCCTGGCAATCGCGGCCAGTACAGCTACTGGAAAAGTCTGTTAACGTGTATGGGGATGGAGCGGAAATCCTCCAGGGACATCTCTAGAAAGCTCTCCTTCATGTAATCCCAAAGCCTTTGCAAAAGGTTTCTGGGGAGGGCTACCTTATCCCGTCCGCCATGGTAGGACACTTTACCACGCCAGGCCAGTAGCACGTAGTCTGGAATCATTGCATAACAAAGCATGGCAGCGTATGGTCCCGGTGTTTGCTGGCATGCAGACAACATCCATTCCTTATCACTCTTTGTTATCCTCAGGAGAGTGATATCATTCACGGTCACCTGGTTAAAATGGGGCAATTTTATTAAGGGGACATTCAGAGGTGCCCCTTCCTGGTCTGCTGAACAGAAATATTCCCCGCTGTTAACCACGCGGTGGGGGGGAGGGTTGAAGTGACCATCCCAGAGAATTGGGTGTGAGGGGGAGGGGAGTTAGTTGGGTTTGTGCTGCATGTTAAACCTGAAATCGCAGCCCCTCCTTTTACATTGCAAACCCATTTTAAATGGCACGGGTGCTTGGTATGGGAAATGAGGGCAGAACTGTTTGAAACCATCCCCACATGTTAAGAAGGTTAAAAAAGCCCAAAGACTATATGTCTTACCATGGCTGCCTGCAAGCTGAAATCTGTGTCCTGGCACTGCGTGAGTGATCTCTCACACCAAACCAGGAGACTCTCAATATAAGAGGAAAAATGCGACCTTGTAACGAAAGCACATGTGCTGTGTGATGTTGTGAACAGCAAAATCTAACGTGAAAGAGTCTACCCATTGTTCTCTAAAATGTATCTTTTTTAACAACCTCTCCCTTCTCCACCAGCTGCAAATCTTACTCCTTCGCAGAGGCTAGTGAATATTCGAAGAAGGAAGCGAAGGACGCGTGACGAAATGTTTACTGAACTTCAGACTGCCTCCCACGCTGACAGAGCACAGCTGAATGCGTGGAGGCAGTCAATGACTGATTTTAAAAAAGCCCAATATGAGCGAGAGGAGAGGTGGCGTGCTGAATCGCGGGCTGAAGAGGAGAAGTTGCGTGCTGAAACGCGGGCTGAAGAGGAGAGGTGGCGTCAACTTGTAATCAGAAAGCAAGAGTCGATGCTCCGGCTGCTGGAGCATCAAAGTGATATGCTCCTGCGTATGGTTGAGCTGCAGGAAAGGCAGCAGGAGCAGAGACCGCCGCTACAGCCCCTCTGTAACCAGCAGCCATCCTCCCCAAGTCCCATTGCCTCCTCACCCAGACGCCCAAGAACACGGTGGGGGGGCCTTCGGCCACCCACTCACTCCACCCTAGATGATTTCCATAGCAATAAGTTTTAAAGTTTTAAATTGGAGTGTGTCCTTTTCCTTCCCTCCTCCCCCACCCATCCCGGGCTACCTTTCAAATTATCCCCCTAGTTGTGTGCTGAATTAATAAAGAATGCATGAATGTGAAGCAACAATGACTTTATTGCCTCTGCAAGTGGTGCTCGAAGGGGGGAGGGTAGTAGGGGAGGGTGGGGTGGTTGGTTTGCAGGGAAGTAGAGTTAACAGGGTGGTGGGGGAGGGGCAGAGGGTTCATCAAGGAGCAACAAACAGAAGTTTCACTCCGTAGCCTGGCCAGTCACAAAACTGGTTTTCAACGCTTCTCTGATGCGCACCGCGCCCTGCTGTGCTCCTCTAACCGCCCTGGTGTCTGGCTGCGCGTAATCAGCGGCCAGGCGATTTGCCTCAACCTCCCACCCCGCCATAAATGTCTCCCCCTTACTTTCACATATATTGTGGAGCGCACAGCAAGTAGCAATAACAATGGGGAGATTCTTTTCGTTAAGGTCTGAGCGAGTCAGTAAGCTGCGCCAGCGCGCTTTTAAACGGCCAAATGCACATTCCACCACCATTCGGCACTTGCTCAGCCTGTAGTTGAACAGGTCCTGACTGCTGTCCAGGCTGCCTGTGTATGGCTTCATGAGCCATGGCATTAAGGGGTAGGCTGGGTCCCCAAGGATCACGATAGGCATTTCAACATCCCCAACTGTTATTTTCTGGTCTGGGAAGAAAGTCCCTTCCTCCAGCTTTCGAAACAGAAGAGACTGCCTGAAGACGCGAGCATCATGTACTCTTCCCGGCCAGCCCACGTTGATGTCGGTGAAACGTCCCTTGTGATCCACCAGGGCTTGCAGCAGCATTGAAAAGTACCCCTTGCGGTTTATGTAGTCGGTGGCTTGGTGCGCCGGTGCCAAGATAGGGATATGGGTTCCGTCTATCGCCCCACCACAGTTTGGGAATCCCATTGCAGCAAAGCCATCCACTATGGTCTGCACGTTTCCCAGAGTCACTACCCTTGATATCACCAGGTCTCTCATTGCCCTGGCAACTTGGATCACAGCAGCCCCCACAGTAGATTTGCCCACTCCAAATTGATTCCCGACTGACCGGTAGCTGTCTGGCGTTGCAAGCTTCCACAGGGCTATCGCCACTCGCTTCTCCACTGTGAGGGCTGCTCTCATCCTGGTATTCTGGCGCTTCAGGGCAGGGGAAAGCAAGTCACAAAGTTCCATGAAAGTGCCCTTACGTATGCGAAAGTTTCGCAGCCACTGGGAATCGTCCCACACCTGCAGCACGATGCGGTCCCACCAGTCTGTGCTTGTTTCCCGGGCCCAGAATCGGCGTTCCACGGCATCAACCTGCCCCAGGAACACCATGATTTCCACATTGCTGGGGCCTGTGCCTTGTGAGAGGTCTAGGTCCATGTCCATTTCCTCATCACTCTCGTCGCCGCGCTGCAATCGCCTCCTCCTCCTCCTCGCCTGGTCCTGGTTTTGCTTTGGCATGTCCTGGCTCTGCATATACTCCAGGACAATGCGCGTGGTGTTCACAGTGCTCATAATTGCCGCGGTGATCTGAGCGGGCTCCATGATCCCAGTGCTAGCTATGGCGTCTGGTCTGAAAAAAGGCACGAAAGTAGTATCTGATGGACCAGGGGAGGGAGGGAGGGAGGGAGGGAGGGGCGAGTGACGACATGGCATACAGGTACAGGGAATTAAAATCAAGAAAGGTGGCTTTGCATCAGGGAGAAACACAAACAACTGTCACACAGAATGCCCCCCCCCCCAAAGATTGAACTCAAAAGCCAGGGTTTAACAGGAGGGAGGGAGGGGGGGAAGCAAATGAATACAGAATAAATCTATTTTTTACATCTTAAGACGACGGTGCAGCATGACTGATAGCCCTTGGCATTTTCTGGGTGCTTGGCAGCAAATACTGGGCGCTTGGCAGTAAGCCTTCAGGTCTATTGCACGATCTGATACCCACTGCAATATGACAATGATGGATACCAATCGTAATATGCTATCTACTGCCCAAAAGGCAAGGGGTTGCTGCTGTGTAGCAATCTAGCCCCACATCTGCCAGCCCCATGTCTGCCAGCACCCAGATCGCCATCGGCCTCTTCTGGGTGCTTAGCAGACAATACTGGGCACTTGGCAGAAAATAGCATACTACGACTGATAACCATCATTGTCTGCCCGGGTGCCCATGATCGACAGCCACTGCAGTACGATGACGACGGTTACCAGTCGTAATATACCATCTTCTACCAAAAGGCAAGGGGCTGGTGCAATGCAGCCCTACGGCTGCCAGCCCCACAGCTGCCAGCACCCAGATCGCCAATGAAGGCTACCAGTCATGCTGCACCGTCTACCGCCAAAAGGCAGTAAGCTGCTGCTGCTGTTTAGCAATGCAGTCCCACGTTTGCCGGCACCCGGAAGAGATATGGTGACGGTGAGCTGAGCTGAGCGGGCTCAATGCTTGGCGTGGTATGTTGTCTGCACAGGTAACCCAGGTAAAAAGGCGCGAATCTATTGTCTGCCGTTGCTGTGACGGCGGGGGAGGGGCCTGACGCAATGTACCCAGAACCCCTCGCGGCACTGCTTTGCATCATCCGGGCATTGCGATCTCAACCCATAATTCCAATGGGCGCCGGAGGCTCCGGGAACTGTGGGATAGGTACCATAGTGCAATGCGCCGGAAGTCGACGCTAGCCTCGGTACTGTGGACGCGGTCCGCCGACTTCATGCACTTAGAGCATTTTAGGTGGGGACACACACAATCGGCTGCATACAACCGGTTTCTATAAAACCGGCTTCTATAAATCCGACCTAATTCTGTAGTGTAGACATAGCCTAACAGATTTATTTGGGCATAAGCTTTCGTGGGTAAAAACCGAAGAACTGAGGTTTTTACCCACGAAAGCTTATGCCCAAATAAATCTGTTAGCCTTTAAGGTGCCACCAGACTCCTTGTTGTTTTTGTAGATACAGACTAACACGGCTACCCCCTGATATTAAATAAAGAGACTCTCTGAGCTAGCACGTGCTAAAGGATCACATGTGAAATGGATTACAGCAGTGATACTCAGTGGTTCAGGAGCCGAATTAGGGATCATTACTCAAAAGAGCCACAAGTAGTGTGAATTCATTGTTTCATCTACTCTATGGTACTACTCCTAGTTACACAGTATGACAAGGGAAATATTTAGTTTGTTTATACATAAAATTCTCAGAGCAAATACTTTAATAACTTTGTACAAACTGATAGCTTAATGGGTTAGTAACTGTCAAAGCTTCCTGTTTGGTTAATAGCTTAGATTGGTTAATATAAAACCAGTGTTTTAATATGTGCTGCAAAGACTGAGTCAAGATCAACCCCAGCTGGAGGTTATAATGGTAACCTTAGCTAGCTTCATCAAGCTAAAAACTACTTGGCCTGCAGGGCCGGCTTTAGGCCAATTCCACCAATTCCCCCGAATCGGGCCCCGCGCATAAGAGGGCCCTGCGCCCAGTGGCAGGGCCGCCCAGAGTGGGGGGGCAAGTGGCAGAGAATCCCTTCCCTGGCTAGAGGCGCCTTTTTAATTTTTACTCACCCGGCGGCGCTCCGGGTCTTTGGCGGCGGGTCCTTTGGTGCCGCCGAAGACCCGGAGCAAGTGAAGGACCCGCCACCAAAGACTAGGAGCACGGCCTGGTGAGTACAAGCCCCACGTTTGTTTTTTTTAGTCATTCCTGTCGGGGCCCCATTGAAACTGTTCGAATTGGGCCCCACACTTCCTAAAGCCGGCCCTGTTGGCCTGGATCTCCAAAGGGACTTAGGTATTGCAATGCCTAACTTTTAGGCACATAGAAAAATCACAGGAATGCCACTGAAATCTACAAAGCCTGAATTAGGTATGTAGCTCCTTATACAATGAATGGGGAGAGAGGCACCTAAAAATACAATCCATAGCAGCCAGCAGAGTAGGCTAGGACAGGGGTTCTCAACCTTTTTCTTTCTGAGTCCCCTCCTCCCCCGCTATAAAAACTCCACAGCCAACCTGTGCCACAATAACTGGTTTTCTGCATATAAAAGCCAGAGCCATCATTAGGGGATAGCAAGCAGGACAATTGCCCAGGGCCCCAAGCCACAGGGGCTCCCATTAAGCTACATTGCTCAGGCTTTGGCTTCAGCCCCGGGTGGCAGGGCTCAGGGCCCTGGGCTTCAGCCCCATGTGGTGGGCCAGGGGCCTTTGGCTTTCTGCCCTGCTTGGTGCTTCCCTCCCCCCAAAGAAAACCTGCTTACGGTCCCCCAGGGGCCCCGGACTCCTAGTTAAGAACCACTGGGCTAGGAGCTGCCTAAATTGGCCAATGAAGATGCTGAAGAGAGGGTGTGTGCTAAGCCCCACCCCTCTCACAGAGGTGCTCAAAGATGGGCTGCACGCAGACACCTGTAATTGCTTGTGATCAACAACTGGGAACTCCTTTCCTGGAGTGAGGCAATTTAGGTACCTAAGTCCTTTCTTGTAAGAATGAGTTAGGCATCTGCCTCTCTCCACTCCAAACAGCTGGAGGAGGAGGTGGTGCTTGCCTCCCTCCACACAAAATGGCCACCAGAGAAGATGGTGCCCACCGTAATCTTTTAGGCCAGTGGTTCAAGCATTCACCTGGGATGTGAGGAACAGCTTCAATTGGAAAGACCGAGGAAGTCCTACACCAGACTATCCCATAGTTCTGTAGTTAGAGCCTGCTTCTCAGAGGTCAGGGAAGTCCCCTGTTCAAATCCTTTCTCCCCTGCTGTCTGAGGTGAGGGGAATTGACTCTTGGGTTTCTCACATCCCAGGTTAATGTGCTAACTACAGGACTAAAATTTATAAAGGAGACCCTACACCACCCAGATTTTGAATGGAATGCAAACTAGTAGGTGGTCTCTGAGCTCATAAGTTAGGTAGATGAACTCTTATCTTCTTCCAGTTCATGGATCACCAGGGGGCTTAGGCACAAGGTATGTGTCCCTTGATTGGGGCAGCAGTGCTCATGCTCAGAGGCAGAAACTTAGGTACCTAGGGAACTCTTACTGAAAAATTTAGGCACTGAGTGAGTTTAGATGTCTACAGGGTTAGGTGGCAGCCAAGCAGGAGTTTTGTGGATCACAGTGGAGCCTAAAACTGGGGGCTAGGCACGTGAATACCTTTCTGGATCTGGGCTCCTGTGCCTTGACTCCACTATGATTTTACAGTGAGACAGCTAACTATCTCATTATAAAAACACACTCTTTTTAGCAGTGAAGATATAGTCTCTGTAATCCACACTTCCCTTTTTTCCTAAAATGAGCAGCATCAGAGGACAGAGTAGAGAGTAAGCACACCAATACATAATATTTTAAAACTCAGATATTTTCCTGAATAGTTGTGAACCCCAACAACAACAAATGTGTGCTACTATATGAGAGACAAGTGAAACAGACTATATCTACCTATTTTATCAGGGTTTCAGAGCAAGACCCATCATGTACCTCAGCGCAGTTTTGCTAACTCACAATTTTATCAAGAGTCTCATGATATTTGGTGTTTTTCTTAATGCTCCAAATCCTGGGAACATGTGAATATATCACAATCTCAGTTTTTATTTTTTTTAAAAGTTTCTAGTCCTTATTGTTGCAGAGTAAAATTTGAAAAAGTGTACATAGTGTATCTGAAAGGCTCAGAAAGCACAAGGCAAATACACAGTAAAATCCCCTATGGTGTTTGGTGGGTGTCGGAGATTTTTCCTTTTATTTTAGATTAAATGTGCTGGAAATTATTTAGGGTAAAATATTCTTGTGCGTTTTAAAATAATATACAATTTCTATCTGATGCACTATTTAACACTTCTGCATGGAATGGTGTTAGACGTGGGATGGCTTATTTACTTCGATGCCTACAGTTTCCTAGACGGAAGAGGCAACCCAAATACTGTCTAAACACCTCCATTTATAGCCCACAGACATCCAACCAAAGTGGTTGCTTTTAACTACTATTATGCTAAGCATAAAGGTAGTTTATGTCTTTATCACTTTTGCCAGTTATGAGGGGAAACTTCTTCGTTGTCCATTATAATGTATCAGTTCTCAAGTTTACCATACTACAAGTAGTGTAAAGCATACATACAAGTGCAGATGAGTGGTAATTGTATTCAGATACTACAAAGATGACTATGGTATAAATGCTGAGAGAGACAGATTTTGAAAATGAAATCTTGAATCCCAGGAGAAAAAATAACATTAATGATCAGTCAGAAGGATACAAAATGCCAAATAGCACTTTGCATTAAAAAAGAAAATCTTGTCTGCTCAGGAATGCTGTTCTCAGTGATGTATGTTGTTGGAAATACATAGTATGCTTATAATCAATCAAACATAACAACACAGTAAAAGGAGCAGAGATCATATAAAATATGCCAAATTTCAATTTTCTTATGCCTGCATGAGTGTGCAAAATAAGGTCGCTGGACTTTTTTTTTTTTTAACTAAAGAAAAAGGTGGTTTTTTTTCCTCCACTCTCATACTCAGGCCTAACTGAAGTGTTTTTCTTCAGACTCCCAATAAGAACAACAAAGAAATTACCTTCAGGTAGAGATCAAGCAGAGAAAATTTAAGCCTAAAAGATAATTTTTTGAGAAAGTTATGAGCAACTGAAAATAGGGCATGATAACAGAAATCATTACGTAACCTTAATTATAGTGGTTACTGCTGGTTTTGCTATAATATGTTTTATCTTGACAGTGTTTTTTTATCTGACAACTTAATCCACATCAGTAAAAAAATAAATTATAAACTTGTGCCAAACAGGATGTTAAATAACATGTTTAAATGTATTATTTAATTTGGATTATCTTGAGCAGGGGTAGGCAACCTATGGCACGCGTGCCAAAGGCAGCATGCGAGCTGATTTTCAGTGGCACTCACACTGCCTGGGTCCTGGCTGGCTCTGCATTTTAATTTAATTTTAAATGAAGCTTCTTAAACATTTTAAAAACCTTATTTACTTTACATACAATAGTTTAGTTATCTATTATAGACTTATAGAAAGAGACCTTCTAAAAATGTTAAAAAGTATTACTGGCACGCGAAACCTTAAATTAGAGTGAATAAATGAAGACTCGGCACACCACGTCTGAAAGGTTGCCGACCCCCGATCCAGAGCCTATTCAAGGCTCTAGATACCTCAGATTACACTGCTCTACAGCCAAAATGCTTCTGAAATAAATGTAGTCAAACTTTACTAATTCTGGGTCACTGAGAATGAAAATGATGCTTAAAATTGTTGATTGGCTCTAGTTTTCAAGATATGCTATTGGGTCACTATATACGACCCTTGACTTGGGAATGGCGGAGGATAAGTGAGTTATAAAGGGAAGGGATCTCAATTTAAACCAGAAATGGCTAAAATACATCTTTGACTGGATCTATGAATAAATCTATGACTGGGTTTGGACAGTACTTGCTTTTTAGGCAAAACAATGAATGATGCAATCTGAAGCTGGTATTGCATCATACATGATATGAATTGCATCATGTTATTACTAGAAGTCATGGATGATGCAATCATAACGAAGCTTACATCACTCTGCTGAACAAATTGCCCTATATCAGCTCTAGAAATCATACAGTGTCGTGCTCTCTTATTTGTCAGTGTTTGATTTTGCAAAGGGACACATTTCTGTTTAGCCAAAGTGAGCAGAGATGCCTCGTACTTGTGTGAACAGTGCAGATAACTTCTGCTATGTTTGTGGTGAAGTGACTTTTGCATCACAAAAGCGCCGTATAACCACTATGGTTAAGAAAGCCTATCACCTTTATTTTGGCTGCAAAATTGGAGATCAGGACAAGAGATGGGCCCCACACATATGCTGCAACACTTGTGCAACATATCTTCGACAGTGGTTGAACAGGAAAAGGAAATCTATGCCTTTTGCAGTGCCAATGATTTGGAGAGAGCCAACAGATCATAGCAGCAATTGTTACTTCTGCATGGTGCCTCCAGTTGGGAAAGGTGTGTCAAAGAAGAAAAAGTGGACTGTGCATTATCCAAACATTCCATCAGCTATACGCCCAGTACCCCACGGAGAAGGACTGCCAGTTCCTGATGCACCAGAATCATTCTCACTTGAGTCAGACGAGGAAGAGGATGAAACTTCTGGTCCTGAACCATCAATGTCACAGGACCCACATTTTCTCCCATCCTCCTCCTCTGAACCACACCTCATAACACAAGGTGAACTGAATGACCTTGTCAGGGATTTGGAACTACCCAAGAGTAAGGCAGAGCTGTTGGGCTCCAGACTACAGCAGTGGAATCTCCTGGCAGGTGATGTTAGGGTTTCCATGTTCCGTGACCGTCAAAAGGATCTTGTCCCATTCTTCTTCATGGAAGGTGATCTTGTAGCCTGCAACAACATCGATGGTGTGATGGCAGCCCTCAACATCGTTCACGATCCAGATGAGTGGAGACTGTTCATTGATTCATCGAAGACGAGTCTTAAAGCTGTTTTACTGCATAATGGCAATGTTTTGCCATCAATTCCAGTTGGTCATGCAGTCCATGTGAAGGAAACCTATGACAACATGAAACAACTTTTGAGGTGCATAAACTATGACCAACATCAGTGGCAGCTTTGTGGTGATTTGAAGGTTGTTGCTCTCTTGCTTGGTCTGCAGACTGGATACACAAAGTACTGCTGTTTTCTCTGCGAATGGGATAGTCGTGCAAGAGATTCCCACTACATCAAGAAAGATTGGCCACTCCGACAGTCATTGGAGACTGGGAGGAAAAGTGTTCAGCATCCACCACTTGTTGAATCAAGGAAGATTTTGTTACCACCCTTACACATGAAGCTGGGTCTGATGAAGAACTTTGTCAAGGCCATTGACAAAACACAAGCAACTTTCAAGTACCTCCGTGGAAAATTTCCAAGGTTAAGTGAAGCTAAGATAAAGGAAGGTGTCTTTGTTGGTCCTCAGATTCGTGAACTTCTTCGAGATGATGCATTTGACCATGCACTGCGTGGCAAGGAAAAGACGGCATGGAAAGCCTTCCAATTAGTGGCAATAAATTTTCTCGGAAACAACAAGGCAGACAACTACAGGTTGTTGGTGGAAAACCTCCTCAAGGCATACAAAAGCCTTGGTTGCAACATGTCACTAAAGATACCTTTTTTGCACTCTCATCTAGATTTTTTTCCACCGAACTGCGAAGCAGTGAGTGACAAGCACGGCGAGCAATTTCACCAGGACATTGCAACAATGGAGAAACGCTATCAGGGCAAATGGAGCCCATCAATGCTTGCAGACTATTGCTGGACAGTGACAAGAGATGCTCCATTTAATGAATACAAGAGACAAGCCAAGAAGCGCCGAGTAGACACTGAATAGGACTAAACTATGTACATAATAGTTTTTTGCCTTTTGTTTCATAATAAATTTTATTTATATAACCCTTTTGCTGATTTTTAAAGTGTTACATAAACAGGACAGGTGAAATATTATCATGTAAAGCAACCATAAACACATGAAAAGACCTAGGTTTACAATTTATGATTAAAACTCTACTATCTGCACAATATACATAGACATAAAATGTAAAAAATTAAATATCTTAGAAACAGTAGCGAATCAGTTGTTTTAATTGTCATATTTGAATTCAGCACATCAAAATACATAATAAATAGCACATTTTATCTCTGAAGCAGACGACTTCTCAAAAATTGTAGACCAGTGTTATGTGTAACCTTTTTGCCAGGTGGAGCCAGCAGCAACCAGGTCTGGGTTCAATATCTAGGGTTTCCTTTCCATCGATACAACACAGAACCGGCTCAAGCCCCCACCCAGTACTTGGGAAAATTACACACCACCTCTGGGTGCCTCTGAGAGGCAATACTTCCCCACTTGCAAGCACAGAGTCCGAGTGTAGAAAAGAAACTTTTAATAAAAGGAGGGAAGTAACTTAGAGTTAATTTGGGAAAACACCGCAAACAGGGTTCATAATCATAAACCATGAGTAAAAGACCCACCCCCAAGTAGGTTGGGCAGTGCCCTTTCCCCCTCAGATTCTTAAGTCCAGCAACCCAAAAGTCCCTTTCACATGCCTGACCTTTCTCTGAACGCCACTCACAGTTGCTGTCCTTGGTCAGTGCAGACCCAGAGTTCAGATGTGCATCTGCAGAGTTCACCTCCCACCCTGGGTGGGGGGTAAAGAGGCATCTTACTTGCTCCGCTGGCTGCTCACTGCGCCCAGGGCCGGCGCTTCCATTTAGGTGACCTAGGTGGTCACCTAGGGCGCCAGGATTTGGGGGGGCGGCATTTTGCCGCCCTCGGCGGCAATTCGGCGGCGGGGGGTCCTTCCACGCTCCGGGTCTTCGGCGGCAATTCTGCGGCGGGTCCTTCACTCGCTCCGGGACCCGCCGCCGAAGTGCCCCGAAGACCGGGAGCGCGGAAGGACCCCCGCCTAGGGCGCCAAAAACCCTGGTGCTGCTCCTGACTGCACCCCTCCACCAGCCACCCTGCTGGCATCTCATCATGCCTCTCTGCCACCACCCTGCTGGCATCTCATCACACCTCTTCATTGCCACCCTGCTAGTGACTCATTTGCCAGCTTACTGCCAGTCACCTTCTGCATCTCTGCTGTGACCATGGCACATTAGTCTCTCAGTGATTTTTCAGCTCTTTTGCAGGCTGAACAGAAACACTGCCCTATCTCAAGTAATTTCAGTTCCCAGTGATTTTAGCTCTTAGCAGGTAAGGCAGAAACACAGTTCTACAAGAAGTTATTTCAGCTCTCATTGAGCAAGTAAAATAACAAAAGAGGCTGCTAATAAAGCCTGTTTAGTACTATTTTTTAAACAGTGAGGAAGAACATATTAAGCCAATCTAGAAAAGACCCCTGGAAAATGGGTTGTACAGCTTCCTGACCAGACTTTCTGTACCCCTTTTCCTTATTTTCACAGGGCTCTGACATTCGAGGCCCTGCTTAATGAGGCTCTTTCAACTGAAGGTGCACCCCCCTCATTTGGGACAGGTTAAGCACAGTCCGGCTTTCCTGTATTCCTATAATAATTACAACATTGGTAACCATATTTCACTACACCTGCATTTAGTACAAAGGCCATTTGTACCCTACACCAGCCAAAGTTGATCCTTTGACACAGCTAAAAATGATGAATATGTAAACAGAGCAGGAGCAAACTATTTACATAAACACACCCATAGTCTCTTCCCCTCCCAGCTAGCTGTCAGGGAAGCATTCATTCAAACCCTGCTTACATATGTAAGAAACACTATTATACAATTTTGTCAATATAGTTCAGTTAATCAAGTATCCAGCAACACAATTTATCCAAGAATGGGCTGCACCACAATTAAAATACTCTACTAAGCCCAACGACTCCAGCAATACTGTCCTAATGCATATAAGCCCTTCTCTTATAAACCCCTGCTTTTCCTAAAGGTCTGTGAAAAAATAGCAGGGTAAATGCTGTGTAATCTTGTAAACAAGCTAATTTCCTTAGGAATGAGGCATAATGTACTTTGCCTTACTCATTTTTTGTCATCTGCTTTGTAAACCTGTTTCTTAAATCTCTTCACTTTCTCCAGTAATGTCTCTACAGGGTAGCCTTCTCAGAAGAAAGAAATGTTTTTCCCACAAACAACGTTCAGCTCCGTTTTCAGCTCTTTCACTTAGCAAAGATTTTTAATAGGGCTGTCAATTAATCGCAGTTAACTCATGTGATTAACTCAAAAAATTAATCATGATTAAAAAATTAATTGCAGTTTTAATCGCATTGTTAAACAATAGAATACCAATTGAAATTTATTAAATATTTTTGGATTTTTTCTACATTTTCAAATATATTGATTTCAATTATACCACAGAATACAAAGTGTAAACTGCTCACTTTATATTATTTTTATTACAAATATTTGCACTGTAAAAATGATAAACAAAAGACAGTATTTTTCAATTCACCTTGTACAAGTACTGTAGTGCAATCTCTTTATCATGAAAGTGCAACTTACAAATGTAGGTTTCTTTTGTTACACAACAAAACAAAACAATGCAAAACTTTAGAGCCTACAAGTCCACTCAGTCCTACTTCTCATTCAGCCAATCGCTAAGACAAACATGTTTGTTTACATTTGCGAAAGATAATGCTGCCCATTTCTTATTTGCAATGTCACCTGAAAATGAGAACAGGAGTTTGCATGGAACTTTTGTAGCCACCATTGCAAGGTATTTACGTGCCAGATATGCTAAACATTTGTATGCCCCTTCATGCTTTGGCCAACATTCCAGAGACCATGCTTCCATGTTGAAGACGCTCATTAAAAAAAATATGTTAATTAAATTTGTGACTGAACACCTTGGGGGAGAATTGTATGTCTCCGGCTCTATTTTACCTGCATTCTGCCATATATTTCATTTTATAGTAGTCTTGAACGATGACTCGGCACATGTTCTTTTTAAGAACGCTTTCACTGCAGATTTGACAAAATGCAAAGAAGATACCAATGTGAGATTTCTAAAGGTAGCTCCAGCACTCGATCCAAGATTTAAGAATCTGAAGTGCCTTCCAAAATCTGAGACGGATAATGTGTGGAGCATGCTTTCAGAAGTATTAAGAGAGCAACACTCTGATGCAGAAACTACAGAACCCGAACCACCAAAAAAAGAAAATCAACCTTCTGCTGGTGGCATCTGACTCAGATGATGAAAATGAATATGCGTCGGTCCACACTGCTTTGGATTGTTATTGAGCAGAACCTGTCATCAGCATGGACGCATGTCCTCTGGAATGGTAGTTGAAGCATGAAGGGACATATGAATCCTTAGTGCATCTGGCATGTAAATATCTTGCAACGCCATCTACAACAGTGCCATGAGAACACCTGTTTTCACTTTCAGGTGATGTTGTGAACAAGAAGTGGGCAGCATTATCTCCTGCAAATGTAAACAAACTTGTTTGTCTGAGCGATTGGCTGGACAAGAAATAGGACTGAGTGGACTTGTAGGCTCTAAAGTTTTACATTGTTTTCTTTTTTGAATGCAGTTTTTTTTGTACATAATTCTACATTTATAAGTTTAACTGTCATGATGAAGGATTGCACTATAGTACTTGTATTAGGTGAATTGAAAAATACTATTTCTTTTGTTTTTTACAGTGCTAATATTTGTAATAAAAATAAATATAAAATGAGCACTGTACACTTTGTATTCTGTGGTATAATTGAAATCAATATATTTGAAAATGTAGAAAACGTCCAAAAATATTTAAATAAATGGTATTGTTTAACTTTGCGATTGATTGCAATTCATTTTTTTAATTGCTTGACAGCCCTAATGTGTTTTATTCCAGTTTCTTAACTTCCCTGCAATTGTTTTGGTGTAGCTTTCAAAGGTGCATGCCAGGTTCTCAAGTACTTTCAACTTAGCTGAGTTCCTCTACACTTTTTCTCCAGTGAGACCAAATAGTTTTCAGCAGATCTGTCTTTCTGTTATTTATTTCAAATATTTCCTGTGTAGATGCACTATCTACTGAGGAAGATGGTAGTGCTGTTGAGATGCCTAGAAAAAGTTATTGTAACGGCGCAAAGGCTTTTGATATGACCAAGTATAAGGCTGAAAGAAGTCATTTATCTTTATTTTCTCCCTCTTGTTATTGTAACACATTTTTCAAACAGGTTTCTATAAGGATTATGTTATATCAATAGATTTGCTACTCTTCTTGGTTCAGTGATCATTCTGGTAAACTGGGACTTCCATTTTCCTTGTCAACTCTGCAGAAGTTTAAAACCAGACAGAGAAGTATTAAGTGGCACCTGGAGCTCATTAAATTACAGAGTGTCCATGCAAATTATAAAAAGCAGAAGAAGGTGTATTGAATGTATGAGGAGGGCTCTGCCATGAGGTTTATTTATATCTCCTAAAGGGGAGGAGTTAGGACTTCTTTTTTTCTGTCTTGGGAGTGTGTGGTTCATGTACCTTGAAGAGTGGTCCCTAATATGTGGGCTGTGCCCCCTGAAGGGGGCACAGAGGAATGTGCAGGGCGGGTGTGCGGTGGGGCCCAAGCCAGCTCCTACTGGGGGCAGGGAGGGAGCGCCACCCAGCGCCGTTCTGCCCCCAGTCCAGCTCCACTCCCAGCCACGGCTCCACTTTGTCTCCAACCCAGCTCTGCCCTCATTCCCTCTCCATCCCCAGGCCAGCTCCGCTTCTAGCCCCAGCTATTCTTCCATCCCCACTTCAGCTCCCAGCACCACCTTCAGTCCAATCTCCTCTGCTGAACCAACTGTGCAGTAATGAGGGGGAGGGAGGCGTGGAGAGATTCCATTACTAGGGGGGGGGGGGGGGCACGACAGGAAAAGTTTGGGCACCACTGCCCTAGAAACACTAAAAGTAATAGAAGAGAACTGTGTAAACGCAACACATACCTGAGACTTCTGTGCTTCTGTCTAACCCCAAAATTACTTATATACCACCATCTTTATTTTTTTCTGCTTCATATTGGAGAGCCAACTAGTGTTATTAATTATGTATTGCATTTACTTGTTCCTCTATTTGTTTAGAATTAGCTGTAATAGATATTGCAACCCTATGCAGTATCTTTGGGGACCATTATATTACATGGGAGAGGGTTACCACAGCTCCTACAGGCACTAAAAAACAGTAGGAGGTAATTAAGGTGAGTCCCTCAGCTTAAACAACTCCAGAGAAGTTCCATCCCCTGGTTTGCACATATTGGTTTAGGCTGGATTTTCAGAGACTAGGGAACAAAGGAAGGGATTTTAGTGTAAAAACTGAACTGACTCATGGCCTTCTTTCTGATCCAGCAAATGGACAGGACCTGTCCAAGGAGGTCTGCAGCCCCTGCAGAAGGGTTAAAAAGATTTTGCCCTATTAGGGTCCCATAAGACTGAGGGGTGACCTTTGGTAAGCATTTAGCACATGTATAGGATTTTTTTCCCCTATATTTTCTCTGTAATTGTTTTACCTTATGAATAAATGTGCTTGCTTAGAAAGAGCTGTGTGATAACTTGTAACTGCTGGCAAGACACTGTTCTTAGCCCCCGGAGCGAAAGCAGCACAGGCGCTGGCCATTAGGCAGACTGGCTGGCTTGCTGGGGATATCACTGTGTAAAGCAGGGCCTGTGCAGCATTAAACAAACACATTCAGAAGAGAGGGGTACAAGGCATTCTTGTCCAGAGACAGTGGTATCTGTAGACCTGAGACCAGACTAGGCACTGCTGGAGTGAACAATGGAGGTGGGGATACAGGTGCGGTTACCCTGCATTTACTTATTCTTCTATTGTTTAGACTTAGCTACAACATATTCTTTGTTATGTAGAAGAAAAACTAATTTTGGTACTCCAAATGGGTTACTTGGGTGATTTTTAATACTAAATACTAGGATTAATTCAGATCTCCAGGAAACACCTCCCACTCCTTATCTAAATTTATGTTGCTAAATTGTGCCCACTTTGTCTATACTTAGAGTTTCTTCATGAGTGACCAATTTTAGCACAGTATTAAATAGTTCTACAAAACATTTTAAAATATAGCATAGGATAAAATAGTCAATTTTTAAAATGAAATCAAATTAAAGGCCTAATAATCTGATACTTAAAAAGGAATTATTTATTGAAAAGTTGAGCAAATTAAAAGCTGAAACTTTCCAAAGAGAATGGTGTTGATTTTAATGAAGAAGCATCACTTTTGAATGAAAAGGAACAAGGTCTGTTTTCATAAAGCTTTAATTTTCCCATTGCAGGCAAAACCCTTTTTCTAGTGCGATACAATTGTTAGTACAAGAGTGAAAACAGAGCAAAACACACAGCAAAGTCTATTCCGGGAAATAAAAATATTTTAGGAAACATGTACCGAAGTCAGTTACACGATCATAAGAGATTTCACTGAGCCCTGCCTTAAAAGCTATTAGAAAATTCAGAGAGAACAACCTGCTTTGATCTTTGTGTATTGTGACAGACCCAGACCAGTGGGGTACAGGAGTCTGGTAGAGGGCAAATATACTGGTCACTGGATGAGTAGTTTTCTGTTCCCTGAGTGACCAGAGCAGGGGCTGCACTAGAGTAATCAGGAACCTGCTAGAACCAGTTAAGGCAGGCAGGCTAATTAGGAAACCTGGAGCCAATTAAGAAGAAGCTGCTAGAATCAATTAAGGCGGGCTAATCAGGGCACCTGGGTTTTAAAAGGAGCTCACTTCAGTTTGTGGTGTGAGTGTGAGGAGTTGGGAGCAAGAGGTGCAAGGAGCTGAGAGTGAGTGAGTTTGCTGCTGCTGGAGGACTGAGGAACACAAGCGTTATCGGACACCAGGAGGAAGGTCCTGTGGTGAGAATAAGGAAGGTGTTTGGAGGAGACCATGGGGAAGTAGCCTAGGGAGTTGTAGCTGTTACAGGAGGCGCTATAGACAGCTGCAGTCCACAGGGCCGGAACCCAGAGTAGAGGGCGGGCCTGGGTTCCCCCCAAATCTCCCAATTGACCTGGACTGTGGGTTCTTCCAGACGGGAAGGTCTTTGGGCTGTTCCCCAACCCACATGGTGAATCTCTGAGGCAAGAAAATCCGCCAATAAGAGCAGGACCTACCAAGATAGAGGAGGAACTTTGTCACAGTATGTACAAAGCAATTAAAAGTCAGTATTTGGCATGCATATTATTTCTAAATTAAATTACTGTTCATTTGTGGAATATGCACACCTCTCAAGATGAAAGGTTTGTGTTCCTGTTAGAATTCTGGGTGAGACTACTTATAAATGTTTTCTTTTAGGAAGTACCATATCTCTATACAGAACAGACCCACAATATTGATGCAAAAATAATATATAACTCTTTTTTATTAAACTTGCCTGTGCCTTTACTGAAGCTTAAGATATTTTCATCATTACTTTCATAACATGGTGCCTGGAGAAGAGTACATCATATGCAGTCATTTTTGTTTATTTAATTATATGAAATGTCCAAGCTTAGGAAACTCCTAAAGGATCTGTGGTCTGCTAATATGACACCATGTGTGACAAAGTGGGAAAGTTCTTAATGTTTTCTCTGAATAATGTGTTTGCCTCAGTTTCCCCCATGCCTTTCTTAAGTATCTAGGTGGTGGGATAAGGGTGTGTGATTGTTGCAGAGCCTTAGCAGGCCAGTGTGATGCTGTCTGCACAGAGAATGGCTGACACTCTGTCTCCTGGCAACTGATGGCCTGGGCCCCTCCCCTGCAAAGGTGCCAACTGAAGGCGTTGGAGAACAAAGAGATCAGGTGGCCTCCTGGCCCGGGAAAGAGACAAAGGTCAGAGGAGGGGCTGGAGGGGGTTTCAGTTTGGAGCTGGCTGGGGAAAGAGAGGGAGGCCCAGACCCGGGGCCTGCCTCCCTGCCTCCAAGATGGACCTGACTTAGGGGTCCTGTTTCCTGTACCTACAAGCTCTGTTTTGGACTGTGTTCCTGTCATCTAATAAACCTTCTGTTTTACTGGCTGGCTGAGAGTCACGTCTGCCTGCGTAGTTGGGGTGCAGGGCCCACTGACTTCCCCAGGAGCCCCGCCTGTGCGGACTCGCTGTGGGAAGCGCACGGTGTGAGAAGGGGATGCTGAATGCTCCGAGGTCAGACCCAGAAAGGTCGAAGCTGTATAAGCTTCTTGCCCTGGAGACAGTATGGTCACAGAGAGGAGGCATGCTCCCCCAGAGTCCTGACTGGCTTCATATGGAATAGTTCCATGGCACCATCTTACGACCCTTGGAATGCAGCTTTGAAATTCTGCAGTGTGGATTCCTCCTGTTCCACAATTGGAATGTGTTAATGATGCTCATTTGTTGTGTTAGACGAGTCTTTGGATATAGATTGCAATTGTTACAACTCCATTCCAAAAAGACAATCCTCATGTATAAGAGGTAAACAAGAAAGCAAACTTTGTAAAGAACAGGTGTTACAAAGGACCTGGTCATATAAAAGACTGTGAGAATGTTCCTTATTCAGGGTATTCCAAAGAGTATGGTGTGTACTTAGTGATAAGGTGAACCCTCCCTCTCCTTGCAGAGAAAAGCCTCTAGAAAAAAACATGGGTACTTGGAAATGTTTTAAACCTTTTGTTTATTCCTTAAATGTTGAAGTTTAATGGGGTCCAATTGGATTTAAGATTCTCAGCATTCATTAAGTGGCCTGTTTTAAGATAACTCCATATTGGCTTCTTCTAAGTAACTAATTTTAATATTTGATTTCATAGATTTAGTAAGATTACTTTCTTTGCCCATCTATAAATAGGGCAGGGGGTTATTAATAACTAGACAGGTTTTACCTGTCCTTAAACAAATTGTTTTGCTCATACTGAAACAGTTTAAGGCTCTAAGAAGATATTCAGACTGGATTCACAATAATTTTTAGGAGACAATATACTTTCCCTGCTTCCACAATTTCAGAATATATGAAGGGGACAAATTTGTCAAATTTTCTGCTTGAATTTGTCTGTCATCAGGCTACAACTCAACACAACCTGTGTTCAACATAGCTGATCACGGCCAGTGATGAAGACTGTTGATGCCTCCCCTTGAGAGGCATCCGTAAGGAGGCACCCCTGAGGTCTGTACTGAAAATACCACTTCTTGATGTTGAAAATCTTGCAAATTATTGACCTGTACCAAATCTTCTATTTTGGAGGAAGAACAACGAGAAGGTTTTGGTGAAGAACTTCATTTATTTTTAAATTAGCAGGGACAATTTGTATCTTTGTATCTTAAGAATTCAGCTGATCTTAAAAAGCAACAGAAGGGATGACCTGGAATCACCTTTTCTCGTTATTGCAGTTATTGCAACTCTGAATCATCACACCCTCGTGCGTAAATTCTTCAGTCAGTAAATTCTGTCAATGGTCAGATGTGTGCCAGTCTCATTGAAATTCATAGGAGTTACATGTGCTTATCAGAGAGCAGGATTTGTCCTTTAGTCTCTTAGGGCCTGAACTGAAGTCGTTGACTTCAGAAGTTTTTGGATTAGGTCCCTGGAGAGAAGGTCTGGTTCTGATCTCATGCCAGTTCTACACTGCTGTAACGCTAATAAATTCAGTAGAGTTATTTCTGATTCTCGCCAGTGTAAGATCAGTATCAGGCTCAGTTTTTTCCAAAGGGTATGAAGAATTAGAAGAAAATACTCTTCGTTTTTGTTGTTGCTATTGTTGATTTGTGGTGGTTTTTTGTTTTTTGTTCTAGGTACAAATGAAAGTTAAGTCAAGCATTTCAGTTTATAAAATTCATATACATGTATGGGCAAGATGAGTGGTAAGAAGGTTTTTTGATATAATTGTCATAAATTAACATGTCCATTCAGCAAAGAACTTGTATTTCTAGTTTCTTATGGGACCCACCCATTGCCTTGTAACTGAGTACAATACAGAATTTCATGAATACCTTGCAAAATCTGCTGTGCACAGACATATCATCAGCCCCACTCAGTGTGGACAGCAGATACACTGGTCTGCACCTGCTCTTTTTTAGACACAGCAGCCACTAATGTCTGTAACCAGCTTACTTTGTTTTTTAAACTATAATCTTCATTGGCATTTCCTACAGGAAGGGATAAGATTTAATTTGCTAAACTATTACACCTCAGAATTTTTCAATTGCTCTGCACTGTCAATAGTGCCCATCTCAGTGCCCTATTCATCTCCTCCTATTCCTATCTATGGCTTTTTACATGTCCCCATCTATGCATGGATGCCCTTCCCATCCCAGTTTGCCAAGCAATACTCTCCCTTCATTCTGGTCTCTCCTAAATATTCTCTTCTTCTGTGATAAGATATGAACCACTAATAAAATGAACAAATGAATCCTCCAAGTTATTCCCCCTGAGAGTTTCCCAGTTTATCTTGTCTTCCCTGTGTCTATCTTTTATACCAAAAACTCTTGCGGTAGGGATTATCATAATTTTTTCTTATACAGGGCCAATGTGATCTTTGGTATATCAACAGGGGAATAAGTGAATAGGATGACTAGGGAGGTGATTTTACTTCTGTATGCAATATTGGTGAGACTGATACTAGAATAATACAATTTTGGTGTCAACATTTTAAAAAACATGTTGAAAATTTGGACAGGGTGCATAAAAGAGCTACAAAAATGATATGAAAGCTGGAGAAAATGCCTTACATTGTGCTCTTAAAATGTAGCAATCTGTTTAGCTTATCAAAAAGAAAACTGAAGGGTGATTTGAATACAAGGTATAAGTACCTTCAAGGGGAGAAAATACCAGGTACCAAAGGGCTTTTTAGTGGAGAAAAGCATAATAAGAACCAGTGGCTGGAAGCCAAAGTCAGACAAATTCAAATTAGAAATAAGACAGATTTTTAACAGTGAGGATGATGATCCCATGGAACAAACTACCAAGAGAAGTGGTAGATCCTCTATTTCTTCATATCAAGACTGGATGCCTTTCTGGAAGGTATGCTTTAGTCAAACACAAGGTTTTTTTGCTCAATGCACTGGGTTAACTAGGTCAAATTTAATGGTCTATGGTATATAGGAAGTCAGACTAGATGTTCTAATGGTCTCTTCTGGCTATAAACTCTGATTCTAAGAACAAAAAATGTAAACCACATTTCCTAGATGGGGAACTCTATCCTAGAAAAATACTGGGGGGGGGGGGGGGGAGAGGGGGAAGAGGGTCATTGTGAATAATCAGCTGATCATGAGCTCTCAGTGTAATTCTGTGGCCAAAAGTGCTAATGCAATTGTTAGATGTACAAGGAGGGGAATAGAGAGTAGGGGGTGGAGAGGTTATATAACTGCAGTTTTTGTCACTGATGCGGCTGCAGCTGGAATACCGTGTGCAGTTTTGATGTTCGCACTTCAAGAAGGCTGTTGAAAAACTGCAGAGAAGTTCAGAGAAGAGCTATCAGAATGATTAAAGAATTGGAAAATGTGTCTTCAAGTGGAAGATTCAAGGAGCTCAGTCTACTTAGCTTGTAATGAGAATGTAAGGGGTGAATTGAACACAGTCTATAAGTACCTCTGTTGGAACAGAAATTTGATAACGGAAGGTTCTTCAAGCTAGCAGACAAAGATACGATACAATCCACTGGCTGGAAGCTGAAGGTAGACATATTCAGACTAGAAATAGGGTGCAAATTTTTAACAACTGAGGGTAATTAACTATTGGAACACTCTACCAAGGTTTATGGTGGATTTTCCATCACTGGAAATTTTTAAATCAAGATTGGATGTTTTTCCTAAAATATAGTTGTAGTTCAAGCACACCTATTGGACTTGAAGCAGGAATTAATTCAGTACATTCCTGTGACCTGTGTTATGCAGATGGTCAGACTAAATCAGGGGTCGGCAACCTCTGGCACGCGGCTCACCAGCGTAAGCACCCTGGCGGGTTGGTCCAGTTTGTTTACCTGCCGCATCCGGAGGGTTCGGCCGATTGCGACTCCCACTGGCTGCGGTTCTCCGCTCCAGGCTAATGGGGGCGGCGGGAAGCCGCAGCCAGCACATCCCTTGGCCCGTGCCACTTCCCACAGCCCCCATTGGCCTGGAGTGGCAAACCGCAGCTAGTGGGAGCCACGATCGACCGAACCTGCGGACGCGGCAGGTAAACAAACTGGCCCGACCCGCCAGGATACTTACCCTGGTGAGCTGCATGCCAGAGGTTGCCAACCCCTGGACTAAATAATCACAATTGTCCCTTCTGTCCTTAAAATTTATGAAACAGCTTGTTACATAAGAATGGCCAGACAGGCTCAGAATAATAGTCCATCTAGTCCAGGGTACTTTCTTATCGTGGTCAGTGCCAAATGCTTGAGAGGGAATAAACAGAAGAGGGCAACTGCAAGTGATCCATCTCTGTTGTCCAGCTCCAGATTCTGGCAATTGGAGGTTTAGAGAGAGATGGAGAATGGGGCTGCATTTCTGACCATCTGGGTTAATAGCCATTGATGGACCTGTGATGGGATCCCCCTGGGGTGCCACCTGGAACTGGGGTACCACTGAGCTCCCTGAACCACCAGCCTGGGTTCCCTCTCACACTGTACTGCCGTGAGAAGCTACAGAGCCCACCAGCCTACACTTTCACCAGCATACATACAGATAGGGACACCAGGAGCGCCGCATGCCACCTCCCCACAGAGGCAGCGGAAGGTCCCGCCGCTGAAATACCGCCACGGTCACCGCCCCCCAAATTGTAGCGCCCTAGGTGACTGCCTAGGTCGCCTAATGGGTTGCGCTGGCCCTGAGGGACACACCCAGCTGCAGTTACAAGCAGGCTCTCTGACAGCTCCGGCATGGGAAAGCTACTCCCAGCTCCTCAGGCACGCACCCCCTCTGGAGTATAAACCCCAAATTATACCATCTTGTGCTGCACATAAAATTCGCCCCCTCCCTCAATGTGTAGAGGAATATGCGACAGCCTTTTGCCCTTGAGTTATGATTCCGACACACTGGTTTAGATAAAGCAAAAACAAGTTTAACAACTACAAAAGAGAGATTTTAAGTGATAGCAAACAGATCAAACAGATTACCTAGCAAATAAACAAAAACGCATACTAAACTTAATATACTCAATAGATTTAAGGTGAGAATCTGCTAATTGATATCCAGAGATGATACAAGCAGATTCTTAATGGGCAAGCTTCATTTGCTTTACAGATTGAAATCTCTTTAGCCTGGGTCTAGCACTTCCCTGAGTTCAGTCTTCATTTATCAGGTGTTTCCAGGAGTCTTCTTGGGTGGGGAGTGAAGAACACCAGATGATATCACTCCCTGCCTTATATAGCTTTTGCATATGGCGGGAACCCTTTGTTCCAAAGATTGGTTCCCAGACCGGTCTGTGGAAAAAGACTGACATCCCAAGATGGAGTCCAGAGACATGTGATCTCGTCATATGTCCTTGCAGAGTCATAGCAGCCATTACTCGGAGGCTGTCTGTAGCATTCTCAGGAAGGCTCCCCAGTTGGGACATAAGCTTCTCCTAAGGCCTATTGTTTTTTCCTACTGGCTCATTGCCCTGAATAGGCCCTTCCCCATCCAGCTATCTAAACTTAAAGCATCTTGTCTAGTGGATGTTACCCAGGTGTAAATACATTTGAAATTCAGATACATAGTCGATATTAATAACTTCAGATACAAAAATGATACATGCATACAAATAGTATAATTATATTCAGCAAATCATAACTTTTTCAATGACATCTCACATGACTTATCTTGCATAAAATATGTTATAATTATGCCATAATCATATCATAATAATATCACTCTGAAGAATATGGGGTACAGTGTCACAGGACCTATCCTCTATGAACTTATCTAATTCCTTTTTGAACCCAGTTAGACTTTTGGCCTTAAGAACATCCCCGGTAATGAATTCCCAGGATTGACAATATGTTGTGAGAAAAAGTACTTCCTTTTGTTTGTTTTTTAAACCTGTTGCCATTAATTTCATCAGGTGACCCCTAGATATTGGATTATATGAGGGGGTAAGTAACACTTTACTATTCACTTTCTCTATACCATTCATTAATTTATAGACTTCTTTTATCTCCCCACTTAGTAGTCTCTTTTCTAAACTGAACAGTTCCAGTCTTTTAAATCTCTTCTCTTCTGAAGCTGTTCCATGCCCTTAATCAATTGTTACCTTTCTCTGCACCTTTCCAAATTCCAATATATCTTTTTTGAGATGGAACAACCAGAACTGCATGTATTACTCAAAGTGTGGAAGTACCATGGATTTATATAGTGGCATTATGATATTTTCTATTTTATTATCTATTCTTTTCCTAGTGGTTCCTAACATTCTGTTAGCTTTTTTGACTGCTGATACACATTAAGCAGATGTTTTCAGAGAACTATCCACAATGACTGCAAGATCTCTTTCTTGAATGGTAACAACTAATTTAGACCCAATCATTTTGTACCTATAGTTGGGATTACTTTTCATATGTGCATTACTTTGCACTTATTAACATTGAATTTCATCTGCCATTTTGTTGCCCAGTCACCCAAGTTTAGTGAGATCCCTTTGTAATTCTTTGCAGTTAGCTTTGGACTTAACTATCTTGAGTAAGTTTGTATTGTCTGCAAATTTTGCCACCTCACTGTTCACTCCCTTTTACAGATCATTTATGAATATGTTCAACAGCACAGGTTCCAGTACAGATCCTTATGAGACCTTTATTACCTTTCTCCATTATGAAAACGGACCATTTATTTCTACTCTTTGTTTCCTATCTTTTAAGCAGTTACTAATCTGTGAGAGGACCTTCCCTCTTATCCTGTGACTGCTTAATTTCCTAAGAGCCTTTGTTGAGGGACCTAGTCAAAGGCTTTCTGAAGTCTAAGTACTTTATATTGACTGGATCACCCTTGACCAGAAGCTTAACACCTTCAGAGAAACCTAATAGATTGGCAAGGCATGATTTTCCTTTATAAAAGCCATAACTGACTCTTCCCCAACACACCGTGTTTAGCTATGTGGCAGATAATTCTGTTCTTTACTATAGTTTCAGTCAATTTGCCTGGTGCTAAAGTTAGGTTTACTGGTCTCTGATTGCCAGGATTACCTCTAAAGCCTTTTTTTAAAAAAAATAGGCATTACAATAGCTACCCTCCAGTCATCTGGTAGAGAGGCTGATACAAGTGATAGGTTATATACCACAATTAGTAGTCTGCAATTTCATATTTGAGTTCATTCAGAACTCTTCGGTGAATACCATCTGGTCCGGTGACTTATTACTGTTTAATTTATCAACTTGTTCCAAAACCTCCTCTACTGACACCTCAGTCTGGGACAGTTCCTGCGATTTATCACCTAAAACAGATGGCTCGAGTGTGTGGATCTCCCCCATATCATCTGCAGTGAAGACCGATGCAAAAAATTCATTTAGCTTCTCCACAATGGACTTGTATTCCTTGATTGCTCCTTTAGCACTTCGATCATCCTGTGTCCCCACGAACTGTTTGGCAGGCTTCCTGCTTCTGATGCACTTAAAAAAATTGCTGTTAGTTTTTGTGTCTTTTGCTAGTTGCTCTTCAAAGTCTTTTTTGGCCTGTCTAATTATACTTTTACACTTGACTTGCCAGAGTTTATGCTCCTTTCTATTTTACTCGTAGGATTTGATTTCCAATTTTTCAAGGATGCCTTTCTGTCTCTAACCACCCCTCTGTTGTTTGGCTATAGTGGCATTTTTGGAACTCTATTTCTGGAGAGGGGGTAATAAATTTAGTTTGAGCCTCTATTATTGTTTTTAAATAGTTTGCATGCAGTTTGCATGCATTTCAACCTTGCAATGGTTTCTTTTTATTTCCATTCAACTAGCTTCCTCATTTTTGTGTAGTTCCCATTCTTAAAGTTAAATGCTACTGTGAGGGGTTTCTTTGGCATTTTTGTCCCTACAAGAATGTTAAAGTTAATTACAGTGTGGTCGCTATTTCTGAGCAGTTCTGCTATTTTCATCTCTTGGATCAGATCCTGTACTCCACAAGGGACTAAATCCAGAATTACCTCTCCTCTTGTGGGTTCCAGGACTAGCTGCTCCAAAAAGCAGTAATTTATGGTGTCTAGAAATTTTACCTCTGCATCCCTTCCTGAGGCAACATATACCCAGTCAATTTGAGGATAGTTGAAATCCCCCATCGTTATTGTGGTTTCTGCCTTTGTAGCCTCACTGCATCCCTAGTCCTAGCCCTTTATATTGATGGCATTGTAACACAATGACAGTGGTGGGGCATCAAGGCAATCGAGATTCAGTGATTTTGGATGTAAATGTCATCTTTGGATTCAACACTGTAAGCCTTGTGACTCAATCCCAACTCAGAATTCTGTCCTCTTCTGGTTTTTCTGCCTCAGATTTGTGCTTTTACTACTTGTTTCATAATGTAATGAACATAGGAGTCACTAATGTCAATGCCAGGTGAAAAGAGTAGGATCAAACATGATTCATAATGAGGGTACATTGGTGGGAAATAAATGTTTATGACCAAGCCTCATGCTCCCCTCTGATTCTGTGAGCAGGAGAGGGCCTTCACTGGAGGGTTACAGGCTGGGAGTGGTGAGGTAACATAATCTCCCCCCGGACCATCCCACAGAAGGTATTTTGCAGCGATGCTGTGCGGTTCCAGTTCTGCAAGTTGAGAGGGGTAGGTAGTCTGGCAGATTCTCTTCTCCAGGCCAATGGGGTAAGCCATCCCAAGTCACTGTTAGAGTTGGCAGTAAGCCCCCTCGGGGGGGGGGAGGGGTGTCTGTAGTCCTGGAAGGCCCTGGAAGTGTGGCTTCTGCAGGAACTGTGCTTTCCAGGAGGTTGTGTGGCAGGGCAGAAGCCCCTTGACTCTGAGAGATCCCTGAAGTCCATGCACACTCCAAATCCTCAGTGGAAGAACTACAAGGAAACTGTGTTAAATTGGCTTAGTTTGGGCTGTATTGTTCTATCATTCATTTTAGTTATTTCAATATCTGGTGTTAGTAAGTATGTTATTTTAGGTTTGATTTTTTTTATTTAGGCTGAGTTTGGGATAAATGCATTTACTTTCAAAAGAGTCCCTATAACATGCAAAGGAAGGGGTCTGAATATGACAGGAATTTAAATTAAACTCTAACAGAAGTTGGATTGTTATGCTGACATTTTGCTTCACACTTGCAAAGTTTCTGGCGCTTTATTATAGAGAGAATTCATATTGGCATAAGTTTAACAACTCTTCAGAGACACTAAGAAGCAGCCTGGTGCCTGAGATATTGTGGGGTTTTGGCTTTATTGACTTGTGGCCTGATTCTGCCATCCCTATTCATGCAAAACTCCAATTCATGTCAATGGGCCCTTTGTTGTTTACTGGACTCTTCAGGCCCAATCATGCATGGATTCACCCACCTCTTTCAATGTGATGGATGAGTTCAACTGCATTGACTTCATGATCTGGCCCTTTGTTTGTCCTTGTTTGTGTGTTAATAAAAACTTGTAGTGAAGAAAGTTCCTGCATGAGATGGCTTCTTTAGAATCCCAGACTGGACTCTTGAAAACCATCTAGCTGCTTCGTGACAATACTATTGCAGCCTTGTACAGAATGCATATCTTTCTGTGTAGTAAATGTTATGTTTGTTCTCTCTCTCTCTCTCTCTCACTCACACACTCTCAGTCTCAGTTTAGTAATTTTCCAGGTCAGGAGAGAACACGTAAGTCTTGGATATTGCACTGAAGAAACTGTTTGTTTGTATTTCTTTTCTCCTTATCTCCATTGCTACTAGGATGAGAAATACAGGGTGTGCTATCAAATTCCAGGTGCCTGATTTAGGGGATTAACTGATCATTTAGCAATTGGGGCAACTACTAATTTCCCTGCCTTTGAGAATAATATCAGAAAATGACAGCATGAGATAAGAAGAGGGATCACGTTTTGTATACTTTGGTGATTGTTAGAGAGGTTAATTTGGAACTCAGTTTTGAACCTCTCCTTGCCTGCAAAGTTCTGATGTGTTTGGATATGGGTCAGTTCCAAAGCAAGATGCTGTTGTAACTAAAATGGTAGGGAATTTCCTGTACAGTCTGAAATAGAGATTTCCTGAGAGCTGGGATTAGTTCTGTTGTTTTCCTCTGTGTGTTTGTTTAATTCATTATGTAACCGCCTTTTGTGTTTTGCAGTTCTGCCTCCTTTAGCCATTTAACGGTCTTACTGTGGTTTAGATTTTAAAATAGTTTGCAGTGGGGACTGTTAATGCTTATAAGCTCCCTTGTGTTTAGATTGTCAATCACATAACCAACCAACCAAAGAAGAAAAAGGCTGAAACGACAGTGTGTACATGCTGGGAACACCCAGAGCTGTGAGCTACTGTGGTTACCTCTCTGCCTCAGCAAGAGTGAGCTTTGCTGGAGATTAGACTGTGTCAGCAGCTCCCTGCCTCCTAGGGTTGCCAACCCTCCAAGATTGTCCTGGAGTCTTCAGGAATTAAAGAGTAATCTTTAATTATTGATTGTCACGTGATGAAACCTCCAGGAATATGGCCAGCCAAAATTGGCAACCCTATGCCACACCAGTCTGTTTTCCTCACCAGAAAACTCCTAAAGCCTCTCCCAGCCCAAACCTTGCCTAGCCAGTAACAATCGGTCAACTCCAGCTCCCAAGCTCCACAGAGATGTTTCTATCACGGTACATTCACAGAAGATATTAAGTTTGCTGCTCTTTTAAAGAGTTAGTACATTACCCCAGTTAAGTTCATTAGCTGTAAACACACCTCTTCCTTCAAACATGGCACTGCGGTGTTTATTAACAAAAGGACATAGGTTAAGTGATACCAAGCAGCAGGAATAAAGATAAAAATGGTTACAAAAAGAGGTAGAGATATGCTTTCTAATGGCTAAGACCTACCTTAACAAGATACAGTCTTTGTTCAAGGTATTTTCCTCACCTTTCTCAGCAATAGCTGGCTAATTCTTAGCCAGGATCCCCATACAGTGCAAAGCGATGGTTTCTCTTGTCTCTGCAGGTAAAGGTCTTTGACTGTGTCCTTATATCTCAAAAGTCTGCCTTTGATCCCATGGGGTTCAGTGTCTTGTCTTCCAGTGGGTCGACTCCACCTCGATTAGATGTCTCCTGGTGGGTTCCAGTGTGATGCTTTCTGTTGCAGGTTTACAATGTAAATGTTCTCTTCCTGTGGCAGCATCCTCCACTGGAAGTGAATAGCCCACTGAATCGGGCCACATCTGGTTTGAGGAGTTGGTGGAGAAAAACTGTTTATCAACTGCCCCGAAACACCTTTTGCTCACAGACTTTAAAGTAGAATATCTGTGAGGCCATCAGGAGAAGACTTTAAAACATTCTCAGAAATTACAAGGATGAGCACCCAAGAAATACCTGTAAGTAAATGCACATACACAAAAAGAAGCCTGCTTAGGGACATAATGTTTCTGCTAAATATAATTCTGTGACAGCTATTTACTGAAAAAAAATAATTAATAATAATAATAATAATAATAATAATAATGTCATCAGTGTGACAGACAAACAACAAATTGTCTGTCCAGCAACAGATGCTGCAACAGCAGCTTGTATATCAAGTGGTGGCCCTCTTAAGACCTCCCACAACAATTAGGTTTTCTTTGTGGGTCCCCTAACTACAGCTTCAGCTGGACTGATCTGACTCACAAAGATGGGGTTCAAAAATGACTCAGAAGCCTTTCTTGAGATATTTGAATGGGGGGTGGGAGTGGGGGTAGCAGTGCAGTGGCCACCGGAACAGTGGACAGTCCTGCTATCCCCATTTTTGATAAGGGTGGCCCTATTGTAGCCTGAATCCTATTGCAGCACGGGATTACTCGCGAAGCAAGGCTGCCATTTTGTACCATTTGGAGACCCCCCCCAAATAAACCTTCCTTCAACACTTCTGGGAATGGAAGAATTCCCTGGGAGCCCAGCCTTGAAGTGTGGCACAGAAATGGCAGGATCCTGGCTGACAGTGGCTCAAACCAGAAGCCAAAACAGTAGTGTAAGTGGCCCAAAGGTGTCCCAGAATGGAGAGTGGCCAAGAGTCCCTGAGCAACCCGCAAGTCCTCAAGTGGAAACCTTTCAAGACAGTCACACAGTTAGCCCAAGTGGAAAGATCAGCCCAAGGGTTAGGAACAGGTCTCAAGGGGCAATGCCTTTGCTTTTTGTGCAGGCACCCAGGGTATGGGTATAGGGATTGTCACCTCATGGACTGCACTTATGCACAGGTGTATACTGCAGAAGACAGGGCATGCTGACCAGGATCGGCCAAGTTGACTGTCCCTGTTAGGGTAAATGAAACAGAGGTGGTGGGGCTATAGACTTGGGGATGTGGCCAAACTCTGGTGAGGGACTATTTGCTGACATCCCCAGGACTTCTTGGGAAAACCATTTATTTGCAGTGTGTGAACAGGGATGTGAAGCCATACCCCAACACACAGATACAGCTCACCATAGGAGAACACACCCAGTCCTAGTGGTTGACCTGGCCACATCACTTGCCTACCCAGTCATAATGGGCAGAGACTGGGAAACATTTTTGGGAATTGGGACTTCCTGAAGAGAGTTTTGAGACCCTGGATGATCCTGGGAACTTGACCTCTGTTTCCCCAAGACCAGGGGATCATGGCCTAATAGGCCTTGTCAGGATAGGAGAGACAGACAGGCCAAGTGAAGGGACTTCCAGCCAACCAGACCCTTTCTTATACCCCTTCCCCTACCCAAAGCCAGTGGTTGACCTAACATCAGAAACTAGTGTCCTTACAAGATTCTCCAACTTCATAGGGGAGCAACCGGGAGATTGGTGCCTGTGTTTCATCATGACTGGGAAGGTAGTAAACCCCCAGCAAGCCAACGCCTTTCCACAGTTTAAAATCCAGGATGAATGATTGTATCGTCTGGAGAGACACCATCTGACAGAGGAAGTCTGGTCCCAGCTCCTGCTGTCCCAGCCATACTGCTAGGAAATCATGCCCTTGTCCTGTGACATGTCCTTTGCCAGACTTCTGGGCAAAGAACAACCCTTGGCTCAAACCGTGGCTATGTTGGCCCAGCATAGGTAAGACTTCTGAGCCTCCTGCTCAGAATGTCAGCTGGTTGCACCCAGGGGAGTGCTAAAGTCCTCATTGGTTTCTCCCCTCATAGTCAGCATCCTGTTTGATAGAGTCAGAATGGACCTAGTCAGACCACTTGAAGAGAGTGCAGCTGGCTACCTGGCCATTCTAGTAATCGTGGTTTATGCCACACAAGGTACCCCAAGGTAGTGGCTTTGTATTCCGTGAATGCTAAAACCATTGCATCTGAATCAATGAAAGTCTTTGCCAGGTTAGGACTGCCCTGGGAGATTTTGACCAACCAAGTAACCAGCTTTATATCTCAGATTATGAGAGAATTGTGTAAAATACTAAAAATTAAGTCTCTCAGAATATTTGTCTACCACCCCCAGACAGATGAGTTAGTGGAATGTTTTAACCAGATATTGAAGAACATGCTAAAGAAATTTTTCACCACAATGTTCACCAGTGGGACCAGTTGCTTTTCCCCTTTGCTGTTTTCACTACAAGAGATGCCCTAGTCATATATCAGCTTCTCCTTTTTTGAACTCTAATTGTCAGAGAAAAACACAGTTCTCACTCTCTGGTTGGGTGCAGCAAAGTCAGATACTTTATTCTCAAGCAATTGCATAGAGGGAGATGCAACCTTGGGGTGATATTGGACTTGGGGAGGGAGATATGGGAGAAACCGGGTCCTTGAACTGAAAGTGTTGTCCAGTATGTGCTTCACCTTTGCAAGAAGACATAGGTACCTCCACAAGGGAGAACTTTTTGGAATGTCCAGTGCACCCAAGAGAGTACGCACAATAAAGGAGTCTACATCCGAATGTTCAAACCCAGGGACTGGGTGCTCCTTTTGCTTCCTAGCACAGAGTCCATGCTGTTAACCGAATGGCAGGGACCCTATGAAGTTCTATGGCAGGTAGGTTATGAAATTAGACAACCTGATAAAGAGCAAATCAATATACCATGTCAAACTTTAAAAGCCAGGGAAGGTGTTAGAGGAATTGTCCATAGTCCCTTATCTACCACAGCTGGAACTGTTAGGTATTTGACCACTGGGATAGTATGTCTTGGGGAGAATCATATGCCAGATAAGAAGATCCAAGTGCAACAATTGGTAGCTACATTCTCCACAATCTTTTCAGCCCCGCCAGGGTGAACGCACTTGCCTTCCCTTCCCACCATGTTCAGATGGGACAATGGATCAGAGGAACACTTTGATCTCTTTCAAGGAAGATGAGGGAGATTGTAAAGCAAGAGCTCCGTACTATGCTAGAGCTTAGAGTAACTGAAGAGTCACATAAAGTCACTGGAGAAGCTTAATTGTTTTAGTGTCCAAACAGGATGGCACACCTGGTTCTGTATAGACTTCAGGAAAATCAACACTATCTCAAAATATCCTAGACCCCGAGCCGACCAATTACTGGATTGGTAGGAAGGGCAGTATATTACTACCTTTGGCCTTACAAAGGGATAATGGCAAATCCCTCTCACTCCAGAATCTCAGGGAAAAAACAGCCTTTGCATCCCTTCATGGGCTACATCAGTTCCATTTGGCCTCCATAGGGCCCTGGCAACTTTTCAACAGCTGATGGACAGGGTTCTTCAATCCCAAGATGGTTATGCCTCAGCCTACCTTAATGATGTCATTATTTATAGCTGGAATTTGGAGGACCACCTAAAGCAAGTAGTGGCTATCCTCCAGTCTCTAGAGAAGGCTGGATTAATGGCAAATCTTGCACAATGCCACGTAGGCAAGGATGAAACAATATGTTTGGAGTATATGTTAGTGAAGGTCCCATTGCAACCCACTGCGAGCCTGTCTTACTCCAAACTAAAATAAACCAGTACAACCATTCCTGGGGCTGGCAGGAAATTACCTTTTATTTGTACCTAAGTTCTCATTCATTGCAACCTTCTTCCAGATCTTCTTAAAGACAGCAGCAATAGAAAGGTCTTCTGGATGGAGTCCTGTGAAAAGACCTCCCAGACCCTTAAGGCTCACCTCTGTAGGGAACCTGTTTTATACAGCCCAGACTTCACCAAGGAGCTATCCTCCAAATGGATGCCTTGGAAGTAGGGTTGGGGCAGTTTTGACTCAGGAGGCTGATGGGACTGAACAGGAAACTTCCCTGAGAGGGGGCTTACTTGGTAATTGAGAAGGAACATTTGGCAGTAAAGTGAACTATGGAGGCACTCGGGTACTATCTTCTTGGGACAGCATTTACTCTGGTTACTGACCATGCCCCTCCATGGTGGCTTAATGCCATGAAGGACACCAACCACTGACTCATGCGAAGGAACCTGCAACCCCTCTCATTCTGAGTTCAGCATAGGACAAGGACTGCTCATCACAACAGCAATTCCCCCAACCATAAGATGGAGGGGAGCTGGTGGGGTATGCCAGTGCCCCAAGCCCGGTCCTGAGCAGGAGAATTTGTGATGGGGCATATAGGCCCCACACTGGCATGGAGGAGGTTAATGGGGGTCTGTGGACCCAATTGGCCCCACCCTACTACACCTGTAGCACGTCAGGAGTGGACAATGGAGTTAAAAGGAGGAAATCCAGTTCAGTTTTGGGCTGACCAGGAAGGATAGTAGAGCTCCACTTCTCACTCAGTGACGGAAGCCTGGTTTCAGCCAAGAGTCTGAGTCAGCTTGCTGCCTGGATGAGCTTCCAGGTGGGTGGGACAACTGGGCCCAGGAAGACTGACTCAAAGGTCTGGCTTCATGAAGACATGCCCTGAGTAGAATGGCGGAATCCTGCCAAAGACTCCTTGCACAACCCTGGTTTTGACTTCATAGTATTCTTTTATTTGTGGTCATTAATACCCCAGAAGGGAGGATCAAAATTGTGACTGGGCCAGAGGGCAGAGTCACAGGAAGAGGTGGACCACAGGAGGATGAGAGTAGCCAGATGGGGGGAGAGCTGCTACACCACGCCCAGCCATGAGGAGACACTCCAGGGGCGAGTCCACTTTTTTACAGTTGGCTTCTGGGTAATGTGCTTATTGTGCATGTTACAAGGGTTCATATTCACTAGTTAAGCTCTGACTCTCATAAAATGTATATGTGCCCTTGAAGTAGAAGCCATGGCTAAGGAATGCTTTTTTTCCTTCAGTGTAATGAAACAGGCTAAGCTTAGCATGTCGGGTAGAGGTATGAAACCAAACCCTGCACTGCATTATTAAATCCCTAATGGCATCATTGTTCTAGTGTTTAGGGTTTTTAAAAAAAGTCTCGTTCCTCCTCATTGCAGCCAAATGATGATACGCTTCAGCATCTAACTCCTACTAATACTTCTGTTTTGCCCTGGGAACACAATGTTCAATGCACATGGTCATCTCACTTATTCACATTTGCATCCCGTTTAATCTTTGTCCAAATTCCCACTATTGCCAGTGTATTCCCACTGTATGCCAGGCATGAAGATAAGACCAAAGGAAATCTGACCCTGGCCCCTAACAACCTGTTATAAACTGCCAGCAGCTTCTGTCACATTGAACTGTACTTTGCACTGTTGTGTAAGAGAGAAACAATTTCCCCTGCCAAATCCCACTGCTTTCATGTGTAGAGGTCCTGACACTAGTGTTCACTGGCTTGGTAGTTATTAACTAGTTGTGCCATCACCTTAAAAAACCTGGGTTAGTGCAGATTTTCATAGACTCATAGGGTCTAATTGTGCCCTTGCTCCAGTGGAGGCACGTGGGGAGGTGCAAAGCTGCAGCGTTGCCCTGAGGCATTCTTTATGCCTGGGGGCAGATGCATGAGGAATACCTCACAGGGGAAAGGCAAGGACAGGGAAGGAGATGAAAGGAGCATACAGAGCAGGAGCAATTACACAGTTACTGAGAGGTGCAGCATGATGCAACATGCTCCCCACTGTGCCTGCCTCTGCAAGATCCTTTTTATGAAGGGGTCACCTGTACTTTAGCATAGGCCACCCCATTGACTGATATAATGACATTATAATATTCACCATCCCATTCTTTATTCATCCTAGCATCTTGTTTGCTTTTTTATTAGCCAGAGCTGCACACTGAGCAGATGTCTTCACTGAGCTGTCTACAATGATTCACAGGACCCTTTTCTCAGTTGATTTAGAACCCTGTAAGGTGCATGAGTAATTAAATTTTTCCTTCCCATGAGCATTACTTTTGCATTTGTCAACACTGAACATTTGCCATCGTGTTCCCATTTACCTAGCTATGTTCGGTTCCTCACAGCCCTCTCTGGCAACCAGAACAGAGGCCATTTTATTGGCACCCTAATTGAGGGGAGTGTCTCTGCCATTTGTAACAAAGGCTGGATGTGTATTTTACACTGGATGATTATGAAGCGGCTATGGCTATTGTTGCTGTTATCCATACATTTGCCACTTAATTAGTGTACTGTGCACTACATGGGGTTAATTCTTCTTGAGTTCATTTTAAAACTGAAGCTAGTGCAAAATGTAGCTTTCTATTTAGCAAGGAGTGCCATACGCAGAGAGCACAGTACACTGATGCTCTACAGCAGTGGTCCCCAACCTTTTTCGTCTGGCGGGCGCCAGATGACGAGCCACGGAGGACCGTGGCAGCAGACGAACATCCGCTGAAATGCCGGTGACAAGCAGCGTCATCCAGAGGTGTCACCGCCGAAATACCGCCGAAAATCGGCGGCATTTTGGCGGCAACGCCTCTGGATGACGCTGCTTGTCACCGGCATTTCGGCGGATGCTTGTCCGGCCAGTACGCGGGCATTTAGATGCCCCGGCGGGCGCCATGGCGCCGGCGGGCACCACGTTGGGGACCCCTGTGTGACGTTATTGACATAAACTGGGACCATATAGATCATTGTTGCAACCAAGGTCCTGTAGTGGTACCCAAATCTTGTATAAAGGGGGTCAAATGGGGTGTCTAAGACAAGGTTATGGTTTACTGGTTATGATTATGCTGTCTATATGTGTGTATCAATTTTGTAGTTGAAGTTATGAATATTGGCTCTATACTGTCTGTATGGCAAACTTATGCTATGCTTCTGGGTGACATCCCAGACAAGCTGGGATTAGCTCTGCCTAGCCTGCTTGATGGCCCATTAAGGACCATCAGCTATACAATGGACCCATTGAGAGAAGGCAAATATGCCTTCAGACTCAGCAAAGTATGCAGGGACTGGCCCATGTGACTCCAGGCTCCATTTTGCTGTAATTTTCCACAGTAAGAACAAAGAGGTGTTCTTACACCTGGAAAAGACTATATAAGGCTGATGCCTCATCTCCATTTTGTCTTCAATCCTGCTTCATACCTCTGGAGGAACTTTGCTACAAGCTGAAGCTTTGAACAAAGGACTGAGGACCCATCCCAGCGGGGGATGTATTCCAGAGACTTGATTTGAACCTGCAGTTTATTCTATCGCTGCTGCAAGCCTGAACCAAGAACTTTGCCATTACTGTATGTAATTGATTCCATTTAACCAATTCTAACTCTCATCTCTATCTTTTTCCTTTTATGAATAAACCTTTAGATTTTAGATTCTAAAGGATTGGCAACAGCGTGATTTGTGGGTAAGATCTGATTTGTATATTGACCTGGGTCTGGGGCTTGGTCCTTTGGGATCAGGAGAACCTTTTTCTTTTACTTGGGTATTGGTTTTCATAACCATTTGTCCCCATAACGAGTGGCACTGGTAGTGATACTGGGAAACTGGAGTGTCTAAGGAAATTGCTTGTGAGACTTGTGGTTAGCCAGTGGGGTGAGACCGAAGTCCCCTTAGTCTGGCTGGTTTGGTTTGCCTTAGAGGTGGAAAAAACCCCAGCCTTGGGCTGTAACTGCCCTGTTTGAGCAATTTGTCCTGAGTTGGCACTCTCAGTTGGGTTCTGCCAGAACCGCATTGTCACACCCTGCTCTACAGTTTGCACTAGCGACTGATAAGTTATCAGGTGTTTGTTTTAACAAATAAAGACCTAAATGCTTTGGTTACCTTAGTGACAACCTCTTTCACTTGCAGATGCCATCGGTGGAGGAACTCAAGATATCATGGCCTCGATCTAAAGGGGAAGATGTTGCCAACACAATGTCTTCTGTGAGGAATCCTTGGCTTTGGTCTTAATCTATTAACAAAAACTGATTGTATCCTTCCAGACATGTTGCAACGCACATTTCTCCCAGGTATTTGGGTAATGGGAAGCTAAGGGATGTAGAGTAGCCTATTGTGAGGTGATGTTTGTTATGCAGGGCCAGTATTTTTGTGGTAGGTATAGGGATTCCAATAAATGTTTCAAGGATTTAAATTTGATTTGTCTTGATTGTTTTAATTATTGCAAAGTGCCTGAAGCCAAGGGTAGATGCAGATAAAAATTCTAAGTTAAAAAAACTCTGCTTGATCTGCACACATTGTATTTCCTGCCCTGTGACCTGCTTTTTTCTGATGACTCAGATTTCTTTATGCCCCTTAATTTTGTAATTTACACATTATACGGTAGTGCAGGGGTGGGCAAACTTATTGGCCTGAGAGCCACATCTGGGTATGGAAACTGTATGGCGGGCCATGAATGCTCACGAAATTGGGGGTTGGGGTGTGGGAAGGGGTGAGGACTCTGTCTGGGGGTGCAGGTTCTGGAGTGAGGCCAGAAATGAGGAGTTCAGGGTGCAGGAGGGGGCTGTGGGCTGGGACACGGGGTTGGGATGGGAGGGTGAGGGCTCTGGCTGGGTGTGTGGGCTCTGGTGTGGGGCTGGGGATGAGAGTTTGGGGGTGCAGGAGGGTGCTCTGGGCTGGGACCGAGGGCTTTGGAGGACGGGAGAGGGATCTGGGCTGGGGCAGGGAGTTGGGGCCCGGGAGGGGGGCAAGGGTGCAGGCTCTGGAAGGAGCAGCATGTCCCCCCTCCAGCTCCTACGCAGAGGCGCAGCCAGGCAGTTCTGTGCGTTGCCCCATCCACAGGTGCCACCCCTGCAGCTCCCATTGGCCGTGGTTCCCGGCCAATGGGAGCTGCAGGGGCCAAACAAATGGGGTGGGGGCAGCATGCGAAGCCCCCTGGCTGCCCCTACATGTAGGAGCTGGAGGGGGGACATGCCGCTGCTTCCGGGAGCCATGCAGAGCAAGTTCCCTGGATGCAGCCCCCGGGCCGTAGTTTGCCCATCCCTGCTGTAGTGGGAAACACTTCCAATTGCTATCTGGAATTGTAAACATGGAGCCAAATCCTACACTCAGGTGTATGCACACAGTGCCTATTGAAGTCATTATTCTATTCAGAAAGCTCCAAGCAGGGACTTTCTTTCCTGACCAGTGGATTACCATTAGGAATGTTGAAATGTCAGTAGTGATCCTGGGGGACCCAGCCTATCTCTTGCTCTTCTGGCTCCTGAACCCATACGCTGGTGACCTGCACAGCACCAAGGAATGATTCAGTTACTGGTTCAGCCGGTGCAGAATGATAGTTGAATATGCTTTTGGTCATCTGAAGGGTTGCTGGCATTGTTTATTCACAAGACTGGATCTCAGTGAGAAAATTATCCCAAAGGTTATTGCTGCCTACTGTGTCCTGCATAATGTATGTGAAGCAAAGAGAGAAAAGTTTCTGCTGGGGTGGAGGATGGAGGTGGAGTGACTGTCTGCTTAATTTGAACAGCCAGGAACAAGGGCTATTAGAAGAGCCCAATGAGGAGCTATATGGCTCAGAGAGGCTTTGAAAGACCATTTTAACAGTGAGTCAGAGTAGTGTGTGGTGTGCTATACTCTCTTTTGTGGCCTGGTAGGAATCGTGTGGTGATTGTTGTATATGTGGGAATATAACATTGCCAGTATACCTATTGTGTTTGTGAATGAACCTATGAGTTGTGTGTCACTGTGCTGTAACAGGTAATTGGTTGCTTTTGGAACTGCTGAGCTCTCGGCAGTGTATGTTGTGAACTAATAAAGATGAATTATGTTCCACGTAATAGAATTTTATTCTGTAACAAAAAGCAGTGCAAAACAGAACCCCTGGCAATCATAAAACAAATACATTTAAAACTTAATAAATTAAGAGAACAGAACTTATGAAGGGGAAAGAACATTCATGTCCATTTCAGTGGCACACACACCAACCGTGGCTTTCACAAGTCAGTGTATGTGAAGCTGTGATTATCTTTAATGTCTCTGGGGTGGTGTTAGGGGTATTTCAGCGACCCCTGATGCCACATGGAATGTTGAGCGGGGTAGAGGGAGGTTCTGATATTGAGTTCTCAATGGGCTGCAGAGGAAGGTGAGCCTGAGACTGTTGAACCTGTAGGTCCACCAGAGTCTGCAGCATCTGTGTTTGCTGCTGGAGAAGCCCTGTTAAACCTCCCCCACTGCAACTTGAGACTATTACTCCTCGTTCTGTCATCTGCTACCACTGAGAACAGTCTAGATCCATCCTCTTTCAAGGTAGTTCAAACTTTTGCTCCCCTAAAGTTTTAAGCACGAAATTCTCACTTTTGCTTGAGATTGCTTGTGCACAACGCCAGTCACAGCACCAGTCATGGTGAGTATGGCCTGCAGGGGGTTGGAGAAATGAGGAGGGAATGGCACTGAATACTGGCACTGTTTTCCACTGGCAGTGGTGATTTTAGCTGCTATCTCACTCCTGAGGGTAACAAAGGCAGAGAGAGCACAGCCACTGCTGGCATCCTGAAGCCGCCTGGGCTCATATGGTGCTAGCCTGTGCACTGCAATGGTGCCTGCTGAAGTTATCACTAAGTGGGAAATTGTCCTATCGCAGAGGAAGAAATAAGGCAGCCCTCCCTAAAAACCTTCAGCAGAGGATTAGAGTACCTCCATGAAAGTTTCATTGATGTTGCTTAGGAGGATTCAAGGGATTCCCCTGTGTACACAAACAAACTGCTCCTCATGCGCCCTCCACCCCACCCCCCGCCAGCACTGCCTAACTCTAGAGGGGAATGAAAACAGGTAGCAACTCTACCTCTCTTGGTTGTCTCACACTCTTCTAGCATGAGTAAATTAATGAAGAGTCAAAAGATGCTACTTTGGGGGTGCCATCCCTGAAACTGAACATTTATCTGCATACTTACCCAAGGTTCCTTCCCCTGGATTGGACTCACTCGTGCTCAACTGGTGGGACTGGGTGGACTGCAGTGGAGTCAAAAACAGGTCCTGGCTCACAGTGCAGCTGGATTCCCCAGTCACCTGTCTCCCATACTCCTCATCATCCAGTACCTCCTCATTCTTACTGTTCATGGCAGGTGCCTGTGACTTTGCCTCCTTTTAGATATCCCTGGTGCTGGAGGGTGGGGCCGGGAATATCTCCACGGCATATGGCATGCAACTCTTTGTAACAGTGGCAGGTCTGCAGCTCAGCACCCGATTTATTGTTGGCCTCCCTGGCCTTCTGCAGCTCCTCGACTTTCATGCAGCACGTTGCTTGTCTCTGTCATACTCCTCCTACATCCCCTGAGCAATCTGCTCATAGATGGTGACATTTATATGGGAGGTTCTGAGTTGTGCCTGCACAATCTCTTCTCCCCACAGGCCCAGGAGATCCAATATCTCCTGTCTACTCCAGGCAGGAGAACGTCTGGAGCATGTAGTTGGCCTGGTCAGCTGACCAGTTGCACTCAACACTGAAGATGTGATGCATGGCTAGAAAGGGTTAAACATCCTACAAAATAAATAACCCACAGAAGACGTGGGGAGACAATGTTTGTGTTTTTGTGTATTTACATATGTACGAGTAGGGTGGACAGTGTAATCCACAGTCCCTGTCTATGCTGTATTCTGATAATTCAGAGGTCAAAAGAACATCCTACCATGTAAATGAATAGTAAACATGGGATATCTCAGTATGCATCTGTCTTTGAAATATACTGTGAATGATGGAGGAACAAGCAAATGGCCTTATGTTAATTTGTATAGCTAGGTTCCGGTGATGGACCTCCTTCAGTCATCCTAATTATCTTTTGTTCCCTGAGGAATTCCAAATTGTCAAAGGACATGAAACTGTATAAAAGATCCTTGGGTCCTGATTTTGTCATCTCAGATCTGCTTAGACTTCGTCAGGGGAAGTTTGAGTTGCAAGACTGAGGTCCCAATTATGCTGGTATGCCCTGATTATGAGATCTGGACTATGACCTATGAACTGAATTCTAAAGGAACTCTTTGCAACTCCAAAGCTCACCATCTCTGCTGTGAATCTGAACCTCAATGAATTGAATTCATGTTTGTATGTATACTGATCTTTTAACCATACTCTCTCTCTCTTTTGTTTTTTAATAATTTTTAGTTTAGTTAATAAGAATTGGCTGTAGCGTGTATTTGGGTATGATCTGGAATATTCAATAACCTGGGAGGTCATGTGTCCGATCCTTTGGGATTGGTAGAACCTTTTCTTTTATATGATGAAATAAGGTTTTCAGAAATTTCCATCATATTTGCCGTGGGTACCTGGACGGAGGCCTGAGGCTGGATCACTTTAAGGGAACTGTGTTGTTTGGACTTCTGAGTGACCAGTAAGGTAATAAAGAAGCTGTTTTATGCTGGTTTGGTGAATCTAAGTATTGGAATATCCACCAGCTTTATGGGGATTGATTGCCCCATTCTTTGCAGTTCATCCTAATTGAGTGACCACAGCTGGCTCCCCACTAGGGCCCCCGGTCACAGAAGAGCTGCTAGGTATGCTCGCCAAACTAGGCAATCAGGAAAAGGAATTTTCAAAAATTCACAGGGCTTTAAGGGGGAGGCTTCTACTCTCTGGGATCCTGGAGCAGGGGGATTCACAATGGTGCCTGGAGCGGTCAGTGTGGGGCATTGTGGGACAGCTACTGGAGGACAGTTAGGGTCGACATAAGTAATGCAGAATCTACACACGCACTGCATCGACCTAAGTCTAACTGTGGCTCTACACTGCTCGGGGAGGTGGTGTTACTGTGTTGGCATAATGGTAAACTACAGCCGTGGGAGACCAATTTAAGTGTAGACACATGCACAACTAAGTCGACGTAAGATACCTTGCATCAACCTAACTTTGTAGTGTAGACCAGGCCTTTAGGAGTAGGCTGCAGCATTCTACTCTAGCTTCAGCTTCTGTGTGGGTGTAGTTCCATGTACAGTCTGTTACAGATGTCTAGGGTCAAGCTGCCAAGGGCAGAGATAATTATAGCAAGGTCCACATTTTTAAAAAGTGCACAGTCTCTTCCCACTACGTGCAGGTGGCCACAGCTGTTACTTTAGCATCCAGGTGCAGCCAAGGCTCCAATAAGACCCCTTGGTTATGGAAAATGAACATTTCTCGCAGCAAGAGAGGCTCTACTCTCTAATTGAGTGCAGACAGCTTGGATTAACCAGCACATACACCACCACACAAGCTATGAAGGAGGAATAGGAATCGTGCACAGCCATGGCATAAGACCAAAAATTTGTTGTCACAATCGATCTAACTCCATCTTACCTTCCTCCCACTGAAGCCAGGGTGGACTTCTTTTAAATCCAAAACCTTTATGCCATAGTTTCTCAAGAAAAATATTTCTTTTTTCTCCTCTCTTACAGCCTCAAAAGCTTTGGAGAAGCTATCCTAATAATTTCTGGGATAATGGTCCCATTAAACAGCAAATAAACATATGGTGCTGAAGCCTTCTTTCTCTGAAAAAGGTAAGCCAAAATCATGACTCAGCATGAGAAAGATAAGAAGCTAAAGGTTATCAGCAGATAGTAAATTACTCCTTTGTTTGAAGGTCTTCTCAGGTTTATCCAGTTCCTGCTCTCATTGAAGTCAAAGGTTAAGACTTCCACTGAATGCAGTTGGAGCAATTTGGGGCCCTTAAAGTTGCAACTTATTCTTTAATGAATATGCTAATATTTATAAACTGGGCCAACTCTTTCACCTGTGGACATTCTTTTTAAATGTATTTTTCTCTGTGCTCCTCACCTCATTCAGTGGGAATTCTTTGTGCTAATGACAACATGAAGGGGAACCACCTGAGTTTTATGTTAGGTTTATTCATTACTTATGATGTTTTAAGCTTTTTTGGAAAGCTAACTTCCTTCTATTTAAAACAATGACAGAATAGCCTTTTAGTCACCACCTGTGTCTAACACAGCAATCTTATGATAAACAATTCAATGACTCACTTATTCCTTTATTATCAACCCTTTATAATCCTGTCCTTAAAGTATATCAATTGCTTGGCCTACGCTAACTTTAAAATAGATCATGTTGCTACCATCACATGTTTGTTTCTATGTAGGCCATTTTCTCTGGTGATGGGCTCCACTGGAGCATTAATGAACAGAAAGACAAGAGCTCCAGCTGAGAAGGTGCTGTTGACAGGTACGTGGGAAGCCCCAGTTATGAACATGAATGTGCCAGATGCACCACAACATTCTCTTCTGCAGAGGGGAGGCTGGGCAAATGTGAGGGTAGAATTGATGGGGAGTTTGAGGGCAGAATTAGTTGCTGGGCAGGGGGACAGGCAGATGTAGACATGAGAGCTCCTGTAGTGGGGGCCAAAATTACCTTAATTTGGGAACATTGGCAACACTAATTGTCACACACACCAACAAGGTTAGGGGGGAGTGCGAAAATCAAAACAGACAAAAACCATGATATAATCTCTCTCTAAAAACACTTATGATTTTTGGCTCTGTGATGGGGTGTACCCCCCACACAAGGCAGAGTAGTTTAAATCAGGTCATTTGACCTTATAGTCACTTAGAGGAGAGCCAGGGATCAATAAACCCTAATGGAAGATGAAGTTCAGCTGGGAAGTAGCAGTTTAGGCCTGTATAAAGGGAGGAAGCTGAAGCCAGAAGGGGAAGTAGTCTACAGTTACTCGTTGGGAGTTTGGGCAGTAAATCCAGCATGGAAGGCCAGAAGACAGGGACAGAAAAAGAAAAAAGTCCAGGGAAATAGCAACCAGGGCTGGGATCAAACAGACTGTAGTTGTTGGCTATGGGATCCCTGGGCTGAAACCCAGAGTAGTGGGCAGGCAGTAGTAGGGTTCCCCTACCAGCTACTAGCAAAGTGGCGCAAGACCTGGTCTTGGACCAGAAGACTGTCTGGAACGGTGTGAGGACAGCTGATCCAGTGGGCTTTGATGACCTGGAAGATGAGGACTATACAGAAATTTGGTCAGAGGGCTGAGTGACAGAGAGGGAGCACTGTGAGTATTAGAAAGCGAGGGTGTCTGTGGGTGAGCAATGAATGAAAGGAGCTAATCCCCAGATGGGGCCACAAGGAGGCAGCCCAATGGTGAGTAAACCCTGTTACAGGGACTACTTCCATGACTTTTGGGGGTCCAACTCATGAGTGGGGGAGGGGAGGACTCGTCATATATGCCCATACCGATTCAGTCCTGGATTAAGAAAAAACAACAACTGGATTTTATGTGAAGTGCTAGAAGCTGTTCCTTCATGCCATGTGTGCTTCTGTAATGTAGAAGCTGCTTACAGTTTATGCTCAATCATACTTGACTGGCCATGTCTCACAATAGCAAACTTGTTATACATACAATGATGGGTCTAAATTAGCTGATACCACTCATAAAGATCATGGATAGTTCTCTGAAAACATCTGTTCAATGTGCAGCATCAGTCGAAAAAGCTAACGCCATTAGGAAAAGGATAGATAATCAGGCTGACAATAGCATAATACCACTATATAAATCTATGGTACACTCACATCTTGAACACTGCATGCAGTTCTGGTTGTCCCATCTCAAAAAAGATATATTAGAATTGGAAAAAGTACAGAGAAGGGCAACAAAATTATTATGGATATGGAACAGCTTCCATAGGAGGAGAGCTTAGAAAGACTGGGACTGTTCAACTTAGAAAAGAGATGACGGAGGTCTATAAAATCATGAATGTTGTGGAGAAAGTGAGGAAGGAAGTGTTATTTACCCCCTCACATAACACAAGAACCAGAGGTCACCCAAAGAAATTAATAGGCAGCAGGTTTAAAACAAACATAAGGAAGTACTTCACACAATGCACAGTCAACCTGTGGAATTTGCCAGGGGCTGTTGGGGCCAAAAGTAACTGGGTTTAAAAAAAAAAAGGTACATCAATGGCTATTAGCTAAGATGGTCAGGGACACAAACCCATGCTCTGGTGATGACCCAGCGCCTCCCCCACACCCAGTAACCAGGCTTTGGGTGTCCGGTCCATAGATCTGACCGGACACTGTCAGGTCCCCAGACTTTCCGGTCAAAAACTAGGCACCTGCCCCCTCCCTCCCGCCAAAAAAAGTGCTTGTGAGTAAATTCGCTGGTATGCTTCACTACATTCATGAATGAAAATCCTAATCCAGCAGGGACTGGAGCTAATCCAGGATGCTGCAGGAGCTGCTGCTGCTCCATGGGGAAGAATCCAATTCTGAAGGGCCTGTAGAGAAGTTGCAGGGTGTACAAAAGGGGGAAACAGGACCAGAAAAGGAAGTGAGAGCCACCAGTCCCCCCACTTGAACTGCAGGAAGCTCCCACTACTGCTGGGGAGCCAGGAATGTCCTTGGAAGTTGCTTAACTGCCCAACTGACTTCCTCTATCCTTCACCCCCAGCTCCTGTGGCAGCCTCTGAAGCAGGAACATCAAAGAAATTCAGCCTCAGGAAGAAAACCACTAACTCCCCAGGGGAGTAGTAGATAGTGGTAGCATGTCTTTTTGCCAACTACCTACATACATGGGAAGAAACATCAGGGTGAGGGGGTGGGAAGGATTAAAAGAGGGGCAGAGCCACCAGGAACTGGGGAAGTGAGGGGTTTGAAGAGAGGTTTAGAACCTTCAGGGACTCGGTAGTAGTGTGAGGAGAGGGTGTCAGAGGTGAGGAAGGACATTTTGTTCTATGAAATATACAGACATGGTGGCCAATCTCTGAGTAATCTGATCATTGCTCTTCCCTGTGCTTTGGGTGTGGGGGAATCTGGAGTGCTTTGCAACTCCAGGGCCTCTGACGGACATTCAGTTAACAAAGTAATCATTGTTGTACCCAGATCACATGAGCTGATGGGCACTTGCAAGCCATATGGTTGCACAGGACACTCCTGGGAGCAATCGGGCCTTCCACCATCTTAGAAGAAGCAGGAGAGCACTCCTGTGGGGAGATCTAGCCTGCTAGTTTAGGGCAAATGCCTAACTTGGCTCCCTTTCTCCATCTCCTTTCATTATCAATGATCTGTAAGGACATATAGAGTCATTACTAGTATAGATGGCAGATGATACAAAGATCAGTGAATTGTTAAGTAGCGATGAGGACAGGTCAGTTATACAGAGTGATCCAGATCACTCTGTAAGATGGGTGCAACCAACCAACATCAAACAGCCAAATGTAAGGTCATACTTCTAGTAAGAAATACATGTCAGACTTGGGGATGGTATCCTGGAAAGGACCTTGGGTTCACAGTAGATAATCAACTGAACATGAGCTTTTACTGTGATGCTGTGTCTCAGAGGGCCAATGTGATCCTTCCACATGAGGAGTATTGAGTAAAGTAGGAAGGTGATATCGCCTCTGTGTAAGGTACTGGTGACACTACTACTGAAATGCTGTGTCCTGCTTTAGTAACCACAGTTTTAAAAGGATGTGGAGACACTGGAGTGTTCAGAAAGAGCCACAACAATGATTTGATGTCTGGAAAACCTGCTTTAGTGAGAAACTTAAGGTCAAGCTCTTTAAATTTATCAAAAGAGATGCGGTAAAGATGGTTGAAGTCTTGACTTTTGATTATTTCAATGAAAATCATCACAAGAAGTCTTTAAATCAAGATTTGACATCTCTCTAGTTCATCAGTAAGTTATTGGATTTGATGCAGGAATTTCACCCAGTAATTCTATGGCCTGTGTCAAACAGGAGGTTGGACTAGATGATCACAGTGGTCCCTGCTGGCCTTGAAACAGACAAATCCGTTGAACAGCACAGATAGCAACTAGAGAAATGAATTCACAACAAATAGTTTATTAAAATAATTTAGCCTCTTTCTATGGAAATATCTGCAAGCACATTGGGAGTTCCTTACATTTTTTTTCATTATATAATGCTTTTTTTACTCTATGGATTGGTATCTATTTGAAATTCAAGCTGTACTGCCATTGTTCAGATAAGAACCATACTACTGGTTCTATTTCCTGACTGAATGGGTGTACAAGTGCTGCTGGCCTGACTCATGTGTGGATTTAAAATTCGATGTCTGGGAATACTTGTGCAAGTGACTTTGAAATGTGCTTATAATAAAGCTCAGTCACTTGAATGTTTTGCAGAGAGAGAACATGAGGCATGTCTGAAAAAGGTGCAAAGACAGGATGGGGCCTTCAGCTGCAGAAATCAGTTGATGCCCTCTGGAGCCTTAAACCCTGAACTGTCACTGACGCAGCAGATTCTTCATACCATAAGTTACCCAGCTTTTTGTGCCTTGTTACAATGACTAAGTATTTGATAATGTGAGTCATGCAGCGTCTGTATTCATTAGCTTACTTAGAACACAACTGCTCCTACAAGTGTTAACATCTTAAAATTCCTCACTAATCAACTTGTTTTGTAATTTATTTTCTGAGGATAATTCCATTCAAACTCACCCTTTCATTCTCAGTAAAGTGTAACTTATTACCCAATTTCTAAAGTAGATTGTAGAAGGACAAAGGGATCAAATTACTTGCTCATGGCAGAAGAGGAAGTCAGTGACTCAGCAGAGATTAGAACTACTAATGAATGCACCAATTTGTTCGAATGTCTGCTTAAGTTTTGATTTCTTTACATAAAAGCCAAAAAACCAAACAGTTCTTAGAGCTCCACACAGAATTTATTAGTAGGGCCAATAGACTTGAATCGTTACTCAAAGGTCACATTGTTCAGAATCTGACCCAAAGTCTTATGCTGAAAGACAGTAAGGCAGAATGCAGCTTTACATGGGCAAAAGCAGGATTCATATCCATTGTGCTGAAAAGTGAAGAGAAACATCTAAACGCAGAAGTTGGGCAACAAGCCCTCTAGCATTTGAACTGGGCAAAAAGTAATTGGCACAAGATAAGGAAGCACAACTCCCATATAATAATTCTTATATAATTTAGTGAATCAAAATGTAATCCAGTGGTACCTGAGCTGCTTTGTGCTGGTGTGTAATGCCCAGTGGTTGAGGTGAGCTAGGAGGTAGTCCAGGGCAGTAGTCAAGTGCGCACGGGTTGTTGGGTAGCCAGGAGGTCAACTGGTATCAGAGGCAGTCCCAGGCAATGGTTAGAGTTCTCAAAGGGGTCAGTAACTGGAAGATCGAATCCAAGGGGCCGGGTCAATGGGTTAGGGAGGCAAGGTTGGGCAGGACAGTCTAGGCAGCAACCAGCAGGCAATGGTCTGTCGCTCAGACAGTTTCCTCTTCCCATTGGAGTCTTTATATAGTCCAGGTATCCAGTGAGAATTGCTGGACAGACAGCAATTAGGTGCCTGGAGTGTGGCTGCTGTGGATGTGGAAGCCTTTAACACTAAGGCTGTTGGTCAGGGACAATCGTTCAGTGTGCCACCATGGCACAGAGGCTAAGGATGTCATCTCGGGGCCCAGGTTCAATAGCAGCTGTGCTTTATGACAATCTGGTAACTGGGTGATATAGAAAGAATGGAATAATGGGGAAGTGAATTGTCTTCTCAACAATACAATGAGAGAAGAGAAGGAAGAGAGTCAGAATTATAGTAATCATTCTTCTTTTCTAGCACATGTAGAGACTTTATATTAGTTGGATAGTTCTGGCAGGGTTACCTTAACAGTGCAAACAATGTTTCCATCTCTGATAAGAAAAACAAGAAAAGAGTTATAATAATTTTAGATCCTCAGTCCCATTTTGGCTGCTAATAGGGCCAGAGTGGTATAAAAGGGCTTGTAACAGAGCTTGGCCTGGCTCAGGCACTCTCCTGTAGCTGACCGCAGCAAGACAGGCAAATCCTGCATCAGTTTACAATACATTCCACAGGACCAACTGAGTTGCCCATCTTCTCCACCACAGATCAAGGAGATAATCACTTCCCCTACCCCACCTGTGAAAGGAATGTTGTTCCTCTGGAACCAAGTCAAGCCCTGCTTCCAGGTATAATTCGTTAGTATAGGTGCAACCTTCATCAGATCTCTCAAAGTCAGAGCATTCTCCAACCTTCCCCTCCCCCCTCATCAAAGTATGACAGGTTAAAATGAAGCAGTTCTTCATTCCCACTCCAGGCTCACCATCTCCAGGCAACTGACTGACATAGTCAACAACCCCTCCGTTCCCCAGTTCCTGGGCCCCTCTTCCAGGGCCCCATTCCCCAAGTGATCTACCTGAGAGTTAACAGTCCCTCTTCTTCAGTTCCTGGGCCCCTCTTATACGGCCTCCACACCTCTAGAGATTTCTCAATATTTCTTGCGGCTCGTCTCCCACAGCCCTCAACTCAGAGCTTCTGTGAGAGGGCTCCCCACAGTGTTCCACTCCCAAGGTCCGCTTCTCTTGCGAGTCCTGCTGCTGCTGATCTGCTTTTTCTCCTTTACCTAAGGCCCTGCTTATGAACCTCCTCCTTGGCAGGGTTCCCCAGCTCTGGCCAGTTCTCTCCAGGAGCTCTCATCAGTTCTCTCTCTGCCAGCTCTCTTCACCACCAGCTCTCAGATGCTGATCTCTTGGGTCTCAGGTAACTCTGACCAGCTGCCTGATGCTCCCTCCTGCTCCCCTTCTCAAATGCTACCTGGATCTTTATAGTGGCCAGGACCCTCTATTAGGCCTGTTGGGAGGTAACTAACCAATCACATGTGAACAAGACCCATTCCTTCTTAAAGGGACCAATCAGCCTGTGATAGGGCTGGAAAAGCTTTGGATCTGGCCAGGGAGGATTTCCTCAGAGCCGGCACAGGAGAAGGCAGCCATAAAGACCCCCTTGCAAGTCAGTGACAGGATGGCAGCTTGTAGCACTGCAGCCCATAGGCAGCCAGGTAGAGGCTGCCATAATGTACAGGTCCCAAAGGCTGTGTCAAAGATGCCAGGAGTGCAGAACAGCCTGGGAAGGGATCAGGGTGGGGGTGGAAAGATGGTCCTTTGGAGACACAGCACAGACTCTCACCTAGACCTTTATTCTGTACTGGCCTAGTTCTAGGGTTAATGATTTAAACTAGTACTGAATACTGATATATATGTCAAGCTGCTTTACCATGGGAAAGAAACAAGCCAGGTTGGATTCTACAGGCAAAAGATGCTAGATGACACGACCGCCTGTGAACTTCCAACAAACTGAGCACAGAGACAACTGTGTAACATGTAATGTAAAAAAGGTGATGATAGCTGTAATCAAGGGAATTAGGCATTCCTGATCTTATCAAACAAGAGCTAATAGGTATAAAAGCATCGAGGCCCCCTGACAAGGTAGTGGTTGTGATTACTCAAATTCAGTGTTCCAACTCGCATGAATAGTCTGGCCTTTTAAATTGTTTCCAAGACAAGATGATCAAATGGGAACTCTCTGGACACCGTTTTCTCACATGAGAATCATATTATCCAACCTTTGGACATGCCACAAGAAGTTGGATAAATATCTTCCCATCCTAATTTTGCTTTGTGAACTAATCTCCCCCTGTCCCCAGCACCTCCTTCTTTTCAGTACATGAGATAGGCAAATCTTTTCTGCACTGGATGGTTTGATAAGGAACTGTACAAGGTGTAGCTAATGGCTAGAGGTGGTGTTATTTATTATTTACACAGTACCATGATAGTGCTCTACAGTGGGTATTACACATGGTTTATAATCTCCGCCTTAATTTATTTATTAGACATTTGTTGAGATCCTTTGGAAGCCATTAGGCTTACCTACACGTGAAAATTAATCTGGAATAAGGTACGGTGTGATTTTAAAAGTATGAACTATCTCTGATTAACTTCATGTGTGGATGCTATCATTCTAGAATAAATGTTTACACACATGGAGTTAACCAGGAATATCTATTCCGGATTAACTCCTTTTATAGACTCACCTTAAAGCGGTTGCTACCAATCTGGCTTTTAAATGTCTTACTCCTTCAGAAACAGTGATCTGTTAAGTTCAGACAACATGAGCAGTGTCCTTTTGCTAGAACCTGCTTGACCCTAACAAAAAAGCAGAAGAGAGGAAACTGAAATGTCAGCTACTGCTGCATTGGCAAGTTCAGTGCATCAGCTACTGTTACAGTAACTGTGACCTAATGGAAAACTGACCATTCTTATTATAGCAAACTATAATTCACTGACTGAACTCTCATATGCCCAGTATGCATGGACCAATGTAGATGTTTCAGGATAGCAGCTGGCCCAGATACTCTGTTAGCTGTACCACCCTCAGCAACATGCTTCAGTACATGTCTTTAGCCTTTCATATACAATAATGCATGGTTGTTTAGTCATTCTTGATGCCATGTTAAAGAAAGATGGTGAATTCTAAAGAAACCTCCACACTCTACGTGAACAAAGTTTACTTTGTCCTGCCTTAGCACAGGGGGCTGGACTTGATGACTTCTCGAGCCTGACATTTCTATGCTTCTCCCTGAAACTGGAAGAATACCTATAGCTGTGTAGTTTATTATGTGTCGTGATAATAGTAAGAGATTTGCTGAAGGGATATTACTGCTACATACAAAAAGCTGTAACATTCTAAACATTCTTAGCCCAACGGATCTTTGGAAAACCTGGACAGGTATGGCTGAAGAGACAGATAGATAAATTAATAATACATTGTACTAGGTGCAAAGATACCATAGCATGATGATGGGTGCATTGACAAAACCCACTTACATGTTAACTATAATTTTATTGGCTAGCACAGTCTTAGCCAGGCAGAATGCAGGCATGCTGTACACTTACTGACGTATGGCATTTACATGATCTCCTGCATTCCGAGTTGATCTGGGTATCTTATGTACATGTGAAGAAAGAAAAATTCCCTAAACTACTCAAAAGAAACATAAATGTCTGAAGAATGTTTTATCACTTTGCTTTGGGGTATCTCTCTTCATTGTGCTGTCATCAAAGTTCTGTTGACTAGGGTGACCAGATGTCCCAATTTTATAGGGACAGTCCTGATATTTGGAGCTTTGTCTTATATAGGCGTCTATTACTCCCCTCCCCTGTACCAATTTTTCACCCTTGCTGTCTGGTTATCCTAGTTGATACAAACCCAGTTCTTTCAATTCACCTGCCATACACTGCACTGTATGGGAACTTGTACTCTGCTCTGTTTCAGCTGTACATGATCAAAAGATAGACTCTTGGTTTGCATGCAGTATCGTGAGACTTATTTTTTGACTCACATGTCCAATACAGTCAGATTATAGCTGCAATATGGCCCAGACCTGCCTTTGCCACTGCCCTTTCCTTAGAGTATGGTTACACTGCCCCCCCCCCCCCAAAGTATTTGTAACTTTATATAGATAGCCCATTCATGTTAACTTGGGATAAAATAGCAGTGAAGACACAGCAACTTGGTTTTTAACTCAGGTTAGCAGCTCAAATTTAAGCCTATAGAGCAGCCCGGGGTTGAACTTGAGCTGCTAGCCCAAGTTAAAAGCTGAGTTGCCTTGTCTTCACTGATATTTTTTAACCCATGTTAGCTAATCCAAGTTAGGAACACATCATTTTTTTTCTTTTTCTTTTTCTTTTTTCCTTCCAGCAGACATACCCTTGAGAGAGCCTGCACCAAGCTAGGCTATCAATTCCACTCTGCCCTCTAGTGTTTAATATTGGTAATGATTTAGTAGAACAAAGGGAAGAAAAGATGACATACACATAGCACAAGTAATATTCTACTGGAAATAATGAGGGTCAAACTCTGCACTACTAGAAAACAAAAAGTATAATTTAACCACTGAACTAAGAACAATGCTGAAATTAATGTAAAACCACACTGGGACTGGGGAAAAGTTGTTTTTACTAGAGAAAGCGGTGTATGCTCCCCTCAATAGCAAAGGATTTATGCTTCCAACTGCCATTAACCTAAATTGAGAAAAATCTGCTGTTCAATTTGGTATCAAGTTAATAAAAGCAGCATTCTGTTTATAGCTGAGTAGAAGCACTGTAGTTATGGCTCACAAGGTATTTTCATTATGTGCCCCTGTTCACAGGCATTTTGCTTCTTGAAAAAAGAATTGGTGACACTTTCATATGCAGCCAAAAGGTGGTAGTGGTTGGTTTGATTTTGATTTAGAAATTGGTAAAATTGTGTTATGCCATTTTTAAATTATCTGAGCATGAGTCTGTCCACTTTAAGAAAGATGCATTTCCTTGCAGAAGTAGTTTTGACATGATGAAATATGGTTTAGAAATAACCAAGCTATGGGTATTTGAAAAATGCCTCTTGCACATGGATAGTATGTGATTTTTATCCTAATTTGTTTAAGAAGGCCCACGGACCCATACAGCTGGAACGTGATGCCTCAGAAAGAGTGCTGCCTCTCAGGATGGTTTTGTTTGACAGGTCCATCTCTTGCTTGCTCTTGACTTTCCCTGCACACCAGCTAACCATCTTTCCATTTTAATCTGCTCTCCCCCCTCCCATGTATGTTTGAAGGTGTGATCATGTTCAATTAAAATTTTGCCTGCCCTATTGTGTAAGGTGCAGATTACACTGGATCTCTCAGAACATTTTAACCCATAGATCATTAGCACTCAGTGTTTTATCCTAGTAACCAGAGGAATAATTTGGGGCCAAAATTTGGAGGTAAAAGCATGAGTTATCCCAACATGCGTTCACGGTTTCTCTCACTACTTTTCCCACAAGTCCTTTTGCCCTCCCCACAAAGAGCACCTTGATTTATTTGGAATCTACATTTAGAACACAAGGAAATAGCGTGTGTCACATGCTGCAAAACTCACCTGTTTCCTCAGGCATATATACCTGAGTTCATACATAAGTGTCCGAACACATTTACATTACCCTGATATGGCTATCATTGCAATAGGGCAAACTTGCTCCCCATTTCTACCTTGTTATACTGCAATGAGTTAGACTTATCCTCAGAAGAGGACTCGTTTTTATGGTAAGCGCCCTTTATGAAAAATATGCAATCAAATCACTGGATATTTTATTTATTTAAAAATAGCAAAATATAAAATTAACTTAATTGACCTCCTGTTTTTAATGTCTATTTTTTCCCTTTCTTCTCCCCACTCTTTCCTCCTTTATACTGTACTATTGTGCATATCTTCATTCATATTTTAAGCATCTTTTCTTTTTTTATGTCATATTTTAAATACTTGGTCTATTTCTCCCTCTCCATTCAAGTTCATCTATCCTTTTTTTTTTCAAGGAATTTTCCTTTTTACATTCGGCTTCCCTTTCCCATCAAATCTACAAATTCTCTTTCACATTCCCCTCTGTTTCCCCTCCTCATTTCACGCTCCTCAATCTTCCGTTTCCCACCCCCCACCCCGAACGACAACTGCTATCAGATATGAGAGCCATCCCACCTGAACTGGTGTAACGCAGCCCTAAGGTGGACACAAGGGCAAACCTGACACCAGTTCAGAGAGTGGTATGGGAAAACTCAATTGATGGTGGAACAATAAGTAAGCTAATCGGTATCCTACCACTGACTGATCTCTCTAGCACAGACAAGGTCTGGAAAATGGGTTGGGAGGGGACTCGATTGCTGTTCTTCACACCTGGAAGGATCCCCTCAACGCTGACCCCATTCTGTCCTTTAAAGGTCAGTAGCAGTGGAGCAGGTGCAGGAAATGCACTCAAACCCCACCCCTCCCTTGTGGGGAAGAGACAGAACAGAGACAGGAAGGCAAAATGGTGAGTAGAGCAATTAAAGATCAGCATTTTATGGCTGTGGGTGGAAACTTGGCAAAAAGTGAAATTATGCAGCTATTTGCACCAATACGATTACTCATATTCTATATGGATTCCCCTGTCTATATGTAGATTTTCCTCAGTGATAGAGATAAGTAAATACTTCTTGTTTAATCTAAATACAATTCAATACCAATTATGCAAAGAAATGAAAAACAATCTATTTTATTTAACTGTTTCAAATTATGTTGGTTGAAATTCAGACCCCTTTGTAGTCAATGGCGCTATCATTTTACAAATGGTATATAAAGTGTCAGTAATATCATACTTATTGATTAAATGCTGCCCAGAAGTTATGGCTGCATCTTTTTTGGAGTCTATTGCTTGCATGAAAGGTGCAAGACTGAGAGGCCCAAAGATTCAAGTCCAAAATCAATCCACAGATCCAGTAAGGCCTGGGCAGTGACAGTGTAATTGCCTTCTCACACTGCTTTACTAATATCAGGGTTGAGGCATGCCTTTGGATGGTAGGGTAGTTCAGCATCTCTGCCTTGGCCTCCTTGGTGATGCTGCCAGTGATGACAATGTATAGCATGGTGCTTTTTTTGTGACAGTCCTTGCTCCATTAGGAACTGAGCATACTCCTTTCATGTATACTGGGCCACCAAGTAGCCATCAGCTGGTTACAATGCCTGTCTCTACCAGCCTGGGCCAATCTCTGAAAACATTTTCAATGGATTTCTCCCAAAATGAAAATCTTAGTGACCATATATAGTGTTTGATGAAACTTCAATTAATGTTTGAAAATTTTAATGTTTATAATGGATTCTGAATATGATTTATACAATGTTTGTATTAATTATAACTTGTTTCCTAGCTTTCACATTTGGCAGATCTTTTGGGGAAACAGTTTCGGCTCTACCAACGTGTCTTCACTCACTTGTAAAAAAGATGTAAGTAATTGAGTCTTCTTGGCTCCCCTCCCCCCCCCCCTTAAATTCAAAGGAAATTAAATGCAGACTCAATATATAAACCAGAACATGCATGTCAACAGAAGACAATATGGAGAAACATTTCAAAATCACACAGTCTATTCACATCACTTGTTACCGGATACAGCTTTAATGATGATTCAGTTTAAACAAGACAGTGCATGAACTGTACTCCACAGATCATCCTAAACAGGATACTAGGATCATCAAAAAGCACAAGGAAAATATTTTCCTTGGAACAATCTTTACAAAAATGTACCAAATTAATTGACACTACCCAGTAGAAAATACATATACTGTATACAGTTAGATTCTATGTATTTAGTGACAGTGGATGGGATACTTTTGAAAGCCAGTTCTATGTATAGTGTAATCCTTTTGTATATACTTTTGCAAACACAGTCCTGGTCAACCCTAAGAATGTCATTTATGGCAAACTTTATTTATGTATTTTGCATCACCACTCTAACTGACTTTAGTAGGAGTTCTGCCTGGGTAAAGACTGCAGAGTTTGTCCCTCTGTTACTTTGAAAGAAAAGTGGTTTTTTGTTGTTGTTTTTTTCCAGTTTTACTCTCCTTGCATAAATATACAGATATCTATTTTCTGCTATCTGCCTGGCACACACATACGTGTGTGTTTTATTTAATGTGTGCAGATGTGCATACATAATACACAAATATTCACTTGGTATATACACCTATCACACACCTTAACAGGTTTTTAACTTTCCATCTAATAATTTTTGTGTTTAAAAAAGTCTAAAAGTAGTATTGGCCAGTGCATAGAGAAAAAGGATTGACTTTTTTTGCATATCTTTCTAGGGAAACAAATATTTATACTCATAATTACAAAAATATCTGTATTAAAAATATCACTAAGCCTCAATTTTCCTCCTCTAACTCTTAAAGCCTGTTACAAATAAGCTCATAATATTTTCCTTCTCTTTTAATAAATTAGATTTACATTAATTCCTAATATCAGTCCTGTTTCTATAGCATAAAAGATCCTTTAACACCTCACTTAGTACCTTTGTCAATTTTTGATAGTGAAAGATGGACCTGTTGCATCGTAGTCCAGTAGGTGGATGGTAACTTATCAATGACAGTGTAGTAGAAATTACACTGACCAGACCAGACTAGAGTATGCAGCAGTCAGATCATGATCCCAGAGATGGCAAAACTTCTGTTGACTTTGGTGGAAAAAGAATTTAGCCTTGGACCTGCAGCCATTTAAAATTTTCATTTTAGCAGTTTGACTTTCTTACAGATTGAGAACGAGTAAGTTTTAATTTTATCATCCAGATCTCACAGACAGACTAGTCTTTACAGCATAACACTTTACTCAGCCTTAAGGTTATGCACATGCTCAAGTACTTTGTTGAATTAGGGTCTCAATGCTTTTATCAACATTTGCCATTGCTTAAAAATCCAACTATGGCATCTCAATCCAGTAAGGGATAAATTGCCACTGGCAGTAAAATAGAAAACTTTGAAGTACAGAGGAACCAAATCCTTCAGAAGTATTTTAGTTTTAAAGCACCAAGCACACTTTTTTGACACTGCGTATAATAATCAATGGCAAAGTTTCCACTGACTCCAGGATTTGCCCTGCAGTTCTTCGGCAATTTAGATTTTTTATTTCTAATGCATTGCTAATATTTCTCATGTGAAATTTATAATCCAGATAGCTTTAACATCCTCTGTCAGGCATGCTGGATACTATAAATTACTGAGTGCAATTTACAAAACAAAACTGGCAAGAAATTCTGTTAGAAAAGAAATGAAAAAGGTAGGACATGATTGGCCCCTATTGTCTTACAATACAATATAATCCAATGTTGAATTTACAGTTAAAATTGAATGAATGTTCCAATTATCTGGTATGAAATATAGAACTAACAAGGGGTTTAAAAAACAAAACATTTGTACCACAATCATAAATTAACCATATAGGAACATTTGAGTTGCATATGAAACTGACTTCACAATAAGAATAAATTATGCTTTCTTTATGTGTTAGCTGTTTAAATTAATTTATAAGAAAACAATGAAAAAATGGTAAACATGCTACTATAGACTTCCTACTAGCATCCACCATCTTACAAATTTTTATATTTTTTTAGTAATAAAATTATCACATTAAATTTGTACAATCTTTTCCTACTGAAATGTGTGTTCCCTTGTAATTATTGCATTCCACCCTGAAGGTATTTGTATTTAATTAATCTGTTTGTTTAAGCAGTAGGTATAACAATTATGAAATGGGAAACTGTTAAGCACAAATAAGTAAAACTTCTTAAGTATTTACCACAACAATTAGATAGCCAAGGCAATACGTCGTTTAATTTGCATTGTATTCTGTGATCCCATTCTGATCAACTGAAAGATACTGCCATTTATTCCCCACAACTCAACATCTTTTGGTCACTGGCGAACGAATCACAGTTTTAATGTAACTCTAATGCTCAGTGACAATATCTTCATACTAGTCTTTTACATTGTAACCTTATCATATGATCTGAAGCTTTCATCCAAGTTATCTGATATTGCATACATTTATTTTTATTCCCTTGAGATCTTCCAAGGACAGTACTGTGGACAATGCCACACTTTCAAGTGAACACCACTGGTTTATCTGCAGTCTTTTACCTTAATCCCTCTCCCTCTTCTCCCAAAACTCATTTCAGAACTTTTCCTCTTTCAGGATATGAACTCTGCTCTGTGACCAGCATCAATGTGTTTCTTTGAATTTGTCATTGGGCCTTGATCCTACAAACACCTACACATGCGAATAACTTTATATGCATAGTCCTGTTGAATTCAAGAGATTACTCACGTGCATAGAGTTCTCACTGGGTTGCAGAATTTGGTCCGGGGCTCAATACTCCAGTCCTGACTAAGGCAAAACTGCCTCCTGAAGTCAGTGAGGGTTTTGCCAGAGCTAGGCTTGCAAAATCAGGCTACTAATTAATCTTGTCTTCAAGATGATTTAAAGGATGTTCCTATTCAGCAGTTTTAATTCTTAACTTCCTTTTTCCCATGCCAAATGCCATTTTAAAATCTCCATTTAGGGCACTTTTTGATACCTTATTGTAGATCCCAAAATAGCCCACTTCTCTCTGTGATTGGCTGGAAGTTGGACTCTGACCTGACCAAACTCAGGATGACATCAGACCACAGGACTCAGGTCTGATCACAGTCAGGACCACACTCCATACACTGGCAACCTTCAGGTTTGATGATTGCAACTCATATCTAGGAATAAAGCCACCCACCCTGATAGAACTCAGATTGCTGCAAAATACAGCAACCCATCTGTTTAGGAATACAGGTTGCTGTGACTCACCACCCAGAGCTTCTCTCTCTGCACTGGTTCCCCAATAAATAAGATGTCCAGTTCAAGGTCTCAACCCAAAATGCAAAGCGCTCTATCTGAGAACTGGTCCTACTACCTGAGAGCTTGATCTTCCTTCTGAGACCATAACTGCTGTTGGCATCTGTGATCTAACATAACAATGAAACTCTTAGCTAATTGAGGGAGGTGTGTTAATTGCAGGAAACAGAAGTTTCATGGGAACTGGATGTAGGTTATAGAACTCACTTCAGGAAGAGATAATATGACAATTGGCAAAACTTAAAAGCAAAACTTACCTTTCTAACTTAGTTTTCCCACAGTATATTCTTCTCACACACAGGCCCATAGCACACCCTCTCACCCACCCAAAGAGAAATGAACAGGCGAACTATAAACCTATAAAACTATTTCATTTACAGAATGTGAAGAAAAATTATTTCTATTTTTAAATTCTTGGGAGGCACACAGATACTAGTCATGTGAACTCTGTAAGTACATAGGCAGACAGAAGTTTCAAATTCATCTGGTTACTTTAGAAGTAAAAAAAAAAGTAATTATAGTATTAAAGCAAATTCAAATTCTGATGTTGTGTTAATTGAACAATCTGTAATTTATTCAGATGGAAGATCATCTGTATTATTCTTAATAATTTTATCCTATACTCTGTTTTCTAAACTACATTCTTTAAAATCCCTTTTAGGAATATACAATGTTTCCAGTTTCAACTTAGCTGTTACTATTAAATATTTTGGGTTCAAAAATACTATATAGGACAATGATAGAAAATTGTTCCACATGTAATGTACAAATCATTTTTCACAGTTCTAATGAATATTATATAAAAATGTCACAATTTAAGCAATAATAGATACTTGGTGTAATCAAGATTAAATTAAGTTCAGCCTTACACGTTCACATGCTAAGAGTCAAATCCAGGTTCAGTGTGCTGTTGTACTCTAAGCAGGTGTAGATATACACTCTGCAAAAGCAGCAGTACAGTGTACCCCTATGCTGGTAACAACTGCCCCTGCACACCCACCCATGTACTGGTTATTCTGGCCTGAAGCACATATAATTTGAGCAAGGGTGGGGTAAATGTAAGGACCATAGCTGGGTTGGGGACATGTGTACAATGTCCTTTGACCCAGGCCTCAGAACACTTCTTGTGGATTTGTGGGGGGTATGCGAGTGAGGTGGAAGCAGACTAAGAACTGAGATAGTGTTCCATCTTCTGGGCATGGATTATTTTGTCAGGCACCTATGTACAATATTCTGACAGAATTTGCCTTACCGGGCCAAATCCTGTTTACTTTATTCAAAATTGTGTGAGCAAGATTAACAGGATTTGGCCCAAATGGTTAACCCTTCAAGTAGCATAAGAGTAATTCCAGTACACTCAGCCCATAGTTCCTAAATAACTTCATTTGCAAAATGAAAGCAGATCATTGTTTGTTTATGGGGGGGATATCTGCTCATGAGAGAACTTTGCAAAAACGGACTACATTTTATTGTACATCTAGTTTTGGAATTGATATTCTAAAAGAATATCCTGTATTTTTTACTTCATACATCTGATTAAGTGGGTTCTAGCCCACAAAAGTTTATGCCCAAATAAATTTGTTAGTCTCTAAGGTGCCACAAGGACTCCTTGTATTGTTTTTTTTTTTTTTTTTTTTACGTGGCACAATTTTCTCCCAAACACAATTTGACACCAAAATGATTATTTATTTGTATTTTTAGTTATTTACCACCTAGGTACTACTACGATGATGAGTGTTTTAGAAATACCTAGCAGACCTCTAACATGAGTGCATAGATGTCTGTGTTATATGCATTGGCATGGTTGCTGAACACCCACTTTTAACAAAAGGATAACTGTAGTCTTTACAGAGAATTATTGTAGCAGACAAAAAGATTTTACAAAGGGCCACTTAAATGGTTTCATGTGGAATGTGTGTCCAGGATCTTATATGAGAAGAGCAAAATAATCAAATAATGTTACTGCTGATTGAAGGGGGCAAGAACAGCATTTTTATATTAAAATGAAATTATACTCACTCAATTTTACATTATGTTGGATTAAATCACTATAGATCTGAGTTATTATTTATTTAAATTATACAATATAAAGTGTAAATGTAATTGTATTTAAATTAAATTAGCCAAACTAAATTAATACAATACTGACACAGTGATAACGCTACTGTAATAAGACTTCTGACTGTAAGTCAGTACAATGCAGTATATCCTAATAATGCACAATACTCAAAAATAGAATGTGGGGATTAGGAATTATTTAAAATGTAGTCATGATCCTTAACTATATTATTCCAAATGGAAAACCGGACTGTGCAAAGATCAGTTTAATCCCAATTGACTGGGTGAGTCACTGTTATGTAACTCAGATTTCTGACACAATATCATGTTAATTGCCAATGCTTAATATATAACTTTACTTGCCAAAGAATGCTCAGGTTATGAGAGTGCTGCAAATGCTTGGCCAAAGAATGCCTGCATTTGCAGATAGTTTGAAAGGATTCCCTTTGTGATAGGGGTAAAGCACTTGGGTGATCAGTAAACATTGCTTTCTGGTTGACTTTGCCTTCTAATGGACACTGCCCCCTTGAGGTGTTCATTGTATTCAGAGAAAATTGTATGTGAAGGCTGTATGAATCTGTACAAGAGTGTGTTCTTCCAGTTTGAGTGAGTTCTTACCTAATCATTGTAGTTCATTTAATTGCTTATTTCCTCCCAGATGAAGGGTGTATAAATCTTTATTAATAACAGATCTTTAGATGTCAATTCTAGGCACATTGCAGAGGAAATTGGGTGTGCATGTCCCATTGGCAATGAAAATTAGCAGCAGTTGCATGCTTAATTGCCCATGCACAGTGCTGCAACCAAGATAGCAATTCTTAGAGAGTAAGGATGAAATCCAGGCCCCACTGAAGGCTATGGCAATACTTCCATTGACTTCCACAGGGCCAAGATTTCACCCTAAGTCTTTGGCAAAATGCAATAAAACGTCACATTATAAAAAGAGCTGTGTTCAAGGCAGCACAAGGAGCTGTATCAGGATCTAGTTATTACTTAGTCCTGCCTTGAGTGCAGGGGACTGGACTAGATGACCTGTTGAGGTCCTTTCCAATCCTACACTTCTATGATATACAAAGGTAAGGCCAGGAAAAGCTTAGTTTTGGGGATACTGTGTCTGTGACTGGTAATGGAGGCATCAAAACATCCCATCATTAATAGTCTGGAAAACCTATTCCATTTCAATCCAGAGTTTTACCTTACAACTCACTATTCCCCACCTATATCTATGCTTTGGGCCAAATCCTGCGGCCTTTACTCAGTCCTTATTCCAATGGGAATTTGTTGGACTGAGCAGAAAAGATTATTTTTGTATCCACTCTGCTTTTGACACCAGCAGCTACGGCTGGCTCCAAGCGGGAGTTCTTCTTCCTGGGATTCTCAATATGATGGTTGCTCCGGACACCTCTAGGGTGGGTTTCTTTTACAGCACAGAAGACAGTCTTGGGGTATATTAACTTATAGTGTGTTCTTCTTCCTCTGCAGGTGGGATCCTGTAGAAGCAGGACTATTGATGGGCCTGCCCCTTCCATCTCTGCTGACCTTGTACACTGCAAAGTCCCCATGGAGTGATTTCCAGTGAGTATGTAACAGAGGTGGAATCTCCCCTTCTGGAGGTGTAGGCTCCCTTGTGTGTATGGAGGGGGGTGGAGGAGCCTGGTGCCCTGAGCAAGGTCCTCAGGACTGGCCCATAATGGACAGATAAGCTTCTGTATTTGTGCAGTTTGGCTCTTGAAATCCCTGTCACAGACCTACCTATAAAAATTAAATGTCTACATCGTAAATCACAATGCAGTAAGGGAAATAGAGTTTTGAAGACTTGTTTGTGGACATCACTACATAGAGGGAAAAATATATATTTCATACTTGATATGTGCAATAAATTGTTAAATATCTATTGCCATATATAAAATCTATAAAGAGAACAAAAGTGACCAAGTTTATGATGCCATGGTATATTACTAATATATGGAGATTTATTAATAATAATTCTTGTCTGTTCCCTAGTGCTTCTTTTGCCAAGGTCTCAAAGCACTTTAAAAACATTAGTAGATTATTATCCCCATTTTACAGATGAGGAAACTGTGGAAGAGAGAAGTTAAGTGATTTGCCAAAAGTAACACAGCAAGTCAGTGGCAAAGTTAGGGATAGGACTGAGTCCCTGTTCTAACTGTGGTACAACATTATATTCCCACTAAGTAAATTTACTGTATCTTAAAGATGTTGTTTCACACCATGTATTTTAAAGATCATGAAAATTGGCCAGTTTTGTAAAATTAAAATTTTTACAATGGCAATTTCCCACCCCACATAAGCAGAGAAGGCTACTTAAAGGGTTAACTCTACACAGCTGTGTAAATATAAGTTTTTTATTTATTCTTGATGAAACCTAATTATAATGTTTAAATACTGACTGGCACAGAAGATACTGAGCTAGCCCTGGATTCCCTGGTTTTGTTATTGGGCATGGCAATAGTACAACAAGATACTCCTACTGTGGCTTCAGGCAACTCATCTTCCTCAGTCCATTCATTAAGATCTGGATTATAGCACTGAATGCACTTCTTATATTTCTTTTCTATTTCATTCCAGCCACCCACCAAGTAAATTTTCCCATTAAGAGTGGAAGCACCTGCAGTGCTCACTCCAGTTGGCAGGGGAGCAGCATAGCTCCACTGGCCAGCATAAGGATTGTAGCACTCAACAGGGAGGACATCAATCCTTTCACCCCGACCCCCCAGTTGGGACCCACCCATGATATAGACCCTCTCCCCAAGGGAAACAGCACAGTGCCATCCTCTTGGAGTGCTAAGGGTGGACTTATCCTGCCAGCTATCATTGCTGGGATCATACATACACACAGAGCGGGAGTAAGCATTATTTATGTAACCTCCTGTGACCAGGATTCTACCATCTATGACTGCACTGGCATGACAGCACCTTGCTACCTCCAGTGGTGCCTTCATTTGCCACTGGTTAACTGCAGGCACATAGCATTCAACTGAGGATAGACACCCTTCAGAGTTGCGACCACCCACTGCAAAAAGGAGGCCATTGAATACATTCAGGCTAAAATGGGTGCGCTTCTGATTCATGTTGGCCAGGTGAATCCATGTGTTGAAACGAGGATCATATCTGCAAACATTAAGAACAGAGAATAACTGATGCAATCAAAATACTCAAATATTTCTATGGGAAGGCCTACAACGTCGCATCTGCCACTCTATAGTTAAAACTGTGGGGCTTCTAAATCACTGTTTAATTTTTATTGTCTGGCTATTACAATTCACTTGAACTGAAAGGTAGAGTTCTTGCTAAAGTTTGGTAAAAATAGGTTTCATTCTTTAACAGGTGAGAAATGTATCTTTGTAATTCAAAAATAGTTTTGTCAATAAAATCTGGCATGTATTTAGCACATAATTTGATCTAATTACCTTCAGTAATTTGATTTAAAAAAACACAACCTCCTAAGAACCTCGGAAAGTGACTATTGTGCCTGTACACTATCTAATTTCAAATACAATTTTTTCTATTTTTTTGTAATTTAATTTCAAATGTGTCTTGTAATATGCATCTCAAGATTTTGCATGACCAGTCTTTAAAAGTGACATAATGGCTCCTTTATAATAAATACAATGATGTATTTATTAAATTTGTTCTCATATAATATATTCTGTACTGTACCTGGTCATATGCTCTTTTAAAGCCCAGTATTGCTGCCATTGAAGTTAATAGGAATCTTGCCAAACACCCCAATGTGTGCAGTATTGGGCCTTTTGGTAGTAATAATTAAGAATTTATATGGCACTTTGTAAGTATTTCTATCTTCAAAGCACTATACAAGCATTTTAAACAGTATATTTGTTGTCAGTAAAAAGATGCATTTTAAATATTGAGGGCCAACTTGGCAACTACTTATTAATGCAAAAAATCCTTGCTCAGAGAAAGTTTCATTAATTTCATTGGGACTGTTAGTATCAGTAAGAATTTTCAGGATCAAGTCATTATACAAAGATGCAAACAAGTGTTTAAAAATTATCAAGGATCTGATGAATTCACTAAAACACACCTAACACTGAAGGTCATAAACTGCCTTTGATCTGCAATGCAAATCCTCTGGATATCAGTGGTCATGCCACATGCTCAGGCACAGAGAAACGGGGGGTATGTATAACCCTAGGCTCATGATGCAGATGAGAAAAAGCAAAGGTATTTCAAAGCTAAGGCTGATAATCTGTTTTATACTCATGATGTTGTACTTAATTTTCCATTACAGGAGAAAACAAGGAAGAGCTTCAGTTTCTGAGGGCTGCTTTCACATTATGAAAAATCTCTGAATAACATTTCATTTATTATTGATTCTGCATATTAATATGTATGATATTTTAGGTATTTTCCTTTCATTGCTATTCATTTTAAATAAGATTTACATGAAACTAGGATCTTTGTTTTTTAACATCTCAACTGGTTCCACAGGTCAGAGCCTGCTGGAAGTGACATTCTCTGTTCAAAACATTAAGCATCTCCATCAATTCTGAGGTCACAAATAGAAGACTATAACTTCTTTGGAAGGATAAGAGGTGAAGCAGATAAATTGCTAGGCCCACATGTTCCTGTCTTCAGAGGGTACGGAGACCAGCAGGTGGGTAGAGCTCACATAAAAAAGGAGCTGGGGACAACCTCTTAGGAGGGAAATATAAATAATAAGAGTTAGCTCTTGTCTGACATTTTACATCCATATCTCTGAAAGCAATTATACTAATACAGAGAAGCGAAGAGACTTGCTCAAGGTCAATGGCAAAGCTAGGAATAGAATTCAGGTTGGGTCACACTGACTCCTGTGACTATGTGGTATTATTCCAGCTCGCTGTTTAATTTCCACCATGCAGTCCACATAAAATATCTGTGGGCTGAGTTCTGCTACATAAAGGTCAGGCAGGGCCTGAAATAAGGGGGGGTAGCTGGGGGACCATCTCCTCTATGCAATGTTTTGCTCTAGCAAATTGGCATAAATGACTAAACCGACCAACCAAACAACAGAGGAAGTTAGTGCTGTATTAGTTCTCCCTGTCCACTCACTGATCACCCTTCTAGGAGGGGTTATTTGGGCATTCCTGCTCGGGGGCTGTCCTCAACAGCAGCAGAGTAACAGCTGGGTGTGCTGGGAAGCTGCTAAAAGAGAGGCATACAATTTATGCTTCTATATTATTATTAGACAGTGTATTAGATACAAATACTGAGATCCATGAGTTTTCCCATTTCTGGGCCCATAATGTATCATTGATTTTTAGGCAGAACACATTTAAAATCAGTAGAAAGTTTCCCTTACAAATAATTTGACCCCAGTACTCTAGGTTGAAATCTTCTTGTGTTCTACATTACTGCCACTCATACAGTCCTAGGGGGACAATGCACTGGAACTGCAGTCCTTCAGAAACTATGCAGCATTTTGTGTATTTGACCCGGGTGGGAACAACATAGCATTTAAGAAACAAAGATATTGCTTCTAAACCTATGTCGTGAGAAATAAAGACCAAAATAAATGAAATATAGAAAAAATGTTGAAAATAAAAAAAGAATCACAATCATTTCTAAAGAATGTTCTTCAAAGTTTTCCATAAGGCATCAATAGCTCTTGAACTTGAAGAATTCTTGCCTTGTTTGGTCTGTTATAACATTAATGCTATTTACAATTTTCCTGCGTTTTAATATTTAAATAGCCATTATTCATTCAATTTTGGCTTGAGGTAGATTTTCTGATTTGGAGTGGTGGTCTTTATACATTTGTGATTATGGATGGATATTTTGCATGACTTTAGTTGTACATTTGTAATAGCTAAAATTTTAAATATCATCCTTTTTCTTCCCTGCTAATAATCTTATCTGGTTTTGCTAAGTTTTGTACTCAAGCTTGGATATACTCCTGCACAATGTGGAATCTGCCTCTCCTTCCCTTATAAATAATCATTTACCTGCAGAAATTGCTGACAGCATGCTTGGCCTGGTTCCTGGCATCATTCTGGTCTTCACCACCAGCCACATAGAGAAATCCATCCATCACAGTCACACACTGATTAAAACTTTTAGCAGGCATTTCAGTAAGTTTCTTCCATCCATTATCAGGATCCCTGTATAAGATGTCTCTGCTAAGGGACTTTTCTGTTAAGGCTGGGCGTCCTCCAACAGTAACTAGGACTCTGAAACCTCCACGAATCCTTGTTCTTCTAGACTGCAGTGTATTCTGATTATATGGAAGCAAATGGTAGTTCATGGCATCCACTAGAAGTCGGTGGCAGTCTGTGTCTTGCATCATTCTTGGTACAGTTTGAACATAATTGACCAAGTCTTGAGCAGAGATTGTACCAAAACGAATGTTGCCCAAGAGATCTGCAGCATACTTTGCTCTTTTTTGGTCAAATTCCAGCCATTTTATTGCTATCTGGAATGCAGCAATTTCAGAAGGCAACTGCAAGTCGTCATCTGCAAGGAGTTCATTGATTTGATCAAAAGTAAGTTTTAAGAACTGATCTGTTTCTGAAAACTCCATGAAGTTGTCTCTAATAAATTTCTGTGCTGCTTCCTTGGTGTTTTTTAGTCCATATGTCTCTGCAATATTGGCAATATACATGCAGTTCTCCACATTGATTTCTTGCATCAAAAAATCAGAGCACATCTTTACAAGGGTGTGAATCTGAAGATAGACTGCTGTGGAAATGATACTACCTATTGTGTAGAGTGAAAGAGTTAGCTTTCCAGTGTAAGCATAGGTGATAACAGTGGCTAGGCCCAATGGGGATACATCATTGAGATCCACTCTTTGAGTAGATGGATCTTTCTTTAAGATGTTATGAAAGTAGTCGCTGCATGAAGCCATCACCACCTTGTGAACATTGAAGGATTTGGTTTTGGTACCAATAATCAAGTCACAAAGAAAATTTTCCTGCCTCATTCTGCTTAGCCCTTCCAAGAGATTTGGGCTATAAGAAGAATCAGAAACCTCAGCTGAGATGCAGCTGAAGCCATTCCCTCCATCTAAGAAGCCATTCAAGCCATTTAGTTTACTTAGGGGGCCATCTTCCACAATTATAGTCATCTCATTGATATCGCCTTTGTTCTTTTTGACATTCTTCTTTTTAGGCGCCATGACTGCAATGGAATATCACAGCCAAGAGCTTGCTGAAAAATACAATGATAAAGTTTAGAGTTACATTTCAGTTATAAGTATTTAACACCTGACTGATGACCCAACAGAGTTTAAACTTTATCAATAAATGGAACCACTGTAAGAACAGAACACAAAGTAACATATCTTACTACTACCTAAAGACTTAAAATTGTGTGTTTTATTGGACTGCATTGGAATGTGGTTGCTAATACTAAATACTGAATATGATTCTTCTGGAATTCTAGTTATAGAGCAAGAATGCATTTAAAATTAACTCTTGTTTATAACAAGATCACAAAAATCAAGTTTCCCCAAGAATGAGTTTAGTATGCAAATTCAGTGGAACTGCAAGAGTTCCCTAAATCCAAATTTAGAAGTTTCTATTTCTCAGAAGTAAAATGAGTTTGGCTAAGTATAAACTTTAAAAAATAGAATAATATTTTAAAGTCAGGACCCAGACCTATAATTGTTTTAGTCAAAAACACAATAAAGGGATAGGATCTGATTCTGGTCTTGCTTTCAGAAGTGCTATTCACAATTTACAGTGGTGTAAATGAGTTCAGAATCTGACACATGGAAATTACAAATGGGGAAAGTTTTCCACAAATAAAGAGTATGAAACATTTTGGGGGAAAGTGTATTTTAGTCATGGTTTTCTGTATTTTTAGACTGAGGATCTGAGCCTGAGCGCTTTCAGACGTCTGACGAAGTGGGTATTCACCCACGAAAGCTAATGCTCCAATACGTCTGCTAGTCTATAAGGTGCCATAGGACTCTTAGTCGCTTTTTACAGATCCAGACTAACACGGCTACCCCTCTGATACTATTTCCATGTCATTCACAAATGCCCTTCTACATAATAATTTACTTCACAAGCTTTCCCATATTTATATCATACTGTCCATAATTGAAATTATGGTGCCCACATAATTTCAGCATCAAATATTGAGGGTATTTCTGAAAAAAAGCCCAACTTTGTTTTGTAAAAGAATGTGTACAGATTGATACAGACTTAGCAACAGGTATTAGATTTAAGAAGCCATTTCTGTGTGTGAAGAGAATCCTCACTTTTATACAATAACATTAGATTAATTGTTTAAATTATGCATATAAACTATGGGCAAATTCCTGCTCCCAATGAAGTCAGTTGCCAAACTTCTGTTGAATTCAGTGGGAGAAGGCCCTGTGTGTTCTTCAGAGGAGTTATTTCATTTACAAAATATAAGCAAATACACATTAAAGAAAGGTCCTGGTCTTGAATAATACATCAATGAAATGAGTCACCGACACTAATCAAATACAGCATTATACCTAAGATACACTATTTTCTTGCATTCTGACACAATTTCCTCAAATTCTGATCCTAACCCCCTAGACAAGGACAGAACATGGAGGAATGCTATGTAATGATAAAATAAGTAGCGGCATCATTTACTCGATTTTTTTAATAAGCCTCTCCAATATTTCCTTGTAAAATCTCATCACATTCAACTTCCCCAAAGCATTCAGCTTATAATAAGTCAGCGTTTTAATTATAGAAAGGAATGGTTAGTTCCGCTGTAAGAACCAGGCTTTTTTTTTTCCTGCTGGGTGATGACTGTGTGCAGTGCGAGAGAGGCCCATGTGTGCCGAAAACGTCAGTGTCTCAGTGTCACTGCATGCCAGAATGAGCTGAGATTCCAAAATGTCCCCTTGCCAAAGAGGTGGGTCAGCTGCTCCCCTTCTCCCTGCCCACCCCGGCTGCATTCCAAGAGCTGCATCTGTTGAAACCTGTCAGAGTCAGTTCTAGGAATAGTAACACTCACACAGCAGCTTGCCATTTTAAGACAGGTTCAATTTAAGGTGTATTTGCCACTTTGGACACACTTGATTGTTTCAAATGACGATTTGCAACCTATTTAAACTACAGAAAGTAGTTTATATATATTTCATTGTTACAGACTGAAAAAGAGACCAAACTTTGGATGTGTTTACATATTCTATTCACAAACTTTATAGATGGCTAGATAATACTACCTTGGCAAGCATAACTGTGGCTTTAAATATTTTCAGAAATACTTAAACTTTATAAACTTTAACACATGCACCATTTGTTCATGAAAACAAGAATTATTTTAGATCCAATAATTTTAAATGTTGTTTGTTATAAAAATAATTCTTTAAAGTTTTCCTAACCATGTACTTTTCTATCAACAGAAATTTAATGAGCTAGTTTATTTGATTAGCAGCCAATGAGTTAAATACAAAAGCATTTGAAGGAAAAGCAAAAGGAAATGCAAAAGCAAAGAACATATCAGCCAACACACCATGAAAATATCCTAATTTTATTTTTAAGTTTTTGAAGCCTCGGGTGATTTGGTTTTCTACAGACTTTTGCCTTTCCATAGATAGAAGAGGTCATATTGATTTCAGCTGAGGAATAATTCATGCCAAAGGACATTCCAGGTCCAAAAATGTGCTAGATACAGGGGAAAAAAAAAAAGCTATCCTAGAAACACGAAGAATATGACCAGCAACTGCAGCAGCAGGAGCAACCTTACCTTCCTCAGCAATGCACTGTCTACAGCTGTCCAACCAGGTGTCAGTAGGAATGTCCGTTCCTAGGAAGAATGATAAGAGAGAGAATGAAAAAGAGAGAGAGAGAGATCAGAGGCCACCTGACAAGTCCCAGCAATTGCAGTTTCTAGCGTGACCCTTTGCTGTCACAGTGAATAAAAGAGGCTGGTGTCTGCGCTCTGGGGCCCTTTAAAGTGACCCCTCCTCCTCGTCTCTCTCTCTGCCATCCAGGGGGGTTAGGTTTCCTTTGCTTGCCTGACTTTTAAAAATTAAGGGAACAAACTTGTCTCTTAGATATAAACATAGATGTGCAAGGGAAATATAGGGCAAGCTCCTGGAAAGGGCATTCTTCTCCCATCCAGCCTCATGCCAACCTCTCTGGGAGAAACTGTTTATGATAACTGTATTATTTGTCCCAGATGGACAAAATACAACCTGATTCAGACCTCTTCTCTCCACCATTACGGTGTAGGTTTCTTTCTGTCACTATGAGTTTAAGTAAATACAGGTCACGTATCTTATTTGGATAGAGGATCATCATCACAATAGTGCTGCAGACACCCACAACAACATGATAACTGCATTGCTATTCCAAAGAAATGCAAATAACCTTCTCCCCACAAGACAAGAGGTACTGGGTGTCTCAGGGGGACTAGTAATGGGATACTGAGCCCTTCATAGGTTAATGGTTCAAACACAGATCATGATCCTGCCACCGAGTTTTACTCAGAACATGAGGATTTCTTGCAAGCCTGATGGTGGAATATGTCCTTCAAGCCAGTAGTGACCAAGAACAATTACCATAAGTGACCTGTGTAAACTGAGTTCAGTTCCTACTGGACAGCTGTCCACATCTCAGAAACAAACAAATCTCCATCATAACTGGCACCAGCTCACATTTTTCAGATACTGCATGGACACAGAATCCTTTCACTTCTCCAAGAAGGATCTCCAGAGTAGGGTTGATACAGTTGACAAGGTAGTGGTTCAGGGAAGCTTGCAATGCCCCTATCAGTCTTATTTCTGTACTGTAGATAAAAAGATAAGTTCAGCCTCCTGAGGTCCATTAACTCTCATCAGTGATAGCCCTACTACAGTCACAACCCCTCCAAGATGAGAGATATCCAAGCAAAATACTAGTACACCAGGATGTGGTTTTGGCCATTCAGTACATGGTGCGCTTTCCCCTGAGTTCATACTGAACCAAATCCCCATCATAGTGCTAGGGTGTGCTGTGTTGCTAGAGCTGCCATCTTTTGGATAAAATGTGCAGTATGCAAAACCAAGGCTGTGACAAGTTGTCATCATAAAAATATTCCATGGTACATTTTCAAGAATAGAGGCATTGACCCCAATAGGAAATACAATTCAAACGTAATGGTAATTCCATTCTGCCTGCCTAAAAATCCCTTTGTTATGTAGAGTTGATACATTAATTTTTAACCCCCTTCCTAATATTTCTTTAAAACATGAAAGATTTTATTCAAGTATAGCAATTTTCATTATAATTAAATTAACTTTTTGAAAACCACTGCATACAATGAACTCATGCATTTTTTATGAGCGAGTCATTCAGCTTCATAGATTTAGGGGAAAGCTTGGCCCCATTCAACTCAGTGGCAAAGCTCCCATCAGGATGAAAGCTGTCTAATGGTTAGGGTGCTAGCCTAGGACTCTGGAAGCCTGAGTTCAATTCATTGCTCTACTAAAGGCTTCCTATGTGACCATGGACAAGTCACTGAAAATCTCTCTGCCTCAGTTCCCCATTTCCACCTTACAGGGGTGTTGTGAAGCTAAATACATTAGAGACAGGGAGGTGTTCAGATACTATGATGATGGGGGCCACTTAAGTACCACAGACAGAATGGAGTCAGGATTTGACCTTCTGTCCTGTCGCTGTGTTATCAGGTAACAAAAATGCAAACACCTTATAACAGCAGGTCGTTATACCCTAGTATTAGTAAATGCACAGGACTTCCAACGCCAACACTGGTTCCAGTCCATCATCTGTAGCATCTCTTATGAGCAGGGCCGGCACCAGGCAACCAAGCACGTGCTTGGGGCAGCACCTGGTAAGGGGCGGCCAATCTTGGGGTGGCGGGGGGCGGCGCGGCGCTCGGCGGGGGGGTGTTCCGGCGGAGGGTGCTCGGCGGCGCAGCGCTCCGCGGGGGGGCGGGGGGGGGGGGGGGGCGGGGCGGGGGGGGGGGGGGGTTGGGGGGGGGGGGGGGGGGGGG
>NW_020664393.1:42125047-42130355 GCF_002925995.2 Terrapene triunguis | reverse complement strand
GCTTTTTTTTGCTGCTTGGGGCAGCAAAAAAGTTAGAGCCGGCCCTGCTCATGAGAGAAACTCCTCATCCATTCTTGTGACCTTGGCACTGATGTATTGTTGGACTTCATGGTTTTTCTCTTCCCACCCTAAGGACAGAGCCTTTCCAAGACATTTTTGCACAAGGTGTAGCTTCCCCCTCCCCCCCCAACACAATTCAAAAGACAAACCCTAATTACATCTGCTTGTTAAACAATGCACTGCTTATTTAAGAAAAATAGGTAAAATAAAGTAAAGCATTTACTCTTCATCACACATAGATTCCTATAGGGGCATGCATTTCCACCAATATGTCAAGTCACTACTATTTTCAGAAAATTCTCTTATTCCGTGATACCCACAATAAGTGAGTAAAATCTGTTGAGTGGACCAGATCCTCAGCTGTGGCTGAGCAGTACTTGAAGGAGTGGGACGGATGGAAGTGCAAGTGCAAAGTGCCTTTTATGACCAACTATTCCTGAATTGTCCATCCACCAGGCTGCAGCCTGGTAAACAGTGGCTGTGGCCTTCTGCAGATGGGGGTCTGTGATGGGTTGGACCCCCCCATCCAGGGTGCCACCTGATGTTCTGGGGTCTCACTGAGCCTGCCCTTTCCACCAGCCTGGGTTTCCTCACCCTATTCTTGGTGTGCTAGGCTCTCAAGCCTTCTCCAGCACACACACAGGTAAGGCCACACCCAGATGCAGACACAGACTGAAATCAACTCTGTGTGGGAGGACGTAGCTAGGAGAATGGCCAGCACTCATGTGCACACATCCCTTGGGGTATAAACCAAAAATAATATTGTCTTGTGCTGTATAGAAAGATCTGCACAGCGCAAGCTCATAAAAATTCACCCTCTCCCTCAATGTGGAGAGAGATATGCACAGCTTTTTGCTCCCCCCAGATATGAATTGCAAAACCTGGGTTTTGAAATAAACAAGAAATAAGTTTATTAACTACAAAAGGTAAATTTTAAGTGATTATAAGGAATCGCAAACAGAACAAAGCAGATTACTGAGAAAATAAAATAAAACACACAAACTAAGCTTAATACACTCAGGAAACAGGTTACAAAGTGTAATTTCTCACCCTAAATGTTGTTTTAGGCAGGTTGCAGAGCTTCTGTAGCTTAGAGTTCCAGTTATTTCTCTTTACAAACTGGACCCGTCTCATCCTGGACTCAGCCCTTGCCTTTCCCTTTCCCTTCAGTTGTTTTTAGCAATCTTCCTTTTTGGACTGGGAGGCAATGGAGAAGAGTCCTGATTGCCTTACTTCCCAGCCTTAATTAGAATTTACATAAGGCGGGAATCTTTTGTTTCCCAATGTGACCTCTCACCCCCTCTTAATGGAAAAACACTGAAAGCCTCAGATGGACGTCTAATACCAGGTGACCCGATCACCTGACCCTGTAGTGTCAAAGCAGAAATCCAGCGAGCTTCTCAGGAAGGTGGGAGATTAGTATCTTCCAAGTCTTATTGTTCTTCTTAATGGCCCACTGAGGATGATTGCCTACTGTCTGGTAGGCGTTCCTCCAAATACACACACACAGTTGTAATTGTTACATAGTCAATATTCCTAACCTCAGATACAGAAATGATACATGCATACAAATTGGATAATCACATTCAGTAGATCATATCCTTTCCAATGATACCTCACATGACCGATCTTGCATGAAACATGTCTTAGTTATGCCATATTCACATCATAACAATATTTCTATGAATAATATGGGGTGCAGTGCCACAGCGTCACTGGGGCATAAGGGACTTCCAGCCACATCCCTTCCTCAGGCCCCCATCTTTCATGCCATGCCAGACAGTAGTACTCACTACAACAACTCTATGCCACGCCACCTGAGGATTGTAATAGGCAGGGAGGATTCTCCAATGGCCAGTTAGGTAATCTTAATGTTGGACAGGATCTGGCCTGTTATATAAAAATTAAAAAAATAAATAAGATACTAAAAAAATGCTTAACAGAGCCACCAATAAGGACATATGCCTAAAATGAGTAGCTGTACTACTGTATTGCTGCAACTCTCATCTTACTCCCCATCCCCTACCCTACTGTGTGTCACCTTCATTCTCCTTCACCTCTCATGTCATGTTTAAAGATTGTAAGGTCTTCCAAGTAGGGATCATGTCCTTTCATATTATCTGGGAAGCACCTGTGTTTGCTATAGAATAATAATAATAATAATATTTTTGGACATATCTGGACTTGTCCTTTCTAGCACCCTCTACTAGAGGAGTTTTGCTGTTTAGTGAGAACCTAGAATGCTATCATAGGGAGACACTACAGCAAATTTCATGATGATGAGAATATTACAAAAATAATTGACCACCACATTCCCTCTCTCTATCTAGGTACTTATATAGCCCTCATCACCATAGCTCCTAATGGATTTTTGTCCTCACTACTCCTGTGAAGTAGGGAAACCTTATCCCCATTTCACTAAAGGGGAACTGAGGTGCAGAGTAGGTTAAGCAAGGTCACACAGAAAGTATGTGGCTGAGTCCAGAATTGAACCCTGCTCTCGAGTCCAGTGCCCTATCCACTACGTCACCCTTCCACCATGCTGCATGTGGTAGGACGACATGAATTATTAACTGCACCCAGAGCTTAATTTGTGTCAGGGCTTTCCAGGGCTGAGCACTGTCACTGTAAGGTTTGGCAGTTCATAGCCCCAGCACCTCTGCATTGTTGCATCACTGATGAATGTAAAAAAATTGCTTGAGCCCTAGCATTTAATTGCTTGAGCTCCAGTACCTCTTTCATTACAAATTAAGCACTGATGGCACCTACAAATCAATGTCTGTGAAATCATGGTGTCTTCAAAGCTTCCTAGGGGTTTCAATGGCTGGTGGAAGGGGCAGGGTCTGCTTTGTTGGTGGTCAGGGCTGGCTCCAGGCACCAGCCCAGCAAGCAGGTGCTTGGGATGGCCAACGGAGAGGGGCGGCACGTCTGGCTCTTCGGCGGCAAGTCCCTCACTCCCTCTCGGAGCGAAGGACCAGCCGCCGAATTGCCACCGAAGACTGAAGCGGCGGCGGTAGAGCTGCCGCCGAAATGCCGCAGATCATGATCGCGGCTTTTTTTTTTTCCTTTCTTCTTTTTGCTGCTTGGGGCAGCAAAAACCCTGGAACTGGCCCTGGTGGTGGTGGTAACAAGAGCAGCCAGGGCATCCTCCACCACTGCCTGGGTATAAACCCTGCCAGGGAGAGGGGCTTGCGAGTGCTTAATTTGTAATGAAAGGGGTGCTGGAGCTCAATCAATTAAATGCTAGGGCTGAAGCAATTTTTTTTACATTCTTAACTGATGCAGCAAGCCCAGAGGTGCTGCGGCTATGAACTGCCAAGCCTAGCGGTGCCAGCCCTGGCAAGACCTGGCAAGAATTAAGCACTGGGTGGGCCTGCCACAGTGATGATGACGGTGGTGGTGGATGGGGAGAAAAAGGTAAGCAAAGGCTTTGCCTTCTTCATGTCTGCTCCCCAAACAGAAACAATACGGGAAGAACCCCTAACCCAGTCACTGGGCAGCATAAGGGAAGAGATGGGAGGAATATGGGCTGCTTAGGCTATGTCTACACTACAGAATTAGGTCGGATTTATAGAAGCCGGTTTTATAGAAACCGGTTGTATGCAGCCGATTGTGTGTGTCCCCACCTAAAATGCTCTAAGTGCATGAAGTCGGCGGACCGCGTCCACAGTACCGAGGCTAGCGTCGACTTCCGGCGCATTGCACTATGGTACCTATCCCACAGTTCCCGGAGTCTCCGGCGCCCATTGGAATTATGGGTTGAGATCGCAATGCCCGGATGATGCAAAGCAGTGCCGCGAGGGGTTCTGGGTACATTGCGTCAGGCCCCTCCCCCGCCGTCACAGCAACGGCAGACAATAGATTCGCGCCTTTTTACCTGGGTTACCTGTGCAGACAACATACCACGCCAAGCATTGAGCCCGCTCAGCTCAGCTCACCGTCACCATATCTCTTCCGGGTGCCGGCAAACGTGGGACTGCATTGCTAAACAGCAGCAGCAGCTTACTGCCTTTTGGCGGTAGACGGTGCAGCATGACTGATAGCCTTCATTGGCGATCTGGGTGCTGGCAGCTGTGGGGCTGGCAGCCGTAGGGCTGCATTGCACCAGCCCCTTGCCTTTTGGTAGAAGATGGTATATTACGACTGGTAACCGTCGTCATCGTACTGCAGTGGCTGTCGATCATGGGCACCCGGGCAGACAATGATGGTTATCAGTCGTAGTATGCTATTTTCTGCCAAGTGCCCAATATTGTCTGCTAAGCACCCAGAAGAGGCCGAGGGCTATCTGGGTGCTGGCAGACATGGGGCTGGCAGCCGTGGGGCTGCATTGCACCAGCCCCCTTGCCTTGATGATGATGGTTATCAGATGTATTATTCGCAGGATGGGGCAACATTGCTACACAGCAGCAACCCCTTGCCTTTTGGGCAGAAGATAGTATATTACGACTGGTATCCATCGTTGTCATACTGCAGTGGGCATCATATTGTGCAGTAGACCTGAAGGCTTACTGCCAAGCGCCCAGTATTTGCTGCCAAGCACCCAGAAAATGCCAAGGGCTATCAGTCATGCTGCGCCGTCGTCTTAAGATGTAAAAAATAGATTTATTCTCCATTCATTTGCTTCCCCCCTCCCTCCTGCTAAACCCAGGCTTTTGAGTTCAATCTTTGGGGGGGGGGCATTCTGTGTGACAGTTGTTTGTGTTTCTCCCTGATGCAAACCCACCTTTCTTGATTTTAATTCCCTGTACCTGTACGCGGTGTCACTCGCCCCTCCCTCCCTCTCTCCCTCCCTCCCTTCTTCCCCTGGTCCGTCAGATACTACTTTCGCGCTTTTTTTCAGACCAGACGCCATAGCCAGCACTGGGATCATGGAGCCCGCTCAGATCACCGCGGCAATTCTGAGCACTATGAACACCACGCGCATTGTCCTGGAAAACATGCAGAGCCTCCTGGACATGCCAAAGCCAAACCAGGACCAGCTGAGGAGGAGGCGATTGCAGCGCGGCGACGATAGTGATGAGGAAATTGACATGGACCTCTCACAAGGCACAGGCCCCAGCAATGTGGAAATCTTGGTGTTACTGGGGCAGGTTCATGCCGTGGACCGCCGATTCTGGGCCCGGGAAACAAGCACAGAGTGGTGGGACCGCATCGTGTTGCAGGTCTGGGACGATGCCCAGTGGCTGCGAAACTTTCGCATGCGTAAGGGCACTTTCATGGAACTTTGTGACTTGCTTTCCCCTGCCCT
>NW_020664393.1:42065557-42120047 GCF_002925995.2 Terrapene triunguis | reverse complement strand
GGCACCACGGCAGCACTTTAACGTGGGCTGTGTACCGGCCTGTACTGATGGCCACTTTCTTACCGGTATGCTGTACCGGCCCGTACCGGCCCACTTTCACCTCCGGCTCTCTCGCCACACAGAGGTTGGTCCAATTCCAAAGTTATGCCCAGCCCTCCCCCACCTGCCCTTCCCTGATCCTGGGACCCACCGGGCTACAACTGCACCGCCAACAACCAGGAGGGGCTTGACAATACAAATCATTGGTTCTCAAGCAGCTCAAGGCGGACGAAGTGGGTGGCGGAGAAGGGACATGCCGGGAGAGGGAGTGGGACCCAGGGGACAGTCTGGACGGGGAGGAAGGGGCGCCCCCAGGGAGAGAGGCTGGAAAGCGGCGGCACTGACGGGCGGGCTCAACAAGCCGTGAGGGCAGGGACCAGCAAGCCGGGCTCCGCGCGGCGCGGGCTGCAGGGCTGAGCCCGGCCCCGGGGAGAGGCGCTGCTCAGAGCTCCGCCCCGCCAGCAAGCGAGGGGGGACAGGCCCGGCCGGGCTGTGGCGCTCAGGGCGCTGCTATAAGAGGCGCCGCCGGGGGGCAGGTGCGGCCCGCCGAGAGCTCGGAGCTGCGCGGGCGCCTGGGCGCTGCAGGGCTTTGCTATGGCAGAGGCTGCGAGCGTGGTGCCCAGGGTCTTGTATCTGAAAGAGCGGCTCGGCCAGACTCAGGATCCCCAAAAGGTACCGCCTCGCTCCCACGCCCCAGGCCACCCCGCACCTGCCTAGGAGAGGAGGCTGGAGTCAGCGCCCTGCGGGGGGTGCTGGGCTGGGGCCTGTTTCTGGCTGACTGCCCCCGTGACCCCCGCACACAAGCTGCGGGATCCCTCTGGCAGGTCCCCCGCAAGGCGAGTTTGTGGTTTCACTGACTTTATTGCCTTCAGCTGATGACCCCTGAAGCTTCTGCTTCATCCTGAGAGCACCTAGATCAGTGGTTCTCAAACTTTTGTACTGGTGACCCCTTTCACATAGCAAGCCTCTGAGTGTGACCCCCCCATTATAAATTAAAAACACTTTTAAATATAATTAACACCATTATAAATGCAGGAGGCAAAGCAAGGTTTGGGGTGAAGGCTGACAGCTCGTGACCCCCCCATGTAATAACCTCACGACCACCTGAGGGGTCCTAACCCCCAGTTTGAGAAACCCTGACCTAGATCCATTTATCCCCCTTGGCACTTGTTAGGCCTGAAACTTCCCCTGCTTTAGCTTTGCACAGCCTAGTGCTGAATGGCCTGCGTGGTCCAAGCAGAGTTATTTTTCAAAGCTCCTGAACAAGAAATTAAAAAGCCATTTTGACAGAAAAGGAGAGCTGTCCTTTTTGCAGTCCTGTGGCAATGAGTGGATGCCAACTGGAGAGACTCCAATGTCTGTTTGATATGCACAGCAAACTTAAGAGAAAGAAGCCTATAAGGAGGTGTTACAAACAAGCTTAAAAAGCAATAGGAATAAAATCTTAAGCATTTAGTGTTTTATAATGTACTTTTGAAAGCAAAATATAAAGTCACTTATTTATATATATACTTTTGAAATTTTCTTTTAACTGATTTAATTTAACGTATCTAACTTTTACCTTTTAAATTATGTATTAAAGCTCATGTTGATGCAAAAATCAGTGTTTATTCCCATGCATCTTATATTTGCTCTATGTGTTTAATATCTCTAAGGGAAGCCATGATGATGGTATAACAATTATATTGAAATGACAGTTCCATCATTGCTGCCTTAGATGAGTAGCCCCGTTGAATTTAATGGGAGTATTCACATGTACAGTAGACCCTCAGTTACAAATACTTCTGGAACAGAGGTTGTTCATAACTCTGAAACGGTCGTAAAACGTTAAGCTTCTTTCATAAGCTTACAACTGAATATTGACTTCATACATCTTTGAGACTTTACTATGCAGAAGAAAAATGCTGCTTTTAACTATCTTAATTTAAATGAAACAAGCACAGAAACAGTTTCCTTACCTTGTCAAATACTTTTTTAAACTTTCCCTTTATTTTTTTTTTAATGGCTTACATTTAACACAGTACTATTTGCCACCCCACCCCACCCCTGCTGCTGCCTGACTGCATACTTCTGGTTTCAATGAGGTGTGTAGTTGACCGGTCAGTTCATAACTCTGAGGTTCTATTATATAATACTACTCTTGGTTAGAAGTATTTGAAGAATCATTGCTTAAGCTAAATCCTGTCTCTCTCATTTGTTTTGATATTCCAGTGGTGCTGAGATTATGAGTGTTTTTAAGCTAATTTGTAGGAGCACATTCTCTAAATTTGGAAATAAAAGGATTGTCATGTCAGTACAAGATACTTTCTGAAATTTGAGTGCCTTCTGATGACTGAGGCGGGGAGGTCTTCTATAAGAACATATCTGTAATGAGTTACTTCGTAAACTAATCTTGAAAAGCTACCTAAGGTCAGTTGGCCTTTGTTGTCATTTTTCCTTGGTTATTTTGACCTGGAGTGGGGCAAGTCATGGTAATTTTATCCAGTTTATAAGAACATGCTTTGCTTTTTTTTTTTTTTTTTTTTTTTTTTTTTTTTTTTTTTAATATCCGGAGATTCTCTAAAATAGCAGTGGTGGTGGTTTATGATGAGAATAAGGAATAGAAAGGTGAGGAGATCATTAGAACTTGTTACCTCGATATAACAGAGCAGCTAAAGCAAACGCATCCAAGTAACAGACAGTGTTGGTTATGTCTGAAGGCTTCTTGGCACTCAGACTAGAAAGCTAAAACACATTGAGCTTCTGGGGTGCTACTTTGTATTTGATAGTGGTTCTAAGTGTGACAGATGAGCCTTTATGACTTTATTAATGCTATACAACAAAGAGGCTGGAACTGTAAGTGTAAGAAAGTTATCGCATATTCCAGTCACGCAGGAAGGACAAAGCTGCTCCCAAGCTTAAAAAGGAATCCAGTAACCAGTAGGATAGCAGGATTGCCCAGGAGCCATAAGAAGTACCCAGATGGGAAGTACCCAGAACCAAACCTCAAACACAGATCAGTCTGATCTGAAGGATCAGCATTTGACCACTAAAGCAAACTAAGATGAAACCAGACCTGAGCGAGAAGATTAGCAGGATTCCACTAGCTGCTGTTTATCCCTTTACCAGCCACAATATCTTGACAACTAATGGGCATCCAACTTCATGTTTAAAGGAAACTGAGGGTATGTCTATGCTTAAAACACTACAGCAGCAGAGCTGAAGCTGTGCTGCTGTAGAGCTTCAGTGTAGACTTTACCTACGCCAACAGGAGAGGTTCTCCCATTGCAATAGGTAATTCACCTCCCTGAGAGGCAGTAGATAGGTCAAGAATCAATGGAGGAATTCTCCTGTTCATCTAGCTCTGTCTACACCAAGGGTTAGGTCAGCCTAGTTACCTGTCTCAGGGGTGTGGATTTTGGATGCAAGTTCCCAGTGTAGACCAGCCCCAAGTATAACATTTCATTCGGCACCATTGTTGAAAGTTACAAGCCTGGGCTGAATGTAGTAAGGTGTTATTTGTCAAAGCTATTGTATGCAGAGAACAGCTATAATTTTTAAATAATAATTGGTGGAACTCATTTATGGTTACATTTTTCTGGTGTGTGTGTGTGTGTGTGTGTGTGTGTGTGTGTGTAAAGTCATAATCTTTATTTAGACACCTATGTCTTCTCTTCACTTATATTTCAAGGGTATTTGCTATTTGTGCTGGCTATGAGAGTCAAAGTAGCAGGTTGTTTTCCTGTGCTGAATGGTTTTTGTTGTTTCTGCAGGCCATATCCTCAGTGAGACCTGTGCAACTGTTGCTTGCAAATTATGCTCCCACTTTCAGCTCTTCAAACCCACTAACCATCACTGGCATTACACAGGTGTGACTTCAAGCCTTAGTTGCCCTGTGGAATGTTTATTATTGGTGATGGAACATCAGAAGGGGGTAATCATGTTTTGACTTTCAGAGCCCTGGCTGAGTTTGCATGGCTGGCAATTTTAAAACTTGCGTCTATATAACTGGGGGTGAAGAGGGGAACGTCACAACTTTGGCTAGGATCTACAAAGGGACTTAGGCATTGCATCACCTAGGGTATATCTACACTAACCGCCCAATCGGTGGGCAGTGATCGATCCAGCAGGGATCAATTATCACGTCTAGTCTACATGATAAATCGACCCTGAGCCCTCTCCTGTCGACTCCTGTACTCCAGCGCCGTGAGAGGCACCGGCAGAGTTGACGGGGGAGCGACAGCAGTAAACTCACCGTGGTGAAGACACCATGGTAAGTCGATCTAAGTATGTTGACTTCAGCTATGTTATTCACGTACCTAAAGTTGCGTAACTTAGATCGATTTCCCCTCCCCACCCAGTGTAGACCAGGGCTTAGTGTCGCAAGGTCTAACTCTTGGGCATCTAGAAAATCATTGGAACAACAATGTGATCCATAAAGCCCTGTTAAGTACCTGGGCTCCCTATACAATACATGGGGAGAGACAGGTACCTTAGAATGTGATCCACAAAAGCTATCATGCTAGGCAGAGAGCTGCCTAAGCTAGCCCATGGTGGGAGAAGCTGACAAGAGGGGTGTTTCCTAAGCCCTGCCCCTCTCGTGGAGTTAGACATCGAAATCCAGGCTGCTAGGAGGTGCCTGTCTGCTTGTAACCCACAACTGGGAAACCCCTTTCCTGGGGTCAGGCAACTTCGGTGCCTAAATAATTTCTTGTGAAAATGAGTAAGGTACCTGCCTCAAGCCACGCAAAATGGGGGTGGGGAGAGGAGGAAGTGCTGCCCACATTACAACTTTTAGCCCAGTGGTTAGAGCACTGCCCCTGGGATATAGGAGACCACAGGTTCAATTCCCCCCTTAACTTGAGCTAGAGTAAGAAGGTTTGAATGGCAGTCTCCCTCACCTCTCAGGAGAGTGCTCTAACCCAGTGGTTTTCAAACTTTTTTTCTGGCGACCCAGTTGAAGAAAATTGTTGATGCCCGTGACCCAACAGAGCTGCAGATGAGGGGTTTGGGGTGTTGGAGGGGGTCAGGGCTCTGGGTTGGGGGTGCAGGCTCTGAGCTGGATGCAGGAGGGGGCTCCGGGTTTGGGGCAGGGGGTTGGGGGATGGGCTTACTTTGGGAGGTTCCTGGTCAGCGGCGCAGCGGGGGTGCTAAGGCAGGTTTCCTGCCTGTTCTGGCACAGCGGATGGCGCTGCGCCCCGGAAGCGGCCAGCAGCAGGTCTGGCTCCTAGGCAGAGGCACGCAAGTGGCTCTGTGTGGCTCTTGCCAGCAGGCACCGACCCACCACCCCGGGAGTGCGGAGCTGGTGCTCGGGGCAAGAGCAGTGCACAGAGCCCTGTGGCCCCCCTGCCTAGGAGCCGAACCTGCTGCTGGCCACTCTTGGGGTGCAGCATGATGTCAGCAGGTAGGGACTAGCCTGCCTTAGCTGGGCAGCATCGCTGACGGGACTTTTAATGGCCCAGTCGGCAGCGCTGACCAGAGCTGCCACGATCCAGTGCCTTAAATTCCGTGACCCAGTACTAGGTCGCGAGCCGCAGTTTGAACACCACTGCTCTAACCACTTGGCTAAAATTTATAAGGTGATTGTCTCCACCCTCCCACCTCATCCTCCTGTTCTCAGGGCTGTCCTTACTCATATGCAAAAGTATGCAGCTGCGTAGGGCCCCAGGAAATCTGGGGCACCAAATTTCCTGGGGCCCTGCACAGCTGCATGCTGCTCCAGTCCCTGTGCCGGCTCTTTCCCAGGGCCCCAGCCCCGCCCCCACTCCCCTGAGCTCTGCAGCATGGCCGGGCCTGCACTCACTGGCGGCGGGAAGTACAGACCCAGACCCAGCCATGCCGCAGGTGAGTGCTGGGGGGTGGTTCTCCTCTGTCCCCCCAGTCTGCCCCCCCCCCCCGGGGGGGGCCGGGGCCCGCCCCCCCCCCGCCCCGCAGGGAGTCTGCGTAGGGCCCCAGAATAGCTAGGGACGGCCCTGCCTGTTCTGGACAGATTTTGAATGGGACCCTATCTGATAGGGAGTTTCTAAGCACACCTATGGGATTGGGCCCCATGGGTGAGCTAGGAAGGTGAAGGCCCATCTTCTCCTAGTTTGTGGATTGTGCTGGGGGTTAGAAAGGAGATAGGCATCTGGACGCTTAGAGTGAAGCATCAGTGTACATGTCCAGAGACAGAAACTTAAGCACCTAGAAAACTTCTACTGGAAAAACTTAAGCAGGGAGTGAGTTTAGGCACCTACAGAGTTAGGCGGTGGCTGAACAAGGGTTTTGTGGATTACAGTGGTGACTGAAAACCAGATTTAGCTGTCTAATTCTAGGGGTTTAGTTGTCTAAGTACCTTTGTGGATCTGGGCCTTACTGTTTAAAGGATTTGCTGTCAAATTTAAAATTATTTTAAATTAGTAAATGTACAGTGTTCTGAGAGGTGTGTGCGCATGCATGCATGCATGCATGCATGTGAGAGAGATGTGTACATCTTTCCTCCCAGTCAATGTGAACGATGTTTGGGAGTTTACTAATTGCGCCCAGAACAACAGTGCAGCAATCACAAAAGACTTTGTTGGTTTTAAAAACAAACTTCCTGGTTAAGAAAGGAAAACAGCAATGTAAAAAGGGGAAGCTGATCACAATGGCTATAAACTAGCAGTCATTAAATGCAGTCAGTTGCTGAGGGAAGCTAAAGATATCAATAAAAACATGGCCAGTAGGATTAAAGACAATAAGAAGGAATTTTTAAAATATGAGGCACAAAAGAAACTCTTGCAATGTTTTAGATCTGTTATTAGATAGGGATGGTAAAATTATTAATGATGCAGAAGGAAAGCAGATGAATTCAACATATATTTCTGTTCTGTGTTTGGGAAGAAGCTGGAAGACTATCACAGCTCACAGTGGTAATTAAATGTTTTCTATTCTGGCAGAAGTTGCTAAAAGTAAACACTTTCATATCTGCAGGACTGAATAACTTGCATCCAGGAGTAATAAAAGAATTGGCCGAGGAGCTTTGTGAGCTATTGATTTAGCTGTTTAACCAAGCTAATGTTGTTGTGCCAGTTTTTAAAAGGGGTAAAATGATGATGACCCAAGCAAATATAGGCCAATCAGCTGGACATTTTTCATCAGCAAAATAGTGGAATGGCTTGTGTGGGATGTAATCAGTAAAGAATTAAAGGATGGAAGCATAATTCTGGCAATCAAAATGTTTTTATGGAAAATGGATCTTGTCAAACTCAATTTTTTCATGAGATTATAAATTTGGTGGCAAAGGCAACAGTGACATAGTATAATTAGACTTCTTTAAGGCATTTGATTTATTACTACACAACACTCCGATAATTAAATTAGCACTGTACAAAATCAATGCAGCACATATTCAATGGCTTAAAAACTGCCTGTTAAATCTTTAGAAGTAATTATAAATAGGAAATCCTCATTCAATGGGAGTGTTTTTAGTGGGGATGCCAAGGATCTGTTCTTGGCCTGATGCTATTCAGAACTGTTGATCTGGAAGATAACATAAAAACATTGCTGGTAAAAATTGCAGATAATCCAAAAATTGGAAGGGGTAAATGATGACAGTACCATTCTAGAGAGCGATCTATAACCCATGATAAGCTGGGTTCACTTGAACAACACACGTGTTAATTCAGCTAAATGCAAGGTTACATCTAGGAACCATGAGTGTAGGCCACACTTAAAGAATGGGGCAAGGGGGACTGTATTTTGGAAAGCAATTACTCAGAAAAAGATGTAGGGTTTATGGTGAATAGCCAGTTGATCGTGAGATGAAAATACAATGTGGTGGTTTACAGAGCAAATGCTGTCCTTGGCTGTGTAAGCAGTAGATATAGAGCTATGTTGGCACCACTGTGTATGGCATTGGTGAGATAATTACTATAATAGTGTCTAGTTCTGGGGGGCTACAGTTACAAAATGATGCTGACAGACTGGAAAGGATTCAGAAAAGAGCTGCAAGAATGATTTGATGTCTGGAAACCTATTTTAATGTGAGACTAAAGAAGCTCAAAGAAGATTAAGAGGTGACTTGATCACAGTCTGGAGGTACCTGCATGGGAAAAAGATTTCTGATAGTGGCGGCTTCTTTGATCTCTTAAGGAAAAGGCACCATGAAATCCAGTGGTTGAAAGCTGAAGCTAGACAAGTTCAGGCAAAAAGTAAGGCACAATTATTTTTAATGAAGGGCACTAAGCAGTTGGAACAATTTACCTAGGAATGTGGTGGCTTGTCCATGCCTTGAAGTCTTTAAATCAATGTCTTTCTAAAAGCGATGCTCTAGTTTAGCCAGAAGTTATGGGCTTGGTATAGGAATTCTAGGGCCTGTGTTATGCAGGAGATGAGATTATAAATTATTATAATGGTCCCTTCTGTCTTTAAACTCTCTGGTAATTGTTGGTTAAAGTTATACATAATGCAAGCAGACATATTTGAAGGGAAGGGTATAATGGCTATAGCCTATAAGGACACTAAAACATCTTGAAGAGTCTTAAGCTGCAGTTTTCAACTTCACCCTCACTGTAATGGCAACCATCACCTTGTTCTTACAGAGCTGTTTTGTTAATATTTGGTGCTTGTCAGGTGTCTTAATCTGAGGTGCAGGACAATTGAAGTTAATTTCAAACCCAAATGAAGAATTAATGCTTAATGCACAACAATCTGAGTTTATTTAAAAACTAGCATCCTGTCCATTCTGAAAAATCCTATAAACTATCAAGGATCCACCATTGTTCATACCATCCCCCAGATCAGAGTGAGGCACAACCTGTCCAGGGGTACCAGTCCCTAAGGAGCTCCCTCCCCATGTGGGCTGAGGGAGGGTAAAATGGGTAGTTTCTGATGTTGGAGCCAGCTCTAGGAGCTAGAGACTTTTTTCTGTGCAGGGCCATGGGCACCATCAGCCCTAGGGATAGATGAGAGGTAGAGTCAGGGCCTCCCTTGAACAGACTAGATTGGGGGACCCTGAAGCACTAGTCTCCATCCTGCCTCCTTGAGTCATGTGGGCTTACATAAGGGGAACGGAAAAAGCACCACCAGCTGGGGAGTAGACAAGCCCAGTAGCTAGGGAGAATTCAGTAGCCATACCATTCCAGTAAGAGATGCCCACCTCACTCCTGGACCATTACAGCACTTTGGATGCTGGTGTTGTCATCACTGTGCCTTCAGTTTAGACTCTGAACATTATTTTCTATTCGCTGGCTGGCTGTTTGCTCCCACCTCTTCTTCCCTACTGCCTCTCTTCTCTACACATCCAATGTCCTTTTTCCCTTCCTTTCTCACTGTTGCTCTCGTTAACACCTCCTCCTCCCGCTTTCCCCAGTTGTTCTTTTGCCGATTCTATAATTCATTTAAAAAACATGCCACAAAACCTGAAAGCAAATCATGGAACTAGCATGACTTTTGCCAACTGCCATTCTGGCCATATATCTCAACCCTTTGTCCTTCCCTTTGTCTTCACTAGTTAAATTGTAAGATCTTAGTCCCTTCCCCTATCCCTTACTGTATGATTGCCCTAGGAACTGTACAGTGAGACAGCCATCTTGGTTTGGTGCCTCTGGTGCTGCCATAATACAGATAATTACAGAATAGTCTATCTTCTATACATCAATAAAAAAATAAAGTTTTCTTTACTGTCTATAGGTTTTTTTAAAAAAGAATTTCTGTAGATCCCTATTAATTTGTATGGGACTTTCCATAAGAATGTAGCTAATGCCACTTTGTAAAGATAAAACCTTTAAGCTATTTTATAACAAAACAGTGACTAACAGGGACTAACATTGTTCTATAAAATAAAATATGGGAAAAACTACATCAATTTTTGAGTACAGTCCAATGAGCGAAGTATAGTTAGAAGGGCCATAATTGCATTCTCATAGCTGTTAGAGCAAAGCAGAGAAACTAGGACCTTCAGATTTTATTTGAAGAGCTGCTAATAACTCTGAGATATTGGGCAAGTCACTTAATTTATCTGCCTTAGTTTGCTTGACATAAAGAAATACCAAAGGAGTATTCTGGAACTAAATTCATGTTTGTGGAGAGCTCTGAGGCTGTCAGACGAAAAGTTTAAATGTATTTTTATTATGCCTTGTTGTATGCTCTAATTTTGACAAAGGCCATATGTTGACAGACACTGGATTATGGTTACTTAAGTAAAAATCAGATTTTAAGAAAAAGCTGAAATAAAAGCTGTCTGGCAAACTAGATAGTTTCTGAGCTGTCATCTGAAGAAATTTGCTACAGTTTTGTTCAATAAGCTACGTTTTTTTTCTTTTTTGATCATACCTGTATGAAAGTTTGACGGCTCCTAAATGAGACGGGAACGGTTGCATCCGTGTGTTTTGCTGTCACTGTTCAGGCTTTGCACTCTCTTGTATTGGATTGTGAGATCAGCCTTTTTTTTTTTTTTATTGCTAGACTAGCTGCTGGCATTTACGTTGCCCATTTATAGTACAAAGTAAATGGAGCTGTCTGTCCTCTGGTATTCCCATACATAGTGACTGATCTCACTGCAGACTCAGCCGTCCCAGGCTTTCTAGCGAACAGGAGGTGCTTTCCATAAAAAGGATTGTCAGGGAATCTGATTTATTCTTTTGTTTTATATTTTTCTAATGCAATTGGTTGGTTCTTGTGTTGACTTCCTAAATGTATCATATATTTCAAGAAAGGAAAATTGATATTGCAGCCCTGGTATAGTAACTCTTTGGGATGAGAACTTTTAAATCTCCTATTAAAATATGAGAATTGCTTGCCATCTACATGCACTTGTGGTACATTGGTCTGCTGGTTTTGAAGTGGCGTGTCCAATAGATTTGATGTTGACGTTGCCTATAATACAAGTACTCCCTGAAATCTTACTGTAGGTCCTTTGTGATAAGTTAATTCACAAAGCTGAATTACCTTTCAGAAGTCTATAAAAAGTTGAACTGTCTTTAAATTCTCTTCCTGTTCTGTTCTTAGTGATCAAAACATTTAATTAACTAATTTTACTATGACTCTAGGTTTGACTCTGAAGACCTTTCCTTTGCAAAGTCTGAGGAATAAATTCTAGTTTGTTTGGGTATCCAGTCATCCTATATGGCTAAATGTCTGAGCCTTCTTTTGACTTTTAACATAAATTAAAAAGAAATAGTGGTGCTCTGCAATTTATTTTTATATGCTGATTATAGAAACAATTTTTTAAAAAAATAGTTAACTTTTGGTTTCTAATAATTTTGACTGAAGACCTATGAACAAACACCTTACTTTGTACCCATTTGTGCATCAGATTTTTTCTGATGGGTTACTTAGGAAAGAGAGAACTAATCTAAGTTCAACTCTAACTGTGTGTGATCTGTTTCTACTAAGTGACTGGTAATCAGGCCAAGCACTGGGGACATGGTGTCGTCAGGAAAAATATCACTGTTACCTTTTGGGATACAAACTACATACACACTTACACAAATTAGAGTCCTTTATATATGACGCTGCTTCTGTTGGCTCCTGGAAGCCTTATTTTTAATTATTTAATTTAATGAAAACTTCAGATTAATTCTACAATTGCTGCAAAAGCACATACAGGAAATTTATAATCCTTTAAAGGGACACTAATCTTGAAATCAAGTTACTTTTTTTTTTAAATGTAAAGTAACTTCAGCTACTGTGCCAGTCTGAGTCCCCCTACCAACTCCTGTGGTTTTGCAAGCGTACTTATTTGCTTTTTAAATGTTTTCCCCCTTTTTACTGTATAAAAGATCCATTCAAACAAGGAGACTGACAGTATACAGGAGACGCAGTGAAACTGACTATGCACAAAGTAAAATCAAAAGGGGAAAAAAACCAGAGAATATCTTTTGCTAGTCTTTTGTGTATACTAATTTTGCTGGTACTTGTAACAAGAGTAGCTAAAAAGCCCATAAAATGTGGTTTTTCAAGTTATCTGTGTCCCTTTAAATCTATTAGTCAAACAATTCCTGTACTTCTTCCACCTGGTACAACAGGGTTTGAGTAGCCACACTTCATTTAAAATTATAAATGTCAACTAATCTATAGTTCACGTAGAACTGTCTGCTACTGCCAACAGCTTCTGAACCTTACCTCATGATCTGTGCACATTCCTGGCAAAATCCTCTTGTAATCTGTTGCCTGTAGAGATGGGCATGACTAAAAGGATAGCTCAAATACTCCCAAATTTTGGATGAGTTCAAAGCATAGATCTGAAGCTTCTGCTTAGAGTCCATCATTAATTCTTTCCTCATAGGTATAATATAGTACAAGGAAAAAGGCCTTTGGGAAAGGGAAGGGCAGGGAGGTTGTTTTTTAAAGTATGGTTATGGCAAAGTGAGACTGATACTTTTGTGTGTTGTATTATCTAATTGCTTAAAATAAGTTTTGTTCTTTTTTGGAAGTCTAAACAACGCTTTTTTTGCCAGGAAGAGAAGCTCAGTTTATTATCTGAAAATCAAGCTGCTTGTTTTGTTTTTGTTTTCTGCTTTGCTTGCCAAAGATGAAAATTTTTTGGATTCAGAACATGGCTGATGTCTTATGTGCATGTGAAACAGAATAACAGTGGCTCTCCCTCTTCCTAAAAAGAAACAGTACTGGCGAATAAAAACTTGGAGCCTTCTCCTACCTTTAACTCAGGCTGCATTCCCTTTGAATTAAATGGGAGTTTTGTAATTTTGTGCCCCCTGTCTAATTGAGGAAGGGTCAGTAATTTGTGTGTGGGGAGATCTAGTGGGAAACTTACTACTCTGGCATATGACACTCTGTATCAGTGACTGGAGATCTCCAAGCCAGGTGTGGAGATGGAATATGCAAATAGTCTCTATTGTAGGATCTTGTTTGGCCTCATTTCTACATGATGCCACTGATATTTACTGGACTTCTGTGTACATGTTCTAAATCGGAGGGCGCAGCTGAAATACCTCTATGGAGCTGTACAGCTAAACTTGTCAAACTTGTCCTTGGCTGGAAAGATTATTCAAGGGGCAACAAAATAGTTTGTAATCAATAGGCCAGAACTACTAACTCTCAGTCCAACAGAAGTTACTCAACCAAGATCAAATACGCCACTTGAAGAAGATTGGAATGTCAGAAACACAGAACTAAGGAAGTAAGTGTAAGATATTTAATCTGAAATTCTCTTCCACATTCTCATATATACTTGGGAGCATAGGGTTGCTTTTATTTTTCCTGAGTTAGTATGTGCACTTCCAATGTAATAAACACATTAAGATTGCCAAGTGTCAATTGAGAGATTAGGATAGGAATTCTTCATCTTCAAGTGGCATCTGTTACAAGGAGAGGGTAAGAATAGTAGGATAACATTCAATTAAATGATACTTGTATACTGACCTAATGTTTTCTTCCAGATTATAAAAGCACTTAAGGGACTTCAGGATTTGGATATTTCACTGGACATTCTAGTGGTAAGTGACAAATTGTGTGCTGAAAGCCTTCATCTATGAAGTTACCTGTGGCATCTTCAGTGTTTTGCAATCATAGAAGCCAGGAAAGTTGCTGCCCCTTGCAATCCTGAATCCTAATCCCAATTCATTTTTAATATAAAAAGTTATATGGGACCATGGAGTCTTTTCCCAAAAAACACCCAGAGGCACTTCGCCTCACCCAGCAAAAATGGTAGCATGGCTGATAGTGACAATATTGGCCTCTTCTACTGAGCATCCAGAGAACAGAATCCCGTGCTGGTTAGGTTTTCCTCCAAGTGCAATGACCTTTGTGTAAATATGATGGAGTAGGTTTGTGTGCTCACACAATTATATTTTATATTTACATGTGCTGGTGCTTTGATTCTGTACCTAAGATGAAACAAACATGACCAATTCATATTTTACATCAGTGATTACTCTTCCCTTCCTCCAAGGAACACAAAATCCCGTTTTTAATTGTGATTCTGCAGTTAGAACAAGCATCCTAGTAGTCATAGGTTAATGATGCTCTTGGTTCTGCTAGTATTTTATTTTTCACACCAGGCCACATCCGATCAGATTTTCTGCGATAAGCAGTGTCAGTATGTATATGGGAGACTTCCAAGGTATGCCTTTGCATTATAGGGCATAGTTTTGGTATTTAGGAGGTGGCATTTTTCTTTGCAGTCACTAGTGAACCAGTTCTCCATCTTGGTGTTGGGGAGTGCTGCATAGCAAGGTCCTAACCTCTTGTGGACTATGAAGATGCCGAGATATTTTTAACAAGAGGAAATGTATTCTCTTGGGTATCCTGGCCAATTTCCAAATCTCATAATGGCATCTTGCATGCCTAAATTCAGCTTTAGTTCTGTGTGAATGTGGTATTCTTCACTCTGTGTCATACTTGAGTGTGCAGTGTTGCTGCACTTCAGTGCTGGATAAAGTAATCCCCTTCACATAGTGATTAGATATTTTAAAATCAGAAAGCACTGTGGGATACTTATTTAACTGAAGTTCTCTGTCATTGTTCGTAATAATGTGACAGGCCATTTGGGATCCTTTAAGTGAAGTGGAGAAAGAGGGTGATAGTTATAATTAAGTGAGCTACAAGGGTGATGTCATGGTCGGAATCTGCTGTAGACCACCAGACCAGGGGGATGAGGTGGACGAGGCTTTCTTCCGGCAACTAACAGAAGTTGCTAGACCGCAGGCCCTGGTTCTCATGGGAGACTTTAATCATCCTGATATCTGCTGGGAGAGCAATACAGCAGTGCACAGACAATCCAGGAAGTTTTTGGAAAGTGTAGGGGACAATTTCCTGGTGCAAGTGCTGGAGGAACCAACTAGGGGCAGGCTTTTCTTGACCTGCTTCTCACAAACAGGGAAGAATTAGTAGGGGAAGCAAAAGTGGATGGGAACCTGGGAGGCAGTGACCATGAGATGGTAGAGTTCAGGATCCTGACAGAAGGAAGAAAGGAGAGCAGCAGAATACAGACCCTGGACTTCAGAAAAGCAGACTTTGACTCCCTCAGGGAACAGATGGGCAGGATCCCCTGGGAGAATAACATGAAGGGCAAAGGGGTCCAGGAGACCTGGCTGTATTTTAAAGAATCCTTATTGCGGTTGCAGGAACAAACCATCCCGTTGTGTAGAAAGAATAGTAAATATGGCAGGCGACCAGCTTGGCTAAACAGTGAAATCCTTGCTCATCTTAAGCTGCTTTTCTGCGTTTACAAGAAGTGAAAAATTGGACAAATGATCAGGGAGGAGTATAAAAATATTGCTCAGGCATGCAGGAGTGAAATCAGGAAGGCCAAATCACACTTGGAGTTGCAGCTAGCAAGAGATGTTAAGAGTAACAAGAAGGGTTTCTTCAGGTATGTTAGCAACAAGAAGAAAGTCAAGGAAAGTGTGGGCCTCTTACTGAATGAGGGAGGCAATCTAGTGACTGAGGATGTGGAAAAAGCTAATGTACTCGATGCTTTTTTTGCCTCTGTCTTCACAAACAAGGTCAGCTCCCAGACTGCTGGACTGGGCAGCACAGTATGGGGAGGAGGTGACCAGCCCTCTGTGGAGAAAGAAGTGGTTCGGGACTATTTAGAAAAACTGGATGAGCACAAATCCATGGGGCTGGATGCGCTGCATCCGAGGGTGCTAAAGGAGTTGGCGGATGTGATTGCGGAGCCATTGGCCATCATCTTTGAAAACTCATGGCGATCGGGGGAGGTCCCGGATGACTGGAAAAAGGCTAATGTAGTGCCCATCTTTAAAAAAGGGAAGGAGGAGGATCCGGGGAACTACAGGCCAGTCAGCCTCACCTCAGTCCCTGGAAAAATCATGGAGCAGGTCCTCAAGGAATCAATTATGAAACACTTAGAGGAGAGGAAAGTGATCAGGAACAGTCAGCATGGATTCACCAAGGGGAAGTCGTGCCTGACTAACCTAATTGCCTTCTATGATGAGATAACTGGCTCTGTGGATGAGGGGAAAGCAGTGGATGTGTTATTCCTTGACTTTAGCAAAGCTTTTGACACGGTCTCCCACAGTATTCTTGCCGCCAAGTTAAAGAAGTATGGGCTGGATGAATGGACTGTAAGGTGGATAGAAAGCTGGCTAGATCGTCGGGCTCAACGGGTAGTGATCAATGGCTCCATGTCTAGTTGGCAGCCGGTTTCAAGCGGAGTGCCCCAAGGGTCGGTCCTGGGGCCGGTTTTGTTTAATATCTTTATTAATGATCTGGAGGATGGTGTGGACTGCACTCTCAGCAAGTTTGCAGATGACACTAAACTGGGGAGCGTGGTAGATACACTGGAGAGTAGGGATCAGATACAGAGGGACCTAGACAAATTAGAGGATTGGGCCAAAAAAAAAAACCTGATGAGGTTCAACAAGGACAAGTGCAGAGTCCTGCACTTAGGACGGAAGAATCCTATGCACCCCTACAGACTAGGGACCGAATGGCTAGGTAGCAGTTCTGCAGAAAAGGACCTAGGGGTCACAGTGGACGAGAAGCTGGATATGAGTCAACAGTGTGCTCTTGTTGCCAAGAAGGCTAACGGCATTTTGGGCTGTATAAGTAGGGGCATTGCCAGCAGATCAAGGAACATGATTGTTCCCCTTTATTTGACATTGGTGAGGCCTCATCTGGAGTACTGTGTCCAGTTTTGGGCCCTACACTACAAGAAGGATGTGGAAAAATTGGAGAGAGTCCAGCGGAGGACAACAAAAATGATTAAGGGTCTGGAGCACATGACTTATGAGGAGAGGCTGAGGGAACTGGGATTGTTTAGTCTGCAGAAGAGAAGAATGAGGGGGGTTTTGATAGCTGCTTTCAACTACCTGAAGGGGGGTTCCAAAGAGGATGGAGCTCGGCTGTTCTCAGTGGTGGCAGATGGCAGAACAAGGAGCAATGGTCTCAAGTTGCAGTGGGGGAGGTCTAGGTTGGATATTAGGAAACACTGTTTCACTAGGAGGGCGGTGAAGCACTGGAATGTGTTACCTAGGGAGGTAGTGGAATCTCGTTCCTTGGAGGTTTTTAAGGCCCGGCTTGACAAAGGCCTGGCTGGGATGATTTAGTTGGGAATTGGTCCTGCTTTGAGCAGGGGGTTGGACTAGATGACCTCCTGAGGTCCCTTCCAACCCTGATATTCTATGATTCTATATAATTTTATTGTACTGTTATCATTCTATCATGAGATGTTTCAAACATTAATCCTAGGAAATGCTAGAGCTTCTCTTGTATGAATTTCAAGCAAACTGGGAACCATCAGACATGTAGGAAGCATTGCTGAAAAGTATTGGATGATGTCACTGAAGCCCCTTCTGCATTAAGTGAAATTTTTTTTGAACAGCCACATGGACAGCTAGTTGAGCAGGAAAAGCACATGTATAACTCTTATTTGCAGATGTCACAGGAATATCTTATCACTTAGCTGGAGAGAACTTTAAGAGGTAACTGCCAACTTAGTGTAGGACTGACCATGGTTGCTGGAGGGGCCTCATTGAGATTGATCAATCAGGGCAAACTCCAAAGAATGGGGCAGCCAATCCCCCAAATTGGTGGTTTATTCTAATAATTAGATTCACCAAGCCAGCAACAAAACAGCTTCTACAACACCGTACTGGTTACCCAGAAGCCAAAATACAGCTCCTCTAAAGCAATCCAGCCAAGGGCTCCCACCCAGACAGCCAAGTTGAATATGGTGAGGATTACTGAAAATCTTATTCACCATATAAAGTTCTACCAATCCAAAGAGATTGGACACGATTACCCACCAGGTCAATGAATATTTTGGATTTTACCTAAATATATGCGTGCAGTCAATTCCTATTAACTAATCTAAGATTTTATTTAAAAAGAAAACAAACAATATGAATAAAGTTCTCAGGTCAGTTTCATAGCAGAGATGGTGAGCTGCTGAGTTGTAAAAAGTTCTTCCAGAATCAATTCCATAGATTATAGTCCGATAGACAGTCCATGTGCAGAGTTTGTTTAAATTATTCTGTGAGAAATAACAGGGTAAACCAGAATGGAGCTGGAGACCTCAATCTTGTGACTTAAACTTCCCCTGATAAAGTTCAATCAGATCTGAGATGAACAGGATCAGGTCCCCAAAGTTCTTGTCACAGCAGGCATTCCTTGGATGAAGGATAGGTAATGTACATTGTTGCTTTAAAGTCAATTCGTATTTCCTTTGTATACACAGGTAATTAGTTGTATTGATGAGCATAAGGCAATTAACCATTCAGAGATTCACAGGTAGTTTACTACAAATGTCAAAGAGAAATAAAGACAATATTATTACACCACACGTCATCTAATTGCTAATATTTCCTTTTGGTCTCTGAATCAATAAAATATAGTAACAGACAGGAAGAGAAGTGTATCATCTACCAGCTAATGAAATCACATTGTGAAGCTTCTAACAGATATAGGTAAACACAGACAACTACATTTAGTATTTACTTCTAATTCTCTGACAATACAGACTTGCATTTCAAAGGATTTAGTCTACTTACATGGCTTTGTAACGATCTACAAGAAATGGCCCTGCTTGCCATGTCAATACTTCCCTAATATGTTCTTAAAGGTTGATTTTTAGGTTACTCTAGCCTGCTGGCTGTTTACCCCTTTCCAGCTCAGTGTCACAAGGACCATTTTAGTGTTTGTGTACATCTTAAAGAGGGAGATATGTGACCAAATATAAATAGATATGCTCTCATGACGCAAATTCACCTGCAATGTTGTGTGGCTACAACCACAGGCTCTTCAGGACAAGGACAGTTTGTGTGGTGCCTAACACAGTGGTGTCCTGATCTATGGCTGGGGCCCCAAAGCACTACTGCAATATGAATAATCATTGTACTGAGTCCCAGAAAATGAACTTCAACAGTCTAATTTTCAAGGGTCTATCTACCTGGGCAAAAAGGTGTATTTTTTTTTCCAATTGAAATAGCTCAGTCAAATTAGTTTAGTTCTAGTAAAACTTCACACATACCTTAATGCAGGTGTGTATATAGTTTGACTACAACACAGCCAGTTCAAATGAACTTAAAGGTGTTAAATTCTGTCTACATCAGCATTAATAAGAGGGTTTCAATCAAGCTAACCCAACCCAATTGAGAGAGATGCCTTTTGTGCTTATGTAGACAGGGCTGACAAAAATGTTCAGGCTGAGTGAACTGCCAGAAGTAGACAGCTAAATGATAAGAAGTAACTTAATTTCTCTGCTGAAATTTTATGAAACTTCAATATAGAAAGATATTCACATTACACATAACCAGTATTTTGGGTTATAAATGCGTGGTTTTGCTTTGGCTCCCTTGGAATATTTGTTTCTGGTACAAAAATTATCTTTATGATCTGAGTGATCTGTCAAAAGATTTTTCCAATTACCATCTTATTGTTGTGTGAATTTAATTACCATAGTTAGTAGAAAAAGTATATTCAGGATGTTAGTCATGTGTTTCTGTCCTCCTTGCACTGTCTTCAATAGGAAACTGGAGTAGGAAAAACAGTTAACAGTTTTAGGAAACATGCCACTGCTGGAAAAATAGCTAAGTCTCTGGTAAACCACTGGAAAAAACTTATTCCGCCAGAAAATGAAAGGTAGGTCTGAGTCTAACTTTAATTTTCAGATAAATTGTTGTCCAATGTAATATTTTTATCATTTATTCAGACTGTTGGTTTTTTACGCAATGAAATTAGCATAATAAGATAAGAGACGTCCAAAAAGTAGTAATAAGGTATCATTGTCTAAATTCTTCAGGGAAGTGGCAAGTACAGATCATGAAGGGAGCTAATGTGGTGGTACTTAGTTAACTGTTGTTCTTTCCTCATCACATCTCCAGTCACTTGATTTCCTTTCCCTTACCATGGTACTTCCAAGAGAGGAAGAGGAGTAACCTCTCAACTTTAAGCTTATTAAAGTACATGAAATATTCCTCAAGAAGAACAAAAAAGTGGAGCGTTTGTGAAGCATCTCAGCATAGCTACAAGTTAATGTATTTCAAGGCCATTCCTGATTCTTGCTGGTTCTGACTTCAGTGGCATTTACTATAAACTGTCCTGAGTTCTGTGGCACTGTAATGGTACAATGGCTTAATTATACGAGGCTCCTATATAATTCTCCCTCTTTGTTGTCTGACTTTTGATTCCCACTTACGTACAAAGCAAATGCATCAGAACAGCCATACTGGGTTAGACCAATGGTCCATCTCGCCCAGTATCCTGTCTTACAACAATGGCCAGTGTTGATGCTTCAAAGGGAATGAACAGAAAAGGGCTATTATTGAGTGATCCATCCCTTGTGGTCCAGTCCCAGCATCTGGCAGGGATACCCAGTGCATAGGGTCGCATCCCTGATCATCTTGGCTAGTAGTCACTGATGGACCTATCCTCCATGAACTTATTTAGTTCTTTGTTGTGAAGGCCAAAACTGGATTCAACATCCCCGGCAACAAGTCCCACAGGTTGACTGTGTGTTGTGTTAATTAGTACTTCCTTTTGTTTGTTTTAAACCTGCTGCCTATTAATTTCATTGGGTGCCCCCGGTTCTTGTGGGGTTTATCCCTTCACATAACACTTCCTTATTCACTCACTCCACACCAGCCATGATTTTATAGATCTCTATTGTATCCCCCCCCCTTAGTCGTCTCTTTTCCAAGCTGACATCTTTTTTTTTTAATCTCTCCTCATATGGAAGCTGTTCCATACCTCCTTTTCCCAAAGGCTCCCCAGTTCCTAATAAACCTAAAACCCTGCTCCCTATACCACTGTCTCATCCACACATTGAGACCCTCCAGCTCTGACTGTCTAACTGGCCCTTCACATGGAATTGGAAACATTTCAGGGAAGGCTACTATGGAGATCCTTGACATTAATCTCTTATCTAGCAGCCTAAATTTGGCATCCAGGACATCTCTCCTACCTTTTCCTATGTCACTGGTACCTACATGTACCACGACCACCGGCCACTCCCCCACACTGCTCGTATGTAGGACCCTACCAAATTCACAACCATGAAAAACATGTCACAAACCGTGAAATCTGGTCTCCCCATGAAATCTGCCTATTGGGGGGGAGGGGAGGTGGAGGGTCACAGGATTGCCCACCTGTAAGGCTGGCCCTGCCCCTCCCTCAAAAAGTGACAAGCTCCCTGCCATGCCACCCTCACTTCCTCGCTGCTGCTGGCGGTGGTGCTGCCTCCAGAGCTGGACAGCCAGAGAGTGGTGGCTGCTGGCCAGGCACCCAGCTCTGAAGGCAGCCCCACTCCAGTAGCAGCGCAGAAGTGAGGGTGTCACGGTGTGGGAGGGTTGTCACTTTCTTGGGGGGAAGGAAAGGGCCAGCCTTATGGATGGTGCTGTGGTCACCCCCCACCCCCACAGCCAGTCCAAGGCCCCTTTAACCTCCAAGCTCTGGAGAGGGGAAGGACTGAGGGCGCCCTGGGTCTGGGTCTGACCCACTTCTGGCAGTGTCGCAGAAGTAAGGGTGGCAATACCACACCATGCTACTCAGACGTCTTGGGAGATCTGCAACCTTTGCACCTGGCAGGCAATTCACCATGTGCCTCTCCTGGACATCACAAACACAGCTATCTGTATTTCTTATGCTCAAATCTCCCCATTACTATTACCTGTCTCTTCCTAATATCTGGGATTCCCTCCTCTGGAGAAGTAGCCTCAGTGTGAGAGGATGCCCTGACATCATCTGGAAGGAGTGTCCCAACTATGGGATCATTTCCCTCCACTTCAGTTTGATGTTCTCCTTCCCTGAGACTTTCATCTGCCTCAACAGGACCAAGGCTGTCAGACCAGGGTGGGATCACGCTAGTGTCCCCAAAAGTCTCATCGATGTACCTCTGTCTCCCTTAGCTCTTCCAATTCAGCCAGTCTGGTCTCAAGCCCTTGCTCTCCATAGAGCGTATGGCCCTGAGAGACACTGAATGCACATAAGTGCTACCTGCCCATGCTGCATTCAGTGCAATAAACTGGATAGCCCCCATTCTGCTGCTGAGCTGCTGCCTGCACTCTTTTTACTCCTGCAGCTTTTTTTTGGGCAGGGGGGAGATGGGGAGGAGACAGGCTGGGATGTTGATTGGCCTAAATTTAGACCAGTGGTGTCCAACTTTTTTCTGCCCAAGATCACTTTTTGAATTTAAGGGCAACCCAGGATCTGTCCTGCTCCTTCCCCAAAGCCCCACCCCACCCACTCCACCCCCCCATCACTCGCTCTCCCCCACCCTCACTTACTTTCACCAGGTTGGAGTAGGGGGTTGGGGTTCAGCAGGGGTTGTGGGCTCTGGGGTGGGGGGTTGGGGTGCACGAGGCACATGGCTCTGTGTGCTGCCCCTCTCTGCAAGCACTGCCCTGCAGCGTCCATTAGCCACAGCTGCCATTGGCTGCAGTTCCCCATTCTCGGCCAATGGGCGCTGTGGGGGTGGTGCTTGCAGGCAGGAGCAGCGCACAGAGGGAGACCCCTGACCCCGGGGCTGCACTGGCTGCTTCCAGGAGCAGGGTGGGGCCAGCACAGGTAAGGAGCCTGTCTTAGCGGCAGCCCCGCTGTGCCACCAGAGATTGTGATCAACTGGGAGATCGTCTAGGATCGACCAGTTGGTGACCAATGATTTAGACAAAGTTTGGTGTATCTGGGTGTCACGCTCCCTCACAAAACTCCTGTTTGCTGCTCTTGTTTGCTAGCTCCTATGGTTGCTTAGGAGCTGCCTTTTTAAACCTATGTTTTCCCTGAGTAGCCCTGCCCCCTGGTTAATGGAGCCTAAAGGGATTAGGGATCAAAGTCTCATTAAGAAGCTCTAAGCCTTGCCTAACAGGCCACTAGACTCAGCACATGGGGGGGAGGGGGCCCTCCAAACCAACCACACTCTATATACTGCAGGCAAGCACACAACAGACAACTCACCCCAAGGGTCACGTAGTCACTCCTCCTTCACCTGGAGAACTCCCTTGCAAAATTCCCATTTGCTGCTCCTGTTCACTAGCTCCACTGTAGAGACATAATCTCAGTCTCACTGATACAGCCACTGCTGCCCTCATCAGGCCAAAAGTGTTTTATGCCCTTTACAGTTCCTTACCTGATATTTTTGGGACAGAGATAAGCTGATAGCTTGAGAGCTGAAGCTCCCCGTGGATTTGGGGTTAAGTAGATCAGGTAGGGTGAGAGAGGTATTCTGAAGTTTGTTCCGTGTGGTGTGTGTGTGGTTTTTTTTTTTGTTTTTTTGTTTTTTTTTTTGGTTTTTTTTTTTTTTTTTTTGCGGTGGAAAAATCCAAGGTACATTATTAGTTGAACCGTATGTTTTACGTCTTAAATTTCTATTGAATGTTTTTTCAATACCAGTAAACTGCCCAGAATCTGGGGTGAATTCAGCTTCTATTGAAATAGATAATAAATATTTGGCTGTTGTTCCTCTCTGGAAGGAAGCATGCTGGGGAAATTGTGTGGCTAGCTTATTCTCACTTTCTGGTGGCAGCAGTTGCTAGTTGGTTGGACGCACATTCTGCTTCACTGGGACCCTGTGCCAATGTGAAAGAGTTACAGCAGCACTATAGGATTTCTGGTACGTTTTATAAAGCATGTTGTTAAGGGAGATCTGCTGCCATGGGGAGAAGCAGAGAGATGCTGCATCTGGCCATCTGCTGATAGCTGCTGCTCCTGGAGTGCCAACCTGTAGAGGCTGAGAGATTGTGGGGTGCCTTCAGATAGGATTTACTCTAGCTGCTGAAGTGGCAAATGAGAGGAAAAGAGGAAGAAAAGCCTGATGTATCAAGGGTAAATAGATTGAAGGAAAGATTTCATATCAAACACCTGACCCTGTAGGCCCTGTCATTAAAAAGTGTTTGTACTCCTTTTCCAACAACCATGCAGTTGTAAGCACTGCTCAGACAGCTTTCGTGCAGCCCTGTCTGATATCAGTTGCCCCATTGATGGAAAACAGGTGCACAGTTTTCTAAAGGTGCATTTACTATTATTCTAAAGGCACAAACATCATTTTTCCAACCTTGTGTTTTCTCATGAAGTCCCTTTTTTAGGAGCATTAAGTGGATTTTGAATTTGGCTGCTTTATCAGTACTGGGACTAGTGTTTGCTTCAAGGGACGTCATCAAGTGTTTCAAGTCCAACACTTGGGTTTGTGAAAATTTTACTTTGCAGAAAACCAAGTTATTAATTCTGTTGCCCTTTTTTGACCTGAGCAGCTAGTTAAAGTTTGGGGCCCTGGGGAATGTTCCAGCTAGAAGTAGAAATTGATGGAGTCTGATATTTTCTTTGCAATCTTTCCTTATTTAAAAGGAATGTATTAAGTCCTGTGTCTCTGAATGCAGAAGGGACCAAGAACAAAAGGAGCAGTTTCTTAATTTACAGCTCCCAAGCCTCTTTAGCCAACACCAGAGCCAAAAGTGCGCACTCTAGCTTTTTCGGAGGTGTCACTGTTTGCTTAGAGGCTCCTGCTTGTCTTTCTTGGCTATCCTCTTTTTTCCCCCCCTCCCCTGAAACCTCCCCCCCCCCACCCCCACTTGTCTTTTCTCCCTTTGTGTGATCTCTTTTCACTCACACACACACATACCCTACCCAAAACAATACTCAGCCAAAGCTCCTGGGCATGTTCACACACCTTTTTGTTTTAGTTGGGGGGCTTATGCTTATAGTTAGGTTAATTGAATGGTGAGTTCACATCTGTCAATTTCAGCAGGAGGTTAAGTCCACTCATAACAAAGTTTCATCCAGCGCATAGCAATACAAATGTCTTCATTACTTTCCTAGAAGACTTTTAAACAACTCAAACATTTGAAGCTTGTTGCATGTGACTTTAAAACTTTCCCTTTTACTAATAACATTGGTAAAAGGTCTGAAGGTCACCCTCGGTAATTGAGTATTAATTTGGGGTCTGTTCTGGTTCTGTCTTGTATTTCAGTGACCACAAGGGGAAAAAACAGAACACTGAAAAGAGGAACGAATTCTCATTGGACAAGACAAAATCATCGATTTGTAAAGAGAATAAGCACTCTGGCAAGACAAAAACATCTGAACCAGCCTCGGAAGATTGTAAAAGATCTCCCACATCCGATAAATGGAAGAAGGAGCATAGTTTTACAGAGAATAAGCAAAGAAATAAAGATACTGAGTCTTCTAATGGACGTGAAAGCAAAATACATAGCTCCAATAGTTCTAAAAATATGTCCCAAAGCATCAATCCTGAAAACACAAAAAGTGACTGCAAAGAAACAACCTCTGCAGCCAGCAAAAAACCTTCAGAAAAGCACCATTCCCCTAGAGCCAGCAAAAAAGACCTATTGCCAACAAAAGGGTCTTGTAAGGATCTTTCCAAACAGAGAAACTCTGAGGACACAGGAAAAGTAAAACGAACACTTAGTGTGGAAAACAAACCAAAGTTGCCCAGTGATGAGGACTTTGAGCCCCCCACTATGTCTTTTGAATCCTATCTTAATTATGATCAGGTTTCAAATAAAAGAAAGAGGAAGACTTGCACTACAAGTGAACAGTCAAAAAACATTAAGGGCTGCGAACAGAAAAACTGCTCGTTATCGCCGCAAACGTCAATATTCCCTGTCACGAAAGAGAGAGAGGAAAAACCACACAAATCAGAAGATGATCAGTCAGAAAGTCCCACTAAAAAGGTAAACTATTATTTAGTCAAGCTAACATGAAATCAAGTGCTAATTTATTTGAGTTAATTTATTAACAAATTTATTTTGCAGTTTAATTCCATATGTTTTAACTCAAACCTCAGATTGCATGGCTTTGACATATCAGCCACACATAGAAGTGGTTACTAATAATTGGGAATCATTTTTGACCCAGAAAAATATGACTGTAGTTTATTTTTTTGGATCAAATAATGAGTAAAAGTTAAATGTTTCAGACAGCAAAGTCAAGCGCCAAAAAAATAAAACTGCAGATTTGAGATTACCCTTGAAACCTTAATTGTGCCTCCTTGTGCATATGGATTATGATGGTCTTTAATGATGTGATTACACTGTTTTTCCTGAGTCATGGCCTAAGTAAGGCAGAGTCCTGTGGAGAAGTGCTCTTATTGACGAAATCCCTTAAACATGTACTTAATTTTAAGAACATGAAGTCCCTTTGGATTCCATATGATTGAAACATGCTTAAAGTTCTTTTCTGAGTAGGGATGCACTTAGTGTGTTTCCTTGAATCAGGGCCTTATGGACAGGATAGTTGGTGCTTCAGGCCTTGGCTACACTTGCAGCTGTACAGCACTGTGAGTTAAACCTGACTTCGTGCAGCTGAGTAGGGAAAGCGCTGCAGTCTGTCCACACTGACCGCTGCCCAGCGCACTGTCGTGGCCACATTTGCGGCAATTGGAGCGCTGTTGGGAGCAGTGCATTATGGGCAGCTATCCCACAGAGCACCTCTTCCCATTCTGGCGCCGTGGGTTGTGGGAAGGGGGCGTGGGTGCAGGGCATTCTGGGTCCTGTTCCAATGCCCCGTGATGCATCGCTTCACATCCCAGAAATCCCTTTGTTTCCATCCACCTTTGGCGCCATCTTTCAACTGTTTCTGTGCAGCGCGATCTGTCTGAGGGAAATGGAGCCCGAACTGCTGAGGTGTATGCTGACTTATCTCGCCAGCACGTCACGTTTGGCTGTCGAACTATTCCTTAAGATCCAAAGTGACTGTGAGAGTGAGGAGTCCGACGGCAGTATCGAGCCGCGTAACGCGTACGACACGAAATTGCTTGCTGAGCATGTCCGTGAATGCCACACCATGGAACGCCGCTTTTGGGCTTGGGAAACAAGCACCGAGTGGTGGGATCACATCGTCATGGAAGTCTGGGATGACGAGCAGTGGCTGCAGAACTTTCGGATGAGAAAAGCCACTTTCATGGGACTGTGTGAGGAGCTTGCCCCCACCCTGCAGTGCAAGGACACAAGATTGAGAGCTGCCCTGCCAGTGGAGAAGCGCATGGCGATTGCACTGTGGAAGCAAGCTATTCCAGACTGCTACCGATCGGTCGCTAACCAGTTTGGAGTGGGAAAGTCGATCGTTGGAATCGTGTTGATGCAAGTTTGCAAGGCCATTAATCGCATCCTACTCAGAAGAACCATGACTCTGGGTAACGTGCAGAAAATAGTGGATGGCTTTGCACAAATGGGGTTCCCTAACTGTGGAGGGGCGATAGATGGGACGCACATTCCTATTCTGGCACCACCCCACCTAGGATCCGAGTACGTTAATCGGAAGGGGTATTTCTCTGTGGTTCTCCAGGCACTTGTGGATCACTGTGGGCGTTTCATTGACATTAACACAGGCTGGCCCGGAAAGGTGCATGACGCACACATCTTTCGGAACACTTGGCTGTTCAGGAAGATGCAGGCCGGGACTTTTTTCCTAGAGCAGAAGATCACGGTAGGGGAAGTTGAAATGCCCATTGTGATCCTTGGAGATCCCGCTTACCCGTTAATGCTGTGGCTCATGAAACCCTACATAGGGAGCCTTGACAGCAGCAAGGAATGGTTCAACTATAGGCTGAGCCGGTGCCGAATGACTGTGGAGTGTGCCTTTGGCCGTTTAAAGGTGCGCTGGCGATCTCTGTATGGGAAGCTGGACTTGGCCGAAAACAGCATCCCCGCGGTTATATCCGCGTGCTGTGCCCTCCATAATATTTGTGAAGGGAAGGGTGAAAGCTTCACTCAGGAATGGACCTCCAAGGTTGAACACCTGGAGGCTGAATTTGCACAGCCAGAGAGCAGGGCTATTACAGGGGCCCAGCGCAGGGCTGCAAGGATTAGGGATGCCTTGAGGGAGCAATTTGAGGCTGAAAACCAGCAGTGATATCTGGTGCCCTGCACGGGAGTGAAGTGCAGTAGTTCCAATCTTTAGGAATCAGTGTTTGCTAAGCAGACGAGCAGACTTGCAGTGCCTGTTTATTTCCTGGGCTATGGAGTCTTTTACTTTATGCAATAATAAAGAATGTTTTCAAAGCCAAAAAATCCATTTATTTAAAAGAAAAAATATTTATTGAAAAGAAACAAGGGGGTGGAGTGGGGAACGGTACAATCACAGATTCGCGTATGTCCTGTCTGGTGTGCTGTGCAGTGAGTGCTGCACTTCAGGACAGCTATACTGCATGGTGATGGGGGTTGAGTGCAGAGGGTAAGGGTCGTGGTTTTCAGGGCTGGGTGGTGAAGATACTGGTGTTGGAGGCAGCGGGTGGCGTCAAGAACATGGAAGTTGGGGAAAGTGGGTTGGAGGTGACAGTGGGGCACAACGGAAAGAGTTTTGGGACAAGGGCTGTGGGGGTGGTGGCGTTTGCGTTTGCGGTACTGCTCCTCTTTCTGCATGGTTACGAGCTCCTGGATAGCGTCTGCTTGGCGCTCCAGGATGCTTATGAGCCGATCCGTGCTTTACCGCCGGTGCACTGCGTGTTCCTGGCGGATCCTGCTTTCTCTCTCCCTCCAGTTCTGTGCTTTCTCATTCTCTTTAATAGATTGCCGCATCACTTCTTGCAGCATGTCGTCTTTGCTTTTTCGTGGTCTCTTCCTGAGTCTTTGCAGTCTCTGAGCAGGCGATAAGAGGGACGGCTGAGGTCTCAAGGTTGATGCTGCTGTACAGGCAAAATGCAACATTTAACAGAGGCAGCATTGTTTATACCAGACAGAGTAATGATTTCCCCCGCACTTAAGGAGTAGATAACACACAGGGTCTACGCAATTGCATAATTTTCCCGTCCGAAACAGAGTGCACACATCCCACGGGAGCCTCAAAATGGTGAGTAAGTGGGACTGATTGTTTCAGGGCTGCACTGTCCTCTGGGTTTCTGTGCCTTGGGGAGAGCCAACAGCTTCAGGGGGCATCTACACTGAACACTGTCCCAACATTTTCCACAGGAGTTCGTCCTGGACGATATCTCGCTGCTGAGGGTGACCTGAGAAGCAAGGGAGGGTCTTCTACTGCAATGCGGCTTCTGCCCTGGCCCATATGCAGCTTGCCTGTGTGCAGCAATGGTCCCCCCGCCCCTCGCGGCACAGTGGCGCGGACACGTTAGCCTGGCTGGGACAAGGACCATGGTGGCTCTCCCGATAAACCTGCGCAAGCACATTGCACACGTTCTGGATGAGACATTCGAGGAGATTACCGAGGCTGATTACCGCGATGTGATAAACCACATCAATGCACTATTCCGCATCTAGGCATACATGCCTAACCCTCCTCTCCCAAAGAGCCCGCACAAAAAAAATTCCTTCCCGAAAAAACCCTTGCTTACCGGGAACCTGCTCTTCTGTTTGTCCTCCACCAAGTACCAGCTGCGACTGGCTACCTTCCTCCTGGCTCGAGAAGAGCTCCTGGCTGCATGGCTCCAGGGATTCCGGGGTGTCTCCATCCGACCCACCACCATCACTCCCGTTTTCCTCCTCTTCCTCCTCCTTCTCCCCCCCCCACTGGCTCTGACGTGTCCATGGTGGTGCTCAGAGTGGAGGTGAGGTTAACCCCAAGTATCACATCCAGCTCTTTGTAGAATCGGCGGGTCGCGGGGGGAGCACCCGAGCAGCCGTTTGCGTCGCGGGCTTTGCGGTAGGCACTCCGCAGCTCCTTCATTTTAATCCTGCACTGCAGGGCGTCCCAGTCATGGCCCCTTTCCATCATGTCCTTTGATACCTTCCCGAAAGTATCGTAATTCCTACGGCTGGAGCGCAGCTGGGACTGTACAGCTTCTTCCCCCCAAACACTGATGAGGTCCAGCAACTCGCTATTGCTCCATGCTGGGGCTCGCTTGGCGCGTGGAGGCATGGTCACCTGGAAAGATTCACTGATTGCTCAGCCCGGTGTGGCATGGAGTGCTTACAGGAAGGGGATTTTTAAAATTCCCAGGGAATGTAAAGGGTGGGTCACATGGTTGGTTACCTGAGGCCAGGGCAGTAGAGTTTGAACTGATGACCAGAGTGGCTAGAACAGGCATTGTGGGATACTGCCGAATAATTCTGGAGGCCATTCACAGCGCATTGGGTGGCCACACTGGCGCTGCAGCGGCAGCACAATACTCGCTATTCCTGTCGGGGACGTGGAGTACATGCAGCGCTGCAACCACGAAGATACAGCGCTGCAAATGCCTTGCCAGTGTGGATGGGGAGTGAGTTACAGCGCTGGGGGCGGCTTTACAGCGCTGTAACTCGCAAGTGTAGCCAAAGCCTCAGTAAAAAGGCAGCTGTCCAATAATTTATCCTCAATGTGTGGTAGCTCTATACTTTACTTAGTGCACAACATCAAGAATCGACACCAAATAAGTGTAAAATTCCCCATGGGCTTTCTTATGGCACTCATCACCATAAATCTGATTCTCCTCATCAAATCAATTTATCTTCACAACACTTGAGTGGGAGTAGAAGACTTTTAGAGTTGGGGGTATGAGTCGTAGGGAGCCAAAGCCCAAAATTTGCAAAAGTCTTGAGTGACCAGTGATTGGGCACATAACTTAAGACTTTTTTTTTTTTAAGTAGTACCATGTAGCATATGCAGCTCCCATTGTCTTCACTTGCAGTAGTATGTATCTGGCACTTCAGAAAACTCAGGAGCCTGGTGCCTCAAGTTGGACAGGAACACACAATTAGTGGCCATCTGTGAAAACTTCTGACGAAGTGTCCCCCCCAGGATAGTTTTCAACTGCCCTCTAACCATACAACCATCTCTTCTCTTCTTGCAGTCCCCTCATTCACTACCCGCCTTGCAACTTCTCCAATGATTTGGACCAGCATCCTATCGATAAAGTCTCATTCACTACACACTTGTGATTCATTCCTGAGCCCATCTTGTGCACAGATTGTGGCAAGGGACCTGTGACATACTGGGTTTTTGTATGCAATATAGTGTTGGTGATGAGTGAATGGATAAAATGAAAAGTAATTCATAGTTACGGTGAAGTAATGTTTAGTGTGAGAAAGCAACAAGTCATTACCCTGAAATGCTTTTGCATTTGATGATGTATTTGAAGACTTCTTTATCTTAAATAAGAATTAGGAATATTGTAATGGTGTTTCCTTGAATTCATGTAGGCCAAGACAGCATCGCTCCAAGATCTACTTAATACTCCACTGCCTAAATTTCTGCCAGAGATATCCTTATCTTCTCCCCCATATTCTACGGAGTTCAAAGGTAAGTAATATGCAAGACTGTTCCTGATGAGACTAAAATGAGCACAGTTAGCAGAGCAGTCCTGTTAAGTGTGGGGTGTATTGCACCCTCACAAAAAAACATGCCAGTGTTTTGTGCCAGTGCAGTACTTCATCATCTTCTGCACTGGCTCCCACATAGGGATCCACTAGATTCTGAAGGGAGTACGTTGCATACAGGAGCAGATTCCCCAGTTCCACTCACTTTGACAAGGCCTTCAACACTTGTGGAACCCAAACCATACAGAGAGGGGGGGGGGGGGGGGCGGCTTCCATGGATGTGGAAGAAGCTCTTGAGGGGAGGGAGCATGCCACATTCATCTAATTTTCCTTCAGGCACACTGGCTTTCTTTCTCCATTTATTCTTTGCTCTCTTGTGCACCTCCTAGGGTGAATCTAGCACTCCGTATTATTAACCCGACTTGTTTGGATAAAAAAATACATAAACTTGCAGATGTGACAGCCTTATAATAACTGACAGACATGCTACTCCTTGAATGTGGAGCATGACATGATCTGAGAATGTGCAGGTGGATGCTGTGTGGGTTTCCCTGCATAGTTCTACTGATAAACTGCATTCTGGCCTTGAAATATCCGTGCTGTTACAACTCTTGGCTTCTCTAGTTTAACTACTAATTTTACCAAACTATCATACAATTTTGTAAATTAGACAAATGTTTACGAGAACTAAATCACCAGAGTGTTTTGACTTGTATAAGTCAGCATTTGAACTCTGGCTTCTGTAGGTAAAAGACATTAAACTCATTGCCTCAGTTGAAACTCAATCTGCACTTTTGCTCCTCGTACAATGTCAATACGTCCTGAATAGATGTAATAGAACTTCGTATTGCAATAAAAATGAACTGCATATTTTTCTACCAGCCATGTTTCTCAATTAGTTAATTATATGCCTTTAGGAAACTAGATTGCTTTGAACATCCTTAAAGAACTGCAGTATGAATCTGAGTATACATAGGCAAAACCCTTCTTTGAGATTTGTTTTCTTTGTAATTTCTGTAGCACCAGTCGCAGAAGTACCCCAGCAAATCAGTGATACAAATCAATTCACAGGACGGAGACTGAACTCTAAAATGCAGGTTTACTCTGGCTCTAAAACAGTCTATCTTTCAAAGATGCTAACCCTGTATGAACAGTGCATCCGCATACTTCAAAATAACATTGATTGTAAGTACTTTAATATGGGTTTCAGCAGGTGGAGTGGCATTATAGTGCTAGGCTTTCAATAGTGTAAGACTATCTTTTTTGTGATTGAAGAATTAAGTTTCTTAGGAAGTCCCAACTTTACATTAAACTATGATGCCATGGCAATAGAAACATCATGAAACAAAAGCCAAAAAAGCCCTCTTGCTTTTTTCTGTCTAGATGCTGTTAGTCTCATGTTTAATCTGAGATAAAACTGTATTTGGTATAAAATAGGGATGAACTGTCAAGAAAATAATTAGTATGTACATTCACCCCTTGCATCTAACTTGCATGTGAGTATTCCAAACTTTGGTGCGTGTCTGGGGGAGAAAATTTGGCACGGGGGGATGAGAGAGAATGGGTAGAGATGGTGAAATGGGTAGACAAGGATGCCTGTTTCCTCAAACTACCACTTTAATAGTCAGTACAGACCAGCTCATGTACAAACAGTTTAGGTTGTCCAGACCTCAGAACACCTGTTCCATTGGTATATATTAAAATAATCCTATATCTTTTGTTGGGTATCTGCTATTTTTAAAACTGTTTTGTAAGTGGTGAATCTTATTGCGTACATATGGGTGGGATACTTAAAATATTGTCTTGCTTTGTAGCACTACATGAAGTAGGAGGAGTGCCCTTTGAAATTCTTGAGCCTGTGCTAACACGTTGTACACCAGAGCAGTTGTTTCGAATAGAGGAGTGCAATCCGGTAAAGTCTTTCTTGTTCAATGCCTTAGAACCTATTCATGACTGCTTGTGCTCAAAATCAAAATAACTTTTAGTAAAACAAACTACAAAGTAAAAATTGTGAAGGTATCACTCTCCCCCACCCCAAATGGCTGGTTCATAAACTGATCAGACCCTCTGTATAGTAAGACTTTGTCTACAATTGTTAGGAGTTACACTCTGAAAAGAATATTTATTAGCATCTAGAAGTGTGGTACATGCTTTACAGAATGTATGCTTGGACAGGTCCCTGCCTCAAAACATTTGTAATCCAAATTGACAACACACAAAGGGCTGGAAGAAGGGATTAATATTTAAAAACAAAAACAAAAAAACTTAATAGTCACCCTCACTCTCTTCTGTCCTGTCTTTTGCCTTGACCTTTACTTACATTTTAATTCTAATATGTATAGAGTTCTATTAACTTCAATTTTATCCCTCATCACTAGTTATTTTTGTCCTTGCCTACAATATTCTCCTTTTTTCCTAGTGAAGTTAGCCCCTTACCTATTAAACTCTTTCTTCATCGCTCCGTGGAGCAGACCATAGCCTCAAACTGCTTTACTCCCACCGGACAAATGTCTCCCTCAACACCTAGGAAAAGTAAAAAGGGCATTGGCAGTGTTAACATGAAAGGGCTCAAAACAAAACTTCAGGTGAAACTTGGTACCTGTTGAGGTCCAGGGGACAAGAATTGGCTCTTAGCTTGAAGTTAGTTTAAATGAACGACACCGCTTGTTTCTGGACTAGTTTAATATAGTTTTTATTATATTTTCATTTTCCCAGCTTCTGCTTTAACTCCTGGTTGAAGGCAGGGGCTAGGGTCTGTTTATACTACTATGTCGACTGAGCAGAAGGGGATCTGACAGACTAGTACACTGCACTAGATAACTGCCTCTTCCCACACAGTTCCACATCGCTACAGAGACAGCTCTGGGAGTGGAGAGGAGGGGGAACTAGACTCCTACACTGACCTGTCTGGGGTGAGTTGGGGAGACTATTATCTGGAGAACCCATTGGTAGTAAAAGGGGATATGAGGATGTAAGCAGCCTGCTTTTATTACTCTTAGCTTGGAACCAGGCAGGGAATAAAGGTTTTCCCTGGCTTCCTTATAGCTGTTAAAAGAGAATCTATACAGTCTACCCTAATCACCCATCACAGTGATTTTTAGTTCTACTGTCATTGTCATGCCTCCTGGCTTCTTCACTGTATGTCAGGATCTGAAGCACCAAGGTTGTTACTAGGGGTGAATCAGGGAAGCCGGCATAGGACACACATTTACTTTTGCCCCTAAAATAAAAAAGGAAGGAGACAGAACAGATTTCAGATACTATCGTGTTCCAGCTATTTCAATCATCTATGTATTCCCAAGAGAAAAATGGTTAAGGTTGCAGAATGAAGAACACATCAGAATATCAAAGGTAAATTTGCTGCAGTAACCTCAACTCTGTCCTCTTTTACATACGTGTATGGTGAAAGAGCTTCAATTACATGATATTTCTGAACTGGATTTCTGGATACTTAGTACTCTTGGAAAATCAGGCCACTCTTCTTTAGATGCTAGCTTTAGGCAATCAAGTTTGAAAATTTTGGCTAATAACCATCTTTGTCTACAATATAATGAAACAACCTTTAATCTAATCTTTGACCAATGGATACATTAGATGTTGCTGAATGTGGCTTGTTATGCTTTCTGAATGTTATGGCACATGGTGAGAAGAGATGTTTACTAGAGTTTCTTTGGCTTGCTCCTCAGTCTTGAAGCAATGTAAATGGAGGATAACATTTTCAAAAGAGCCTATGTGATTTGGGATCCTAAAATCTCCTTGAACACGTATAGGAGTTAGGTGCCTAAGTCCCATAGGTACTCTTGAAAATGTTACTATAAGTCTTTAAGCATTGTTAATTACCTTTTTGCTTCAAACCAAGACATTTATAGAAGAGTCTGATCATTTGTGGAAGAAACACTGCCAAAGGGATTTTAAAAACGACCATCTCCTGGAATATGAGTCGTGGCGTGAAATGTATGTGCGGCTCTTCAGTCAGAGAGAAGAAAAACTAAAGACCCTCACAAAAAACATTATTTCAGCTCAGTCTGAAAAACCTAAAGGTAAATAAAGTCTACAGGTAACTTTTCCTTTAATGCCCACCCGCCCACCCCCCACATTTTCAAATTTTCAGAAATGCAATGTGTGGGATTTAGTGGTTTTTAAATAATTGCACTGAATGTTAATAAAAGCTCATCTCAGGGAGAGGTGATTGCTATTCCTTTGTGTTCAAATGCTTTTAAAGGTTGCACACAAGATTCATTCATGTAACTGATTCATGCTTTTTTAGACCAAAATGTCTGATCTTGATGGTCTAGAGCTCAGGAGCCAAAGCTGTCTGTTTCCTGTATTGCACGCACCATCACTGGGGCCATCCCAGACACTGTCTCTGTGAAGGAAGTGTGCACATTCTGTAATATTACTTTGTCATTGTTCAGTTGGTACCTTGATGTAAAGTTTTGTAAACCTGTCACTGTTTTCTTATATTTAACATTTTTCATTAAATGTTGGAAATCACATTGCCACACTGTCATTGTTGACTCTTCCTAAGAAAAGAAAAAAATTGATAAGTTTGATATTTAACTTTAAAAATGCCCTTCACCTTGTTTCCATATTAGGGCGACAGGTTAAACTGGCTTACATACATAGCGTGGCAAAACCACCGAGAAATGTTCGGCGGCAGCAAGAGATCTATGGGACAGCTGGACCTATTGTACAGCTTCACCCCATCGAAAAGAGCAAGTAAGTACACTGTTAGTGCACTGTGATTTGAGATTAGACGACTTCATGCTGGCCATGTCAGTAAATGAATGTTACCAGCAAAACCTTTGTATGAAAGAATGCAGCTAAACTGTAACTATTGCTCTTTTTTTTTTTTTTTTTTTTTTTTTAAGTATTTCAACTATCGGAAATATAAACTTACATTTTAGGAATTATTTGTCTGCAGTGTGCCCCAACTTCATCCCTTCTCTGCCCTTCTTTTTTTGATGGGGTGACCAAAATTGCACACAGTATTCAAATTATAGATGTATCATGGATTTATATAGAGGCAATATATTTCCTGTCTATCCTTTTTCTAATGGTTTCTAACATTAACTTTTATTGACTGCTGCACATTGAGCAGATATTTTCAGAGAACTATGTGCAATGACTAAGATCTTTCATGAGTGGTAACAGCTAATTTAGACCCCATCATTTTATATGTATAGTTGGGATTATGTTTGCCAATGTGCATTACTTTGCATTTATCAACACTGAATTTCAGTCTGCTTTGGACTTAATTATCTTGAGTAGTTTTGTATCTGCAAATTTTGCCACCTCACTGTTTACCCCTTTCTCCAGATCATTTATCAATATGTTGAACAGTTCTAGTCCCAATACAGACTCCCATTATTTACCTCTCTCCAGTCTGAAAACTGGCCATTTATTCCTACCCTTTGTTTTCTCTCTCTTAACCAGTTACTGATTCATGAGACCCTTCCCTCTTATCCCATGACTGCTTAGTTTGCTTAAAAGTTTTTGGGGAGGGACCTTGTCTGAAAGTCAAAGTACTAGATCCATTGGACTACCCTAATTCACATGTTTGACATCTTCCCTTCCTCCCCCGCCCCCCCCCCCCCGGCAAAGATTTCTAATGGATTAGTGAGACATGTTTTTCCCATTACAAAAGCTGTAATTGACTCTTCCCCAACACAGAATTATCACACAGATTAATAGGATATATTTTACTATAATTTCAACCAATTTGCCTGGTACTGAAGTCAGGCTTACTGGCCTGTCATTGCAATGACTACCTCTGGAACTGTTTTTAAAAATTGGTGTCACGTTAACTGTTCTCCAGTCATCTGGTACAGAAGCTGATTTAAGTGATAGGTGTTATACCACAGTTAGTAGTTCTGCAATTTCACATTTGAGTTCCTTCAGAACTCTTGGGTTAATACCATCTGGTCCTAGTGACTCATTACAGTTAAATGTATCTGTTTGTTCCAAAACCACCTATATTGATACCTCAATCTGGGACAGTTCCTCAGATTTGTCACCTAAAAAGCATGGCTCAGGTGCGGGAATCCCCCTCGCATCCTCTGAATCTAATCCAAAGAATTAATTTAGCTTGTCTGCAATCACCTTATCTTCCTTGAGTGCTCCTTTAACATCTTGATTATTCAGTGGCCCCACTGATTGTTTGGCAGGCTTCCTGCTTCTGATGTACTTAAACAAATTGCAATTAATTTTTGGGTCTTTGGCTAGTTGCTCTTCAAATTCATTTTTTGGCCTGTGTAATTATACTTTTACACTTGATTTTTCCAGAGTTTATGCTCCTTTCTATTTTCCTCAGTAGGATTTAACTTCCAGTTTGTAAAAGGATGCCTTTTGACTATAACCACTTTTTACTTTGTTTAGTGGTGGAGGCACGTTTTTGGTCTGTTTTATAATTTGGGATTTACATTTAATTGTGAGCCTCTATTATGGCTTTTTTTGTTTTTCTCTGCAGCTTGCAGGCATTTCACTCTTGTGCCTGTACCTTTTAATTTCCATTTAACTAGCTTCCTCATTTTTGTGTAGTTCCTCTTTCTGAAGTTGAATATTATTGCAGTGGGCTTCTTTGATGTCTTTTCTTCCCCCCCCCCCCGATGTTAAATTCAATTATAATAGCAACCACAATATGAAGCGGTTCAGCTATATTCACTTTTTGGACTAGATCCTGTGCTGCACTTAGGACTAAATGAAGAATTGCCTCTCCCTTTGTGGGTTCCAGGACTAACTGCTCCAAGAAGCAGTCATTTATGGTGTCAAGAAACTTTTCTCTACTTTCCATTCGGCACTGACATACACCTAGTGAATATGGGGATAGTTGAAATACCCCATTATAAAAATAGAAAACTCAATAATATCCTTTCTAGCAACATATTGGTTTTAACCTGAAAAATAAGCATCTGTTCTGTAGCTTGTCTAACATTTACCCAATGACTGGAAGTTAGCTAATGTAATGCCAATATTTAAAAAGGGCTCTAGAGGTGATCCCAGCAATTACAGACCGGTAAGTCTAACATCGGTACCAGGCAAATTAGTCGAAACAATAGTTATGTCAGACACATAGAAAAACAAACTGTTGAGCAATAGTCAACATGGTTTCTGCAAAGGGAAATCGTTTCTTACTAATCTATTAGAGTTCTTTGAAGGGGTCAACAAATGTGGACAAGGGGGATCCAGTGGACATAGTGTACTTAGATTTCCAGAAAGCCTTTGACAAGGTCCCTCACCAAAGGCTCTTACGTAAATTAAGCTGTCATGGGATAAAAGGGAAGGTCCTTTCATGGATTGAAAACTGGTTAAAAGACCAGGAACAAAGGGTAGGAATTAATGGTAAATTCTCAGAATGGAGAGGGGTAACTAGTGGTGTTCCCCAAGGGTCAGTCCTCGGACCAATCCTATTCAACTTATTCATAAATGATCTGGAGAAAGGGGTAAACAGTGAGGTGGCAAAGTTTGCAGACTATACTAAACTGCTCAAGATAGTTAAGACCAAAGCAGACTGTGAAGAACTTCAAAAAATCTCACAAAACTAAGTGATTGGGCAACAAAATGGCAAATGAAATTTAATGTGGATAAATGTAAAGTAATGCACATTGGAAAAAATAACCCCAACTATACATACAATATGATGGGGGCTAATTTAGCTACAAGTAGTCAGGAAAAAGATCTTCGAGTCATCGTGGATAGTTCTCTGAAGATGTCCACGCAGTGTGCAGAGGCAGTCAAAAAAGCAAACAGGATGTTAGGAATCATTAAAAAGGGGATAGAGAATAAGATGGAGAATATTATTGCCCTTATATAAATCGATGGTACACCCACATCTCGAATACTGCGTACAGATGTGGTCTCCTCATCTCAAAAAAGATATACTGGCACTAGAAAAGGTTCAGAAAAGGGCAACTAAAATGATTAGGGGTTTGGAACGGGTCCCGTATGAGGAGAGATTAAAGAGGCTAGGACTCTTCAGCTTGGAAAAGAGGAGACTAAGGGGGGATATGATAGAGGTATATAAAATCATGAGTGATGTGGAGAAAGTGGATAAGGAAAAGTTATTTACTTATTCCCGTAATACAAGAACTAGGGGTCACCAAATAAATAAAATTAATAGGCAGCAGGTTTAAAACAAATACAAGTAAGTTCTTCTTCACGCAGCACACCGTCAACTTGTGGAACTCCTTGCCTGAGGAGGTTGTGAAGGCTAGGACTATGGCAGCGTTTAAGGGAGAACTGGATAGATTCATGGTGATTAAGTCCATTAATGGTTATGAGCCAGGATGGGTAGGGAATGGTGTCCCTAGCCTCTGTCAGAGGATGGAGATGGATGGCAGGAGAGAGATCACTTGATCACTGCCTGTTAGGTCCACTCCCTCTGGGGCACCTGGCATTGGCCACTGTCGGTAGACAGGATACTGGGCTAGGTGGACCTTTGGTCTGACCCTGTACAGTCATTCTTATGTTCTTATTTGAAACTGATTAAAGTTAGTGCTGGTAAGGTGGCACTAAAAGGGAAAGCTTTCATTCAGCATTGTGGACTGACCATTTTAGCACATAGGATTACTTGTGTTCAGTTGACTTTAACTAGGTACCTGCAAAAAAAAAAAAAAAAACAAATTCAAAAAACTGTAAGAAAGATAAATTGAAGCAGTAGTTCTAAAGGACTTAATGACAAGCCATAAGTGATACTGTTGCTAAATCTTTGCACAATCTGACATGAACTGTGGTCCCTGAAATGTGATTGGTTTTATCTGTCTTTACCATTAACTTTGAGTGGAAAAATAAATTTTGGTGAAAGAATGAAGTACTGATGAAACACATTCCTGTTAAAAATATGGACAAGGTCTAAAATATGGCCCTTATAATCCCTTGGAGATAAGATGGGTCAGGTTATTGCAAACAATATGATCTGTTGACTTTTTTCCCCCTGAAACTTCTGTTTCATAATCTTACGTGTTTTTCAGAACAGGTTAGTGTTAATGACTTAACCCCCTGTGAGGTTTTTAAGCTGAACTTTCTCTCCCCCCCCACCTCGTTTTTGTTATTTTTAATAGAACAAAGAATCCAGAAAGCAGAGACCGAAATAACACCTCACCAAGCCCAAATGCAACCACTAGCAATGTAACAAATGGAAGCTCCAGCACTTACTCAAGTGGAGTGAGTCAGGATATAAAAAAAACAGTCAAAAGTAAGTAGTTGCAGAATAATTCCCCTTTACTATTTCTATTTGGCTGATAATATCATTAGTCATATTACTTTTAAAGTCACTTTGAGTTTGTGTTGAGTATTATACAACTATAATCCTAACTAAAATGTTTTCCTTTGAAGAAATTGCACCAATGATGAGAAAATCTTTGAGAGCATTCAAGAATAGAGTTGGACCACGATGAAACAGGATCTTGCATTTCTGATTAAACTTGTGTTAACATTTGCATATTCTACGCTATGTCTATGTAATATAAATTAGTGAATTGTGAATATAACAAAGTAGTCTCTTCAATGAAATAAAGTGGCAGAATGCACACACTGGTTTGTGATTTAGAATAAAATCTAAATCCTTGATTATTTTTTCCCCTGCGCATCCCCCCCCCATGCTCACTCCTTTGTATCCACGAACCAATTAGCAAAAGCGAATTGAAACAAGGCAACTCCATAGGAGTCTAATAGTATCAATAATCTGTAGCCAAGGAAGTTCATCCAGATTTTCATAAATGATCCTTGTAGATTATGAAGACTTGTGTATATGAACTTCATTATTTTTCATCAGTGACTGATGCAGAACTTAACATATTTATCCCTTTTTTCTATTTGTTTAAAACAAAAACTTAAGTAGACCAAATTCCATTATAGTCTTGAATGTTTCACAGTCAAATCTTTTGGTAGCCTCTAAACATCTCTGGAAAAATGTGCAAGATTAGACTTGCATGAAATAGAGACAGGAAATGGGTAACTCAGAGGAAATGATTAGTGCTGCTCTTTGCCCCAAAAAGTACTACTACAAATAACTTGTATTTTGATGTTGCATAGACACATGAAGAGTGTCCCAGCTATGGCTGGTAGAATACTTTCTATCAAAAGTATTTTTGGAAAAAATGGGATTTTCTAATGAATTTTTTTTTTTGGTGAAATGTGTCTGCTTTTTCTGTGGAAAATTGCAACTTTCCAGTTTTTGAACAACAGCTTTAGTTTTCATCCTGACCTGTGTGGTCATGGAACTAATTCCTATTATTTTTCATTGTAATACTGCCCTCTAAACACACGCAGGACCTACAGCAAGAGCAGAGAACCAGAAGATACTAAATTCCCTGAGCTTGTGCCATTTGTTAGGGATGGTGTTTGGGGATCTTGCAGGAATTCTGGCAACCCCGACACCCTCAGCATGGGGAGTGAAGTGTCCGGACTGGTGCTGTCATGAGACTTGCTACTTTAAACCCAAGGAAAACATCTGGTTGAAAGATGTGTTGGTTTCCAGTGTGGTCTATTGTTTGCAGTTGGAGGAACGAAGCTAGTGCAAGTATCAATAGAAGCGCAGCAATGGTAGCATGGGTAGCAGTAGCAGAGGCAGAACTTATTCGTGCCGAGTACATACCCACACTAGCTCTCATGGAGAGCACTGGCTTAGCCATGCTGAATACAAACCTGCCTGAAACTGGTGGGTATGTGCATGCGAGCAGGGGAAATCATACCCCTAGCTCATAGTGCAGACATAACCTAATTCTAAACCAGTTTCTAATCCATTACAGAACTCTACATGTCAATGTATAGCCACTCAATTTCCATATTTCCTCCCTGGAGGCTAATCACTCAAAAGCTTTCTGAAACTGTGAGTGAATTACATCAACCAGTTCTCCTTTATTGACACTTTGACATGGTCAGACATAAATAATTAATGAGGCATAGTTTGGTGTTTTTTTTTTTTTTAAAGCAGAAACTGCTGGTAAAATTCTGTTATAATTATCTGTATGTCTTAGAATTCTAATTGTAAATAACATTTAAATCGGAGTCGATCATGATTTAAAATTTTTTTTAATTCGTTTACATAGATTTTTTTTCAATTTGATTTTTATTTTATATGTTGCTAGTTCTTCAGTTGTCCTATTTTGCACTTTGCTAAAGTGAATGTTTTGGACTTTTCTTTACTGTCCTAATCGTTAGTAAATCTCAGATTTTACACAGATTTTTTTTTTATCTTAAGAAGCTTCACACTTTAAAATGCTCTTGTGTGGTGAAAAGTCCAGGGCCTCATTAACATCCTTACTGTGAAACAACATAAATTCAAGCACAAAATTGATAAGCAAATAGGCCTATAATAGTTGCAACCAACAGCACCTTCCAATATGTTGAACTACCAGAAGTAAAGAAAAGTTGAAATTCTTTGGCCAGGCAAACCCTGAGATTTGACCAAACCTCCCTTACGGTTTTGCAGTTTGAAGTCAATGATACTTGTGCCCCTAACTCACAGAGGTGCTTTGGAAAATGTGACCTCTGTGCCTTATCTCCCAGCCTGTGGCAGCAGTAGACATAGGCCTTATCTACACTACAGAGTTTTGTCAACAAAAGGTCATTTGTCCTGACAAAACAGTGGAGGTGTACATTACAATGCTGCTTTTGGCGGCAAAACTCTCTTGTTTTGGCGACAAAATAATTCCCCTCCCGTCTTGACAAGAGGCATTGAGCTTTCTATTTGTGGCAGTTATATCAACAAAGTGTCAGTGTAGACACCACACTTGGTTTTGTCACTATAAATGGACACAGGAGGTGTCCCAAAATCCCCATGCTGACCACTCTGGTCAGCAGTTTGAACTCGGTTGCCCTGCAGCCAGGTAAACAAGCATCCACCTTGCCTCCTTCAAAGGCCCTGGAATTTTTGAAATTCCGCTTCTTGTTTACTCGGTGTGGAGAGCTCGTATCACATCTTCCCAGGTGGCCGTGGTGGCTCCAAGTGGCAAATGCTTTTCTGCTTCTGCGAAGCTGCTGGATCTGTTGAGTATATGGGGGGAGGAGGCTCTCTAGTCTCAGCTTCACTCCAGTCTTAGGAACTTCGATACCTACAGGCAGACTTCTCATGGCTCATGTGATAAGGGCTACGAATGGGACACTGTGCAGTGCCAAGCAAAGATAAAGGGGCCAAGGCAGGCGTACCAGAAGGCGAGGGAGGCAAACTGTCGGTCTGGTGCTGCTCTCAAGAGCTGCTGCTTCTATAAGGAGCTGGATGCCATCCTTGGTGGCAACCCCACCTCCACCGCCAAGAGCCCCATGGATACTTCAGCAGGGCTGGAGGCAGCAGACAGAGGACCTGACCTCCAGGACGAAGTCGTGGATGAGGAGGTAGAGTTGGAGGACTATATGGAGCCCATGGCAGGGTTGTCCGGTGATGTGGCAAGTCAGCAACTTTTCCCCACTCCAGAGGTGTCTAGCCAGTCCCAGCAGTCCCTCTCTGGCTAGCAAGAAGCAGGAGAGGAGACTCCTGGTAAGTAATCTTTTTGAGTTACTACAGCTTGGTTAAATGACATTCAGCTTTACATTTGCTTTGTAAACTATACAAGTGGGTGAAGGGATAGAAATGTGCAAGACTAGCTGTGTTTGAGTGTGCTCCAAATTCCCCATTGCAGTGCGACGGAACACTGTGTTGCACACCAAGACTTCATGGGAATTCTCTTGAGCTCTCTAGGGAACTTTCCTGGAGGTACTTGCCAATCCTCTGCCGAAGGTTCCTTGACAAAGCTGCTTTGTTCCTTCCCCCATTGTAGGAAACTTTCCTGTGCCACTAGGCAATCCCTTGTTCAGGGACCAAAGCAGTGCACAGGCGAGCAGCATGGGGACCAGGTCTGAAGCCACATGTCTGCAGTAGATGCACTCTTGCATCTTTGCTAACCCTCAGGAGTGAGATCTGCTTCAGTGACGACCCCCCCCCCCCCCCCTATGGAAACCGGTGGCAGAATTTATGATATTATCCCTAGTAGCCTGCACTGATTGCCTTGAAACATCAGCATCACTTTGCCCCAGCTTGAACGCCCTCAATCCACCTGGGCAAAACTCACCATGCGTAGGGTGTTCACTGAGATATGTGCTTGCCAAGAGTCAGTTGGAAAGTGACTGGTGTGTTGTAAGAGGAGTATTTTACTGTAATGATTCAATGCTGTGCATGAACTAACAATCATGCTTCTGTGTATTGTTTCGTGTGCTTCTGCAGATGTTGCCTTCAGGGGAGCCCTCTACTCACGGGAGGAGTGCCTCTGCCAGATAAGGAAATGACCAAAGTGTAGCAAGGAAGACGTGCTTAAAGCGGTGCTGCAATCCTCTGAGGAAGAACAAAGAGAACGCAGGGAGTGGAGAGAAACGAAAGGCAGAACAGAGTCGAGCTCGTTCGAAAGGCCCTTGGGCAGATGATAGGTCATGGCTACTTAAGTCCTTAATCAAGCTACAGTCCGAAGAGATGCATGCTCACCCCCACCACAACCAATACAGAACTGTTTTCCATGTCCTCCCCAAACTCCTCCCACATATTCCCTTCAACTTTCTGGAACATTTTGGTATCCTGCTCGCTCCACCCCTTCAGACCCCTTCCAAAATGATAGTTGGATTTGTGCACAGCTATGAGAGCCTTCAATGCCCTGCACTGCTGCCTCCCTTCCCACCAAGTCTTTAGTGTGTGTTCATTGGTGTTTAATAAAAGCAAACTCTCTGAAAGATAATCACTCTTTATTTGTGTTCTCCACATAGTGATTGCAGTTGATAGTTAAACACATACATGCAGTTTAATCATTTGCTGACTGCAATTTTCACTCACGAATAGTCACAACTGTTCTGCTTCATTAATTGGAGTTTTGTTTGTTTGCCTGACAGATTTCTGTATACAAGCACACATTACTGGTTCTCTCTCAAAATGTTCCCTTAAAGCCTCTCTGGTTCGAATTGCCCCCCATTGTGCCCCTTTAATGGCTCTGGCATCAGGCTGCTCAAAATCAGCAACCAGGCAATTTACCTCAGCACTCCATCCCCTGGGCAAACTTTTCACCCTTAGCCTCACAAAGGTTATGGAGCATGCAGCAGGTAGCTATGACCATTGGAATGTTTCCCTCACTTAGATCTAACCTGCCATAAAGGCAGCACCAGCATGCTTTTAATCTGCCAAAGGCACATTCCATGGTCATTCTGCACCTACTCAGCTTATTGTTGAAATGCTCCTTGCTCTTCTCCAGGTTTCCCATGTAAGGTTTCATGGGAAGTAAGAAGTACGCTGAGTTTCCCAGGCTCACTATGGGCATTTCAACATCTCCCACTGGAATCTTTTGGTCTAGAAAGAGCCCCTGCTTGCAGCTTTCTGTACAGACTAGTGTTCCTGAACATGCAGGCATCATGCACCTTCTCAGACCACCCTGCACGGATGTCAGTGAAACGCCCTCCATTTTCAAAAGCACCTACAACACCATAGAGTAGTACCCCTTTCTATTGATGATGTATTCTGTCGCAAGATGGTCTGGGGACAAAATTGGAATATGCATGTCATCGTAGTGCCTTGCCGCAGTTTGGGAATCCCATTGCCACAAAGCCATCCACTGTTTTCTGCACATTGCCAAGAGTCACGGTCCTTCGTAGCAATATGCAATTAATGGCCCTGCACACTTGCATTAATGCTGACTCAACGGTTGACTTCCCGACTCCAACCTGATTTGTGACCGAGCAGTAGCAGTCTGGAGTTGCCAGCTTTCACACTGAGAGGGCTGCTTTCATTTGGGTGCCCTTGCACTGCAGGGCTGAGGCGAGCTCCACATTCAGATATGGAAAGCCACATTCCTGGAACTGCAAGTTCTGTAGCCACTGCTCATCATCCCAGACCTGCATAATGATGAGATCCCACCACTCATTGTTCATTTTGCAAGCTCAAAAGCGACAGTCCACCTTGTGCAACTGCTCCGTGAATGCTAAAGGTGGTGTAAGCTGTGCCACTATAGCACTTACATATGCAAACAGGAGAGGCTCTCCCATTCCGGTAGGTAATATACCTCCCTGAGAGGCCGTAGCTAAGTTGATGAAAGCATTCTTCTGTTGACCTAGCTCTCTGTACAATGGGGGTTAGATTGACTTAACTAGGTGTCTCAGGGAGGTGGATTTTTCTAACCCCTGAGGGTGTGTCTTCACTACCAGCCGGATCAGCGGGCAGCGATCGATGTAGTGGGGATCGATTTATTGCATCTAGTCTAGACGCGATAAATCGATCCCCAAGCACTCTGCCATTGACTCCTGTACTCCAGCTTGGCGAGAGGCACAGGCAGAGTCGACGGGGGAGCAGCAGCAGTCGACTCACCACAGTGAAGACACCATGGTAAGTTGATCTAAGTACGTCGACTTCAGCAACGTTATTCATGTAGCTGAAGTTGCGTAACTTAGATCGATCCTCCCCCAGTGTAGACCAGGCCTGAGAGACGTAACTATGCTGATATAATTTTTCAGTGTAGATCAGCCCTAAAATGTACATCCAAATCCCTTTCGTAGTTGGAAAGTCCCTGTTTAGAAACTAATGGAATTACCGGAATATATTTATTTAACAGGGAATCTGATGTTTCTTTTCAGGTTTCCAAAACAACTAATTTTATCTTCTGTGCTATTTCTGTTGTGGAAAAGTGTACTTTAGTAGCACAGCTGCTGCTTCTCTGATCTGACATTTCATGGGCCAGTCATGTTTGGCTTTTCTTGTTGTTTTCCATGCCTGTAGCAGTACATAGGATCAGAGATCAACTTCTGAACTCGTATCTTTAATCAGGTACCATGTTGAGCTGTTGCCACGTCATTTGCTTGCACCCATTAAATTAGAGGAAAATTTACTAGATTTTATATCTAAGGAATCTAAAATCACATCATGCCAATAGTCACATCCAATTTTTCTGTACAATCCAGTGATTTACAATGGGGCTGGACTATGGGCGAAGCATACCACCCTTCATTCAGGATGCATTAACCAGTCACTTGTGTGTTCTGACAATGGACTGTCACTTTCCATTTATGAAAAAGTAAGCATAAAAAATTGAAAGAGCATGAGGAAGCTTTCAAAAATGTCAGAGCATTTATTTGCAAAGTGCAGAGCTCATTGCTTCTATTCAAAGGGAACACCACCAGCCCTTTTTAATTTTTATCTTCCCACCTGCTTTCAATATAAAATACTGTTAAAAAAATCTCCCAGTTCTGGCAGCTGTATAAGACAACACATGGTAATAAGTGCTTCAGCAGGTTAGGGAGGCCTGATGCCACCAAACATTGAGAAGGTAATGTTTGCTTTGAGTGTTAATCAGAGTTACCCATGTAAATCCTTTGTAGTTTTGATTGGAAAATAAATCTGGGGGAAGATGTTACCTCTTGAAAATAGTAGTGGGCTAGATTGAGGAGGGCATGTAGGATCTCACTCGGAAAAAATATTTTACCAATGGTAGGATTATCTCTTCAAAATCTTTTCTGAACAGTGTGCCAAGGATACCATTTCTGTATTAACATCTGTTGTGCTTGTCCTCTGAATGGGATGTATATTATCAGTGTTTGTATTCCTGACAAATGAAAGTCTTGATGTAAGGGAAAGTAAACTACAGATTGTCTTAATATCCATGCAGCCACTTGGTTTTTGGTAATTGTGAGCTAGCATAGTTAGAGCTGTGTTACCTTTCAGGATTTTTGGATTTACCCTGTTAAAATTTATTTAAACAGCATACTGTCTGACAATGGCCAATGCCATATGCTTCACAGGAAAGTGCAAGAAATCTCATAGTGAACAACTCTGGAACAATAATCTCTGACTTGTTCTGCATTCTTTAATAGATTACATAACTGGTCAGATGGCAAAATTCAAGTTGGCTATACTGGAGCCATAGTCTACAGACAAAGCTATTTTAACACTATTTTTGTTAAAATATTGATAAATGATTGGCCTTGATAATGCAGTAGGCAAGACCAACACCGCTGCAAACAAGCAAAAGGGAAGTGTGTTAAAACTATCAACATTTATCAAAGAAAATGTATTACATAACACGCAGATAGATCACACTGGAAAATCAGGAAAAAGCTTATAGTAAGTGTAAATTTCAAGAAAAAGGGGGAAGAGGAGCCACTCTAATCTGTGGGGAAAAAGTCTACTCACTTTCCCTAGAACACTACAGATGCATATCTGGAGAAAGAGAAGGCAGGTGCCAAAGCTTTGCACAGTTGTAATTATTTATCTAATAGAGCTGAGTGATAAAGAATAATTTTTACAAATTGCCATCTTATTGAAAATTATAAAGTAGCAAACTAAACTGTCTTCCTAAACCTCAATCAAATGTAAGATACTTTACAGAGGATGAAATTCACACCTGTGCAGAGGACCACTGCAAGGCCCCTGCACAATTTGAATCCCACTTAAACTCTGGTTCTAGTCTTCAGTGGGACTTATGCTGACTCTGTGCAGGTGTGTGAATTTCACCCATTGTGCCTCTTGCTTTTCCATCATACTAATATGATACAAATACCAAATCCTCTATCCCTGCTGTAAGCCACAGTCTCCAGTCACTGAACTGAATAAACACACCTTAGATTGGATTTAGAAAGGTGTCAACCTGTGCCTGCTGCAGACTATCACTAGGGACAGAGTTTCACCAATGAGGGGTTTCTTAAAACAAAAACAAAAAAACACTCTACTACCAGTCCTGGAAAGTTCAATTTCAAGATCTGACCGCTCCCACTGAATCTGAACTGTTGTGATAAGAGAAACATCCAAAAAGGAGGCCATTTAGATGGTAGCTTCTGAGTGACCTCATTGGTATTCCTAAACAGAGCCCATTGCAGTAGTCTAGGCTGGATAAAAGTATGAATGACTACAATTGGGTTCTTATGACCTTTCCTCCTTATAAACCCATGGCCAGCCATTGAAGGTAAAAAAAGGCATTACAGGCCAACACATCTGTCTGGAAATTGAGGGTGAGTTTAAAAAAAAAAATGGATCCAAATAAGACTCTTGCAAACCATCTAGGTGAAAATTAAGCAAACCTCCTCACTACATAGACTGGAGTGAGGCAGTGTACACTTTCTAACACTTCCCTCAACTGGCAAACATTACTTTGGTCTTATTGCAGCCAGCTGGCTTTGAGCCAGATACCTAGCTTAGTCAGGCACTGAGAAATAATGAGATTGTAGTATTTAATGTAAAAGGAAACATGGGTCTGTTCTTTATCTTATGAAGATACAGCTCTGCATGCTATACAGATTTTTATTGTGAACCTGTCAGAGCACATTTAAATGACCTACAGGAGGATTGCTTGATCACCTGTTATACAGTGGTGGCAATGATGCCTACGTAAATTCCAGATTATTCAGAAATAAGCATTTGCTACTGTTCACTTAGTTTTTGCTTACATTGTTTAATTTTTTTTTCTTGGTGAACAGTAGGAGGATCTCTTCCTCCCCCTCCCCCCCACCTCATTGCAGCTCAGAGCTGAGGATGGCCATTTAACAATAAATATTGCATACGCAATTAAATCTCCCACTAGCAGGAACTAATGATGATTGTCTTGCTGTTTCCATGGTGGGGTGGGCAAATGCTGCAACTTTCTGTTCTGTTGGACATGTGAAAAGGGTGGGGGGGAGAATTACCTGGCTGTCATCATCTGAGGCAATCTCTTCAGGAATGGGTACAAGTTTCTTAGCTGTGTTTATAGTCAATTCAATCAATTTAGATCCTAGTGCCACACTGCCAGTGTAATCTGTCCATAGTGCTATTTTAAGAGTTAACATCTGCCCAGTCTCAGAATGATCCTCCTGTGGCATAGAGTCAATGTCAGGACTCTTATGCCAATCACCCATCTTGTTGCCGGTGTAGCAAGGGAAAAGGGATGAGGACAGGAGAGGGGCATGGCCATGACAGTCCTCTGCATTGTCAGTTGGCTTTGTCATCACCCTGTGGCCTTTGCAGCACAGCAAAGGTTAGACAGGCTGCCCTAATATAGTACCAGAGAATCAGCCATAGGGCTCAGTCCTGCAAAATGCTGAGTACCCTCAACTCGCCGTGACTTCTGGCCCCATGCACCCACATCCCAAACTGCCAAATCAAATGTGCTCCAATTGGTTTTTCATCAGTTGCACAGTGTTGTGAGTGATTTTACCCAAGCCCCCAGGGGAGCTAAGTAAGGGCACTGTAAAATTGTGTTCTTTAACATGAACATGTTGTTGGATATTGTTTACATACCTGATCGATACACAGTTCCAGAATGCAGTATGGCAACAGAAGTTATGAGGAGCAACACTAAAGGTTCTTGCAGATGAGAAGGAAGAGCGAGAGAACAGCAACAACAGTTGGGGAAAAAAAATTCTCATCCTTAATACTTGCCTCTAAATCCCAATATCGAGACAAAGGAGTATAAATTCAATGGGCAAGCAGAGAGAACCATTCCAAATACCCACAGTACAACTCCAGAAATAGTTTCTGTAGGAGACTGGAGATTCCATTTATAGTGGGAACCTAGGGCTTAGTAGACCTGGGTTCAATTCCCTGCTCTGCCACACACCTTGAGCGAGTCATTTAGCCTTAATTGTGCCTCAGTTCCCCATCTGTAAAATGGGGATAACAATAGTTCCCTACCTCACGGGTGAGGAGAAACACATTAAAGACGGTGAAGCACTTTGAAATACTGATGCAAAATGCTATATAAGAGTGTGCCCCTAAGTGCACATCAGTGCCAATTGGCACACTGTGGTCATGATATATACCCAACAGGTGGCATGTAATATATCATTGAAAAACTAATAACATATTGAACACTAATATTCTTGTGTGATGCATGTATGATAAACCCACAAAGGACTTTATACATATGTTCTGGAAATATGTTCTTTAAATGGATCAGGCAAGCAGTACCTAAGCTATGCCTGTTCCAGATAAAGGACTGTCTCTCTAATGTAAATTAAGCCAGGTATGACCAAAGACAAAGAAAAGCACATACTTATTTGGTTGGTTTGGCTTTGTTCATTTTAGAGCTTTTGTTTTAGGGTATGGTGCTCCCTTGCTAGGCCTTCAGTAATGAAATGTTTGTGCCTTATTCTAAACATTTGTAGTATTGATGTTTAAGTACCTATTGTGGCAAGATGGCTGATGTTAGTATGATGGGTCCTGTGCTTTTCTTAGCAGGGGGGCCTAAGATGCTGGGGTGCTGAGGTCCCCACTACTGGCCCAGGAAGGTGGTAGAGGAGGGAAGTGGGGCAGGGGTCTGGGTTTGCTCCTCACTCTGAGCCCCAGCCCCTCACAACCCCTGCAGGTTCTTCCCCCTTGGGTGGGGTACCTCCAGTCCTTAGATGCTGGGGCAGGGTCTCCCTTCAGTTTTCTGGTCTTTCAAATCTCACAGCACACCTCCAAGCTCCAGTTGGGGGGGGGGGGGGGGTTCTTTTCTTTTTCTTCCTCCTCCTCCCCTGATTGCCTTAAGCAGGGGGGTTTATTAGGTTCCTGACAAGGCCTTAATTAACTACAGGTTCTTCAATTAACCTGTAGCAACCTTCCCTAGTCTACAGGGAACCACGCCTTAATTAGCCTAGGGTTTATATATATATTTCCCCTCTACCACTCTCCCACTGTTCCCTGGCCTGCCTGTATCACACTATATGGAAAGGTAGTGGCCCATAAATGGACTAGTTTTTCATTTCTAGTTGATTGCTGTAATTCTTTTGTTTGCCAGTTTTGCACCAGCTCTTTTCTCACAGAATCAGAATTTTCACTTAGAACAAAAAAACAAACAAAAAAACCCACCTCTCTAATCTTTACATTCCAAAGAAGATAGCATTTCCAATGTAAACTGATGTGTTGCTTCCCTAACACTCTGGCAAAGAGTTTAGTCTTGCAGAAATATGCCGCCTGCTAAAAAAAAAAAAAAATTATAAAAAACAAATCTCACCAAATTTTCCTCAGTGAGTTAGCTGAAAATCCTATAAATCTATTTGGGCCTATTGAAGTGTTAATACCAAAAACAGTCTAAAAAAGTCAGTAGTTACTGGAGTCAAAAAAGTACTTTAAATCATAATCTTTATGCTTTTCAGACTCCTTTTCCCCCAAACTGGGCTGCTTGCTTAATTGTTTTGGTTTTAAAAAGATTTTGAAGGATGTACATACCACATTAAGAAACAAATGTGTTTTGGGATATGTGACACTATGTCCCATATTCTTCATAGTGATATTATTATGATATGATTATGACATATTTATAATGTATTTTATGCAAGAGAAGTCATGTGAGGTGTCATTGAAAAAGTTATGATTTGCTGAATATAATTATATTTGTATGCATGTATCATTTTTTTTATCTGAAGTTATGAATATTGACTATGTATCTGTATTTCAAATGCAGTTACACCTGGGTAACGCCCACTAGACAAGATGCTTTCAGTCTAGATAGTGGGTGGGGAAGAGCCTATTCAGGGCAATGGGCCATTAAGAAAAAGCAATAGGCCTTAGGAGAAGCCCATCTGGGAAGCCTTCCTGAAAACGCTACAGTCTCCAAGTAATGGCTGCTATGACTCTACAAGGACATGTGATGAGACCACATGCCTCTGGACTCCATCTTGGAATGTCAATATTTTTCTACAGACTGGTTTGGGAACAAAGCTTTGGGAACAAAGGGTTCCCGCCACATGCAAAAGCAATATAAGGCAGGGACTGACATCATCTGGTGTTCACTTCCCTCACAAGAAGACACCTGGAAACACCTGAGGAACAAAGACTGAACTGTGGGAAGTGCTGGACCCAGGCTAAAGGGATTTCAAGCTGTAAACTAAGTGAAGCTTGCCCCTTAAGAATCTGCAGCCTGCTTGTATTATCTCTTAGGGTGAGAATCTGCTAATTCATATCTAATCTATTTAGTATATTAAGCTTAGTTTGCATTTTTTATTTATTTGCTAGGTAATCTGCTTTTGTCTGTTTGCAATCACTTATCACTTAAAATCTATCTTTTGTGGTAAATCAAAAACAAGTTTATTAATCTAAACCAGTGAGTTGGAGTGACATGTATGGGAATCATAGCTCAGGGGCAAAGGTTGTTGCATATTCCTCTCCACGTTGGGGGAGGGGGTGAACTTTATGAGCTTATGCTGTACAGATCCCTGTGCAGCACAAGACAGTATAATTTTGGGTTTATACTCCAGAGGGGGTGCGTGCTGAGGAGCTGCGAGTTGCCTTAACTGTAGCCTTCCTATTCAGGGGCTAGTCAGAGAGCCTGCATGTAACTACAGCTGGGTGTGTCCCTACCTGTATGAATGCTGGTGAAAGTGCAGGGTGGAAGGCTCTGTAGCTTGTCACAACAATACAGTGTGAGAGGGAGCCCATGTTGGTGGGTCAGTGGGCTCAGTGGTACCCCAGTTCTAGGTGGCATCCTGGGAGCAATCCAGTCACAGGATCAACAAAGTGCTGCCTGCAATTTGAATAAACATTACCAGGTACATTCAACAAACCAACCATAGGTACTTTGTTAATTTAAACCAGTTGCCTGTGGATATAATTGTGGATCATCTCTAATGGGATACAGCTCCCAGACACCACTAGGCCTTTGCTATATTCCAGGAGTCATTTGTTCCCTACAGCTGGCAGCTGAATTATATACATCTTTCTAGTCTATCCAGGTCACTCGCCCAATTCTTTGTCTCTGTGGTTGCCATGGTCAGTTCTAAAAAGTGACCACAAAAATGGCATCATAGCATTCATGTTTATTATAATAATTAAATTTATTATTCCTATTACAGTAGCATGTAAGATCCCCACTCAGGGAGCAGGCCTGCATTGTACTAGATACAGTAAAATAACACAATGACAGTACCTACCTCCAAGAGTTCACAAGCTTGGAGTCTGACAATCCACACCAGGTGAATTAGCAAGAGGGTGGGAAGACAAAGTAACAGTAAAGAAAGGTGTGCTTGAATAAATTGTAGTCACAGACTCAATAGTCACTAGAGGGCCCTGAGCCTAGCGAGGGGTGAGTTGATGGCTCTTGCAATGAGAGAAGAGGGCAAAGAGGACAAGACTGGCTGGGTCCCATTAGATTTCCAGCCCCGCAGGACTTCCAGGGTAACTGGAGGTCTCATGGGATTTGGCACACAATTTAGAGCCAGGATAGGAGTCCTGTGCTTAGGGCCATTTCCTGTTTGCTGTTTCCAGCAGCCAAGGAGGACCAGAGCACATGGATCATAGGCAGCAGTTGAGCAATGACCAAAACCTGTTTGATTATGCAGGACACATGGCTAGCTGGCTACATGGCTGGGACCTAGACCCAATGGGGCAGCAGGATGGGCTAAGAGATGATTACACTGGTCTACAATTTTTGAGAAGTCGTCTGCTTCAGAGATAATATGTGCTATTTATTATGTATTTTGATGTGCTGAATTCAAATATGACA
>NW_020664393.1:42025271-42060557 GCF_002925995.2 Terrapene triunguis | reverse complement strand
AATTTTAAGCATCATTTTCGTTCTCAGTGACCCAGAATTAGTAAAGTGTGACTACATTTATTTCAGAAGCATTTTGGCTGTAGAGCAGTGTTACAGCTGCTTGATGCAGGGAGTCATGTGTTGACTCTTCTGAACCAGGAGGCCGGAAAAGTCAGGAAGGATAGAGGAAAGAGCAAGAGGCCAGGAAAGGAAGCATGTCCTAAGAGACATGGGATAGGGCAAGTTGTGGAGATGATGCAGTTCAATTTGGATCAGCTTGGAGCCCAGGAAAACAAGGGTCAAGTGCAAGAGGAGATGCCCTGGGTCTTGCAGCAGGGTGAATTCACAAACAGTTGGGGCTCAGTGGGAGTATAGGGGGCAGGCACTGGTGGTCCGTTCCCTCAATGGGCATGTTAGAATTCAGTACAGTCCTCCTAGCGTGGCCCCATGGTCTCAGGCAGGCAGTTCTGGTGGGAGCCATGGTGGGGCTCTAGGTGGCTTCAGACCTTTCGGGGAGGCCAAGGGGGACATGAATGGGGGGTCACAGAACATGCTGGGTGTCTGTGGGGGTGGTACCCAATGCCCTGGTCCTTCAGCTGTCGATTTATGAGCCTTTGGCCTTACTGCTTCTGGCGTCACAGCTGCTAGCCCCATGGCTCGACAGTCTCTGGCTCCCCTGTTCCCAGCCTTATGGTCTCAGTCCCCCACTACTTGCCCCACAGCTTTTATTGCAGCAACCCAGTAGTTCTACTATGTTGATCTGCATGCCATCTCGAATGCAGCAGCTTCTTATCAGTTGGGGCCCATCTTCTCCAGTCAACACGGGACAGGATATGGCAGGCAGAGCATATGGATGTATTTTCCCTGCTGTTCAGGGAACCTGTACTAGAGGAGAGGGATAAGGCTGAGAGGAGAAGAAAAGATAGGATAAGATGCCACAAAAGCACCTGTGTGCAGAATGGCAACAAGTAACAGTAACTGGATGATTTTCTGTTTGCAGGGAAGGCCAGGTCAGGTGAGTGTGAGGGGCTGCTTTGGGTTTTTCAAGAGCTCACAGGCGAATTGGGTGTTCCCCCAATTAATGAAAAAACTGGGGCCCTGCTACCACATTGACATACCTAGGCATTGAGTTTGACATGGTACAGGGGCATAACGCTTTCCTCTGGACAAGCTCATGGTGCTAAAACATGGTTGTTAGTGTCAGCAGGGCCAAAAAAAGGTTTGAGGGATTGCCAATCCCTGTTGAGCCATTTGAATTTTGCATGCAAAGTCATAGCTCCTGAGCACACCACCTGTGTGCAGTTCACTACTTCTACTAGTGGGGACAACAACTATAAGGGTCACTGCAGAGATGAAGGAAGACCAGGCGATCTGGCACCATTTCCTCACTCATTATAAATGGGTGTCTGTATAGAGGGATGCTTACATGCTTTAGGCCAACCTGCAGGTCTATTTGGACACAGCAAGTGGGATAGGTTTTGGCTCGTATTTTAGGGTTTGTTGGTGTGCCCATGAGTGGAAGGAGTCTGGAATTTGAAGGATTCCATTCCTAGAGTTCCGGTGGTGGTCACTATCTGGGATGCGGAGTTCAGAGACAAGAAGGCCAGGTTTTGGTGCAACAATTAAGCAGTTCATGTGGTGAACTCTCAGTTTTGCCAAAAAAGTCAGGATGGCTGGGACAGGGCTTAAAAAAGGGACTGTGCTGGCCAAAACGGGACATACGGTCACCCTAAGCATTGGAGAAACCCCTTGTTGGAAAAGCAACCAAGATGACAATCAAGGCCCATTGTCATTGTCTGTCAATGACTCTAGATCAAATCATTACAAGGAGGTAGATGGTTTTCTACTTGCCAGCCCTGCACACTCACCCTCCCTCAACCTGAGTTCTTTCTGGCTCTGTTATTTTAAATTGTATTATAATTACTGGTCAGAAAATCTTGGGTAGCCATTTAATGCATACAGTGGCATTACACAGCTACCAAAGGGAAAGTAAATGGATGGAGTACTGTACTGAAACAACCTGCAGGTGTGCAAGCAGCTGCAAAGGCTGATTTCTATTGGATATTATCAAAGATATTGTACATTTTCATTCTGTGAGTCCTACTTATTTTGTACAGTGGAAACATGCTTATCCTACAATTTTATGTTTTTTGAGTTGTCCGTTGATTCAGTAGCATTACAACAAAGGATGAATTTGGTCAAGTATGTTTTGCTTTAATTCATTTTTAAGTTTCTCTTCTAAGATGCATATTTACAAATTCTATTAGCTTCTATAAATAGCACTTAAATGCTATAATAATAAGGGCTTTATAAACAATAAGTGAAAATATTTGAACCTGGGTACCTACAATTAAACGCCTAAGTCTGTATTGGAACACCCAAATACAAACAGCCTGAGTTTCAAAGGTGTGGAACACTTGCAGATCTCATTCACTTCAGTGGGATTTGTTGGGTGCTCCTCACACTCGTATTACTATGGGTGCTTAAAAATGGGTGTAGGGCCAAATGTTAGATCCCTGGCTTTGAAAATGTTGACCCATGTCTGTTCATCTGCAGTATCTGAAAGTTAAAAAACACAGAAAGAGAAGAAAAGACAAAAACAATATGAGTGTAAAGAAACTGCAGTGCACACGGGCTCAAAGGAAACGGGCTCAAAGATTTTACCAGTGATACTTAATCAGGACACCAGGTCACATCTGGTAAGCAGCTAAGTCTTCACTGATAATTCACTCTGGGTGAAATTCACCCCAGTGCACAGGGCCTGCACAAAGCCTCTGCTGTCACTCAAGCCTCATTTAAGCCCGATGTTAAATATTTAAGTGTGGTATAAATGGTACATTGGCTTTTTTGAGAGTCCTCGGCACTGGGGTGTATTTAATCCACTGTGAACTCCTTCATAGAGTCTGCTGTTACCATGTTCAGCCACTGGATGTCCTCCTTCTCAAAGGTCCAAACCTCTGAAGGCTGCTAGCAAAGGAGCCTCCACACAGCAATGGCCTCTTTGTCCAGAGTTACATAGAGCATCCATAAAATATCACTCAGATTGTATACCACCAAGCCCCAAGGTTAATATACATACAATAATGGAAAGCAGTTTCACTTCCTAATGTTATTAAATTCCCTATTGTATGTGGAACACATTTATACTCTGCTCCTCTTCACTTTCTCTCCCTAATCTCTCTGATGATCGAACTGTTATTTCCGCAAGTCTGCTCTTTATGAATTCTCACTGCCTTGTCCTTTCAAGTTCCTGTTCCTTCCCAAGGGCAAATCCTTTGGTCTCAGCATTTAAACACACCACAGAAATTACCTGTTGCTGACAATAGGTGTCAGCAACAGGTGCTGCTGAGCCAGTGCTGAACACAGGTTAGCAGCAATGTAGACAAAGGCAAACCATGCTCAGCACTGCTTCAGCTGCATCCATGGAGTCAGAGACAGGTAATTGTGATAGTGCAGTCAAGTCATGGGGCTCCTGTCATACATTCCTAGAGAGCTCAGTCTCGCTCCTGCTCTAAAGACCTAGTTTCTCCTGCAGTTTCTGGGACATCATCACCTGCTTTTGTTTGCCACAAGTTTACATGATGCCCACAACATCCTATAGGGTGTTTCCCATCCAAAGCTGCCTCTGGGGCACAAGCCGCTCACCAAACCTGCTGTTTCTCCTTCTCAGCAACTGTTTTCCCAGCTGCTGTGAAACCGTCCTCTTGGCCAGCATTCCTGTCTCTGGATTATTAAAGGGACATCACCAATCAAATCTTTTATGTCAATATAACTTGGGAAAAGACTTAGCCAGAGAAATGGGGGAAGGTGTATTTGATGTGGAAATCTTATGCCCCTTTAATTAGGCATGCAAGACCATTTGAGTTTCATACACTGTCCAGATCTTTTTTTTAAAAAAAAAAGTTTTGGGTTTCATGAAACATGTGTTTCTCTTAATTCTCTTTCTTTTCATTTAAACCACTATTTTCCAAGGGAAATTTAATTTCAGATCTTGTCTTTCCAATTATGGGGAAACTTGTGCTATGTAAATACTAAAGATTCTTGTTTGTCAGCAAGGGGCATTTTGCTTGTAGAAGGACTCAATGAAAACTGAAGATACAATTTTCTCTTTACACAGGAAAATCCTCACTGTGAGGAGTGGGATTCAGAAAGAGATTACAGATTGAACTGTACTACCTTTCTGTAGAGCTCCACAGGACTGTGGGGGGTGGGGAGAGGGGACAAGGAACAGCTCCCCTCACACTGATATACACATACACCCTGAGTTTGAAAACTCACAACCCAGGTGCAAAATGTTTCATCAGAGAGTCACCCCAGTCTTAGGCATTTCACACGCAGCAAATAATATCAGATTTACTGTAAATCCAAAACCCTTTCTTCCTCAGCAAAGGACTTCACTGCAGCTAGACGGAAAAATCAATTGGTAACTTTCAGTGTTTGTAAAGCTGAAATCAAAATCAACCCTGCTTTTTGGCTATGGCCATAGGCGATGGGTATAATAGGCCAGGGAAGCTAAGCCTCCCCTGTGGCACAGCCACCGACCCGCTGCCTTTGAGAGCACAGATGCCTAGGCCATGGTGGCCCCTCCCTCTTTTCCCCTGTGGCCCTGCCCATGCTCCACCTCTTCCTGTCCCTGCTCAGTCCCTCCCCAGAGGTACTCACCGCTTGCCAAGTCCCTCCTCTCTTCCAACCCCTCCAAGCAGCCCGCCACTCACTGAGTCCCTCCCTTCCTCCACGGGGGTTGAGCAGAGGAAGGACATGGTGAGTGGTAGGGGTCTTGGGGGAGAGAGGTGGAGGAGAGGAGGGATGTGGCAACTGGCGGGTGGTGGGAGATGGGTGGAGCGACTCAGCAACCAACAGGCGGACGGGGAGGCCTTTGGGGGAGAAGGGGGTGGAGGAGAGGAGGGATGCAGCGGGCAGCAGGCGGTGGGTATGTCAGGGATGGGGGTTGGAGGAGGGGAGGAACTCAGCAGACAGCAGGGACCTCGGGGGAGATGGAGTGGAGGAAGGGAGAGAAGGTGGGCGGTGAGGGTCTCGGGGGTGGGGAGGTGGAACGACTCAGCGAGAGGCAGGCAAGGGGGCTGAGCGTTAGTGGGGCCTAGGACAGAGCGGAAGTGAAGTATGGGTGGGGCCTCATGGGGAGGAGGCCAAACGGGAGTGGGGCCATGGTCCAGGCACCAAGAGAGCTTCCGGCGCTCGGGCCAACCTCCTCAAATGCCAGAGCCACACGCTGCCCATGGCTATGGCCACTTGTAGCGGGGTGGTTACCCCGCTCCTGCCCTGAAGGGTTTAAAACAGCCCTGGGAGAGGGCTGTGACAGGGAAAGCAGCTAATAGGCTGATTAGGGAAGCAGCCGCAGCTGGGCCACACCCCAATCAGGCCTCAGCTGGCCCTATATAAAAGGCTGGGAGCTAGAAGCTCAACAGTTTCTCTCTAGCTGTAGAGGGAGATGGGCCTGATTGCAGGGAGCTAGAGACAAGGTACCTGAGTGGAGCAGGGCTGGGGAAAGGCTGGGGAGCTCCAGCTTGGGAAGCCCCAGGCTGCAGCCTAGCATAAGGCAAATAGGTACTGGGGGTTGCAGAGGGCAGCCCAGGGGTAGGCAAAGGCAGCAGGTCCAAACCCAACCTTGCTGGTGATGAGTGGCTGATACTGCAGTCTGCCCCAGGGCGTGGGGGCTAGTTGGTGACTGGCAGTGGCCTTATACTGAGGCAAGGTGGGGATAGTGGGTGGGGGTTCCCTGGGGAGGGGAGACCCTGAGACTGAGGGGTGTACGGCCAGGGGGCAGCACCCCAGATAATGGGGCACCGGGTCTGGGAGAGACATGGGGGCCAAGTGGCAGTGGGACACTGGCCTGCAGAGGGCGCTCCGGAGGCTGGACAAGCTAATTCCCGGAAGAGACAACAGGAAGCGCCGCAGGGGTGAGTCTTCCACGCTTACACCACTGTAACATGTAATGAGATTGAATGAGCTTTTTCTGATCGGCTCATCTATGCTGCACAGTTTGTTGTTCTATCTTTGAGTGTGCTGCTGTATCAGGCTGCAGTTTGTAGGCCTTTACTCTCAGTATAAGTTGAATATTTGTTACATTACAACAGATTTAAGAGGAATTTCATTTTGCTCCTGCTGACCAACGAATAAGAATTTTTTCCTTTGACCTGGTCACAGGGAAAGAATTGAGGGTAGTACTCGCATTGAATGCATTCCAAGGGCATGCTTCACTTTAGGATCTGAACTGGTCAAAAGTGAAGTGCTCCAGCAGCAGAAACTCCTCAGTGAGTGGGGGAGGTCACAGCTACACAAACCCACTGAAACTCCTGGTTTATATGGGGACCCCCGGGGAGTGTTGATGCCTGCAAGCTGTGCTGACTGAACACGTGCTCCGGGCAGCCTAACTTTAAAGCCTTGCTGCACCTCACCCCAAGGATCTTGCTGTGTGATGCAGCAGCCCCATTGTCACAGACGGCTGCAAGTTACACCCATTATATTAACAGGGATAGAGCAAGCCTTTCCATAAATGCATTAGATTTCATGTTATATTTGTTTTATAGTTGAAAAAGATTTGCTCCAAAATTCCAAAAGGCAATTTCTCCTTTTGTTACAAATAACATGCAAAATTAGAACTTTAATTTCTGAGAATAGTGAAGTACTGGCAAAGAATAGCTAAGTCCCTGCAATGCAGATGATTTGCAAGGTGCTAACTGACGCAATTATTTTGCAAACATTGGGTCTGAGCCAGAACATAATGTCCATCATCTATTTTAGTGCAAACAATGAGCAAAGCATCTACTGTTTTGCAGTCAGCACACTGGAGATGCTGATTGGCTTTGTTCCAACCTGGCATCTCAGTAGTTTGAACTGGCTTCTGCAGAACTCAGTGTAGCACTGGAGGGGATGGCTTATGTTTAAACATCAGGTTTGAAATACCAACATGGACTTGATAAAACCATATTTGAACCCTAGTAGGGTAAATTCAACACTTCATCTCTTTCTAAGTACACCTCTACCTCGATATAACGCTGTCCTCAGGAGCCAAAAAATCTTACCGTGTTATATCGAACTTGCTTTGATCCACCAGAGTGCGCAGCCCCGCCCCCCCAGAGCACTGCTTTACCATGTTATATCGGGTCACGTTATATTGGGGTAGAGGTGTAGATTGACTTTTTAAAACTGAGGTCCTATTTTTTTTTTTTTTTGGTGTATAGTCCTTAACGATCCCTTGGCACTTTTTGTTACTCATGCCAATATTTCCAGACCAGCTAGTGTGTTCCAGTGTGCTGCTTATTGCTGTCTCACTGGCTGCAATTCTCCACCCCAGAGATGGCTGCATGTCAGTAGGGCAGTTTAAGTACTTTGCAGTCTTGCTCGATTAAAGGTTGTATATACATATGGAATATCATTATTTATTATTGTTACATTTTAAAAGAATGTGAAGGTTGCAAAACTAAACACTCAAAGGTTAGGAATGTCAGAATTTGGCACAAGGGGGACGAATTAAGATTGCACATTCAACCTTGATTCTGGCATTTCCGGACTTTTGAGTGCTTGACTTCGCAACTTGTGCTTTTAACATAGTCTTTTCAATGTAATTTCCCAATTAAAAAAAATATACACTGAAAAATGAGAAATACCATCATGGAGAACCATATTTGACCACCAACTTGGGTCATCAGCCATGTTCAGACACTTAGATCCACAGCACAGATGTCTACTACTGGAGCTAGGAGAGTAATTGGTAGCAATAGTTAACTGTTGTCCAGTGATGGATCCACTTAGAGGCTAGGAGATGCACACTTTGCCAGTGAGTTTCACAGCTATTTACTAACAGCAGAGTAATGTAGAGACTGTGGACTCCTGGATTCAATTTGAGGTTCTGTAGGGGGTGTTCTCTAGTAGTTATAGTCTCTTCTGTCCCTAGCCTGTCTCTGTCCTCCTATCAATCACCCCGCTCCCCCCAATCCTTGCTCCTGCCCCCTTAGTGTCTATCCACCCTCATATCCCTTGGTTCCTGCCTACTTCCTGCTCTCCTCCTACTGGTATCCATTCCTACCACCCTCCAGCTCTGGTTCTCCTGCCTCCCTCCCCTTGTGCTCGTGGACAATCCTTCTGCTCCTTCAGCTGTCCCCCCACACCCACTCCCTCTGCATTCAAATCAGGTAACTTCTTCCTTCTCTTCTACATTGCCTTGGCCCAGGAGGGGCTCACTGAAATCAGAGAAGAGATAGACAGTCTTCACGCTCTCACTTCTGGTGCTGATGCTGCAGCTGCCCCCAGATTCTGGGAAGAGTGATTACTGAGAACATCCTTCTCAGCCCCTATAGCCCTGGGATGGAGTATGTTCGGTTGCTCTGTGGGGATGGTGCATGCACCATTCGATTGCCATGTAGGACCTATGTTGTGGGGACGAAGCATGCTAAGTGCACATAGAATCTTTGGAAGTTTAGGTTCAAGACTCTTACAAACCTCTACTGAGCATGTGCAAATGGAGATCTTTTTCAGAGGCTTGTAGCTTGGCCAAATATGCGTTGTTTTTCTTTTCTATCAGAACAACAAAGGACACATCCCTGACAGTGGGGAGACTGCCCCACTAAATTTCAAGTCCCTGCCCCAAAGTAGGGGGCACTAGATCGTCTCAGTAAAACAACTGTAAGAATATTTTCAACATGGGCAACACAATATAATTTTCTCTGACTCTGTTCTCAGAAATAGCTGAACTTTTTTTTTTTTTTTTTAAATTGGCTAAAAATATCAGCTGGAGGCATGGAAAAGTTCAGTCCAAATGATTAGTTTGGCAAAATTATAAACAACTGGAACAGGATCTTGTAATGGGAAGTGTTGAACATCATTAACTAGAGGCATCGTTACCACCTTTGCTTATAATTATTGGCAGTGGAAGGAGGAAAGCTGCCTCTTTTTTTCCCAGTGTCACTTCAAAATGTTACGGGGGTTGTTTTTAGTAAGGGAATTTGAAGCTGTGGAAGAGTTGGAAGGAAAAATACAAATAAAGAAAAATGACAAGATTTAAGGTATTGTACATGAGTATAGATTTTTATCCAGTGTGTCTTTAAAAATGTCTCCTTGCAGTTATAAAGTGCATAGCATTGGCTTGATCTGTAATTGTCTCATCCTCTCCCTTTCTTTTCTCTCTGCTTTTGGTCTTGAGGCTTAATTGAGATTATAGGAGAGAGCGTCTCATCTTTCACAGAAAATATGTTTATAATAAACATTATTTTGCTCTTAGAAGAGAAATGGGGTAGGGGAGCAAAGAGAATGACACAAGGGAAGAGTGAAAAAAGTGTGGGGGCTGGGTGAGGACTGTTGAATCTCAGCAACATGTTAAACATGCACTTAGCTTTCCTGTGAAATTATAACTATTCATTCTTATGGACTGTATCCTGAGATCATTACGGACATCTCACTGGGACAAATCCAGCCCCCTTATCTGTAGCTGTGGAAGGGCCTTTGTGGCAGGATTGGTGTGGTTCTGGTGTGACTAGTCGGAGAAGTCAAGAAGATGGGGGGGGGTGGGGGGTAGGAGAGGGAACCACATAGGGCATGCCCAATAGCTGCAGGAGGCGGAGTCTCACTCTGCAGGGTCTCTCTTCACAGCGGCAAAGAGTCCTGTGGCACCTTATAGACTAACAGACGTATTGGAGCATGAGCTTTTGAGGGTGAATACCCACTTCGTTGGATGCATGTAGTGGAAATTTCCAGAGGCAGGTAAAAATATGCAAGCAAGAGTGAGTCAGGCTAGCGATAACGAAGTTAGTTCAATCAGGGGGGATGAGGCCCTCTTCTAGCAGTTGAGGTGTGAACACCAAGGGAGGAGAAACTGCTTTTGTAGTTGGCTAGCTATTCACAGTCTTTGTTTAATTCTGAACTGATGGTGTCAAATTTGCAGATGAACTGAAGCTCAGCAGTTTCTCTTTGAAGTCTGGTCCTGAAGTTTTTTTGCTGCAGGATGGCTACCTTTAAATCTGCTATTGTGTGTCCAGGGAGACTGAAGTGTTCTCCTACAGGTTTTTGTATATTGCCATTCCTAATATCTGATTTGTGTCCATTTATCCTTTTACGTAGGGACTGTCCAGTTTGGCCGATGTACATAGCAGAGGGGCATTGTTGGCATATGATGGCGTATATTATATTGGTGGACGTGGACGTGAATGAACCGGTGATGGTGTGGCTGATCTGGTTAGGTCCTGTGATGGTGTCACTGGTGTAGATATGTGGGCAGAGTTGGCATCGAGGTTTGTTGCATGGATTGGTTCCTGAGTTAGAGTTACTATGGTGCGGTGTGTAGTTACCGGTGAGAATATGCTTCAGGTTGGCGGGTTGACTGTGGCAAGGACAGGCCTGCCACCCAAGGCCTGTGAAAGTGAGGGATTGTTGTCCAGGATGGGTTGTAGATCTCTGATGATGCGTTGGAGAGGTTTTAGCTTAGGACTGTATGTGATGGCCCGTGGAGTTCTGTTGGTTTCTTTCTTGGGTTTGTCTTGCAGTAGGAGGCTTCTGGGTACACGTCTGGCTCTGTTGATCTGTTTCCTTATTTCCTCGTGCAGGTATCGTAGTTTTGAGAATTCTTGGTGAAGATTTTGTAGGTGTTGGTCTCTGTCTGAAGGGTTGGAGCAGATGCGGTTGTACCTCAGTGCTTGGCTGTAGACAATGGATCGTGTGGTGTGTCTGGGATGGAAGCTGGAGGCATGAAGGTAGGCATAGCTGTCGGTGGGTTTTCGGTATAGGGTGGTGTTAATGTGACCGTCACTTATTTGCACCGTGGTGTCTAGGAAGTGGACCTCTTGTGTAGGTTGGTCCAGGCTGAGGTTGATGGTGGGGTGGAAGCTGTTGAAATCGTGGTGGAATTTTTCCAACGAGTCTCCTTCCCATGGATCCAGATGATGAAGATGTTATCAATGTAGCGTAGGTAGAGAAGGGGCGTGAGTGGATGAGAGCTGAGGAAGAGTTGTTCCAGGTCAGCCATAAAAATGTTGGCATATTGTGGGGCCATGCGGGTGCCCACAGCGGTGCCACTGGTCTTGAGGTATATATTGTCATCAAATTTGAAATAGTTGTGTGTGAGGATAAAGTCACAGAGCTCAGCAACCAGTTGTGCTGTGGCATCATCAGGGATACTGTTCCTGACAGCTTGTATTCCATCTGTGTGTGGGATGTTTGTGTAGAGAGCCTCTACATCCATGGTGACTAGGATGGTGTTTTCTGGGAGGTCCCCAATGCATTGTAGTTTTCTCAGAAAATCAGTGGTGTCATGGAGATAGACCCTATTCCACCAGCACTCCCAGCTGAGTAGAGAGTCCGCATATCCAGACAGTCCTTCAGTGAGAGTGCCAATGCCCGAGATGATAGGGCGTCCAGGATTTCCGGGTTTGTGGATCTTGGGTAGTAGATAGAATAACCCCGGTCGGGGTTATTCTAAGGGTATGTTGATTTGTTCCTGTGTTAGTGTAGGGAGTGTCCTGAGTAGATGGTGCAGTTTTAGTGTATTCCTCAGTGGGATCTGAGGGAAGTGGCCTGTAGAATTTGGTATTGGGGAGTTGTCTGGCAGCCTCCTTTTGGTAGTCAGACAAAAGGTGGCAGGCCTGTCCTCGCCCACAGACAACCCACCAACCTGAAGCATATTCTCACTGGTAACTACACACCGCACCATAGTAACTAACTCAGGAACCAATCCATGCAACAAACCTCGATGCCAACTCTGCCCACATATCTACACCAGCGACACCATCACCAGGGCCGGCTCCAGGGTTTTGGCCGTCCCAAGCAGCCAAAACAAAACAAACAAACAAAAAGCCGCGATCGCGATCTGCGGCGGCAATTCGGCGGGAGGTCCTTCGCTCCCAGGCGGAGTGAGGGACCGTCCGCCGAATTGCCGCCGAATACCTGGACGTGCCGCCCCTCTCTGGAGCAGCCACCCCAGGCACCTGCTTGACAAGCTGGTGCCTGGAGCCGGCCCTGACCATCACAGGACCTAACCAGATCAGCCACACCATCACCAGTTCATTCACTTGCACGTCCACCAATACAATATACGCCATCATATGCCAACAATGCCCCTCTGCTATGTACATCGGCCAAACTGGACAGTCCCTACGTAAAAGGATAAATGGACACAAATAAGATATTAGGAATGGCAATATACAAAAATCTGTAGGAGAACACTTCAATCTCCCTGGACACACAATAGCAGATTTAAAGGTAGCCATCCTGCAGTAAAAAAAACTTCAGGACCAGACTTCAAAGAGAAACTGCTGAGCTTTAGTTCATCTGCAAATTTGACACCATCAGTTCAGGATTAAACAAAGACTGTGAATGGCTAGCCAACTACAAAAGCAGTTTCTCCTCCCTTGGTGTTCACACCTCAACTGCTAGAAGAGGGCCTCATCCCCCCTGATTGAACTAACCTCGTTATCGCTAGCCTGACTCACTCTTGCTTGCATATTTTTACCTGCCTCTGGAAATTTCCACTACATGCATCCAACGAAGTGGGTATTCACCCTCAAAAGCTCATGCTCCAATACGTCTGTTAGTCTATAAGGTGCCACAGGACTCTTTGCTGCTTTTACAGATCCAGACTAACACGGCTACCCCTCTGTCTCTTCACAGCAGTACACAAAGAATGGAGAGGGAGGGCCCATATTTGCAAGTCTATGGACCTGATGCTGCATACACATACAGCTAGGCCTAAATCCTGCAAGTAAATCCATTGACGTGAATAGGACTATTCAAGGTAAGTCCTACTGCCGGCCTGGAACTAATCAATTTGAATTCTGTTCCTCACTTGGACACTGACCTGCTGTTTGGCCCTAGGCAAGTCACTGTATCTAATTTTCACCTCCCACCCTTTGTCTGTTGTATCGATTTGGACTGTAAAATCTTTAGGGAAGGGAATGTATCTCTCTCACGGGGCCTTTTCCAAAGCCCACTGAAGTTAATGGAAAGACTTCAGATAAGACCCTATCTGTCTGTACAGTGCCTAGCTGGGACAGCTAAGTGTTATTGGAATATAAATATATAATTTTAACATGAATAAGGGTTTGCTGGATCACATCCTCTGTTTGCACAATAGCTGTATAACTACAGAGTACTTGAAAAGATTACTGACCCAAATTATCGGGCTATAGTTAATGGCAATTCCACGTGAAAAGCATATGTGTGTGCAAGCCCTTTGGTTATATATTTTACCACATCTGGAATATGGAAAAGATTCACATTGTATTCTCCAGATGTAGGTAGAATATAATTATGCAATTACTTTTTCAGATTTTTTTTCGCAAATATTTGCTATCATTTCAAATCTATAGAGAAGCAAATGAATTTCAGCACATTTACAGAGGAAAAAGAGCATTTTTAACAGAGCACGTTTATATCGGGGAAAATCTGTTTCCCAACTGAAGGGGCTGAAGTATGGTTGGTAAAAGTAGCTGCCCTTTTGGCGCTCATTAAGCATGTCATAATATTTGCCTATGTGCCAGTACCAAGCTTGAAAATATCCATCTGTCAGTTCTGCTTCCCATTTACTCTTTCCACTGGTCTGGAGCACTTTATGGTGCCTATGAAAAACCCTTGATCTCTCTCAGTAAGCCTGTTTAGGAAATGTTTACTTTATTTAACCTACATACCTTTAAAAACAATTGCTTATGACAGTTGTGACACAGGTTTTATAGAAATGGACAGCTGTTTGATTGATGTTGCGACCAAACAGATTAGCTCTGCCATATTTATTGTGAATTTAATAATTTTATTTTTGCCAGGACTTCTTTTTAATTCGCTTATAATGTTTAATATTTTCTTTTCTCTTGCCATATTTTTATGTGACTTCTCGAAGTTGGAGCAGTCCTACATATGCCCTTAAAACAAACTATAAATTTTGCTTTTGGTGTTCTGAGTAATCTCTCCCTTGGAGAATCATGTCTAATTCCACAGACAATTCCCCTTACTAAACTGTCATGTACAGTAAGCCACTCAACAAATTCACATGTCTCTGCTTTCATCTTGAATAGTCACTATGAATAGGCAATTTCAAGGCAGATAAAAAAATCTTGTACCTACTGCAGCCGCTTCCAGTTATTTCTTTGATTCATTTTCCATTGAGGGTTGCAAATAAATTCCAGATAAGATTCCTTTTGCCCTAGCTCTCAGATTTATCAACTCAACAAATTTCACAATATGTCAGTTCCTCTTTTCAAATGGGGAAATGTCTTTAATCTGTCTCTTTTAATGCTACTCTTCTACCAGGATATTTGAAAGACAAACAGCAAAATAAAATGATTTTTCTTACTCTAAAAGCTATTAAAATATAATAATCTAATTACCATGCAATATATCAGGAAAGTACCATAACAGGAAACTGATGTGAAAAATGCAAGTTTTAATATTGATTCTATCAATAACTGTGTGTGTGTGTGTGTGTGTGTGTAAGATCCTATTTCATTATACTAAGGGCACTAAACTTCCCTTCCAGTTAAGATGAAAGAGGGAACAATGAAGTTAGGAACCACAATAAAAATTACAGATTGGAAACAAAAATGAGTCAGTTAAAACATTTCTCACTATCACCTAGCCTGCTGGAGCCCCAATGCTGATTACTGTTATTTGACTTCAGATGGACTGGCAAAATATTCTCCAGACAGGGCCAGCCTTAGGAAATATGGCACACTGGATGAACTTGTGGATGCCCCCCATTGCCTCCTGTGGGCTCCCCACCCCCCTCTTTGCCCCTAATCCCTGCACTGTTTCCCCTTCACCCCTAACCCTGCACTCCCCTTCTGCATCCCTAATCCCTGTACTCCCTCCTTTGCCCCAACCCTTGCACCCCTCCTCCTGCACCCCAACCCCTGCACTGTGCCCCTTTTGCCCCAATCCCTGTACTCCCCCTCCTGCGTCCCAACCCATGAACCCCTCACCCTGCACTCCTAATCCCCGCCCTTTGCTCCTGCCCCCTCCTGCACCTCTAACCCCTGCAGTATTCCCCCTTGACCCCTAACTCCTGCACCTCCCTCCTGTGCCCATACAGGGAAACTGACTCGGATGTACTGAGCAGCTGGCAATTGCTGCTCACTCCCCCCCCCCCTCGAATGCTGCTCCTCTGTGCATCCCTGGGGGTGAGGAGCAACATCAGTGCGCCCTGCATCCAGGTCACTTTCCCTACCTGGGCTGTGTAAGGGGAGGGCAGGAGAGTAGCAGCTCCTGATGCTCGCCTCACAGCACAGCGCGGGTGGGGAAAATGGATAAGAGCGCTTAGTGTTGCTCCTTGCTCCCCACCCCCAGTCACAGCCGCCTAGGGGGCCATGGAGGAATTTTGGGTGGGGGGACAAGCAGTATCTGTGTGTCACCGCTCGCGATCCCCCCCCCCATGTTCCTCCACCAGGAGGATGCAGGGAGAAATCGAGGCACCCTTCCACACGGCACTCCCCTACCAGCCAGGAGCAGTTTCTGACAATACAACCGCAGCGCGCACCTCTGCACTGCTGCACAGCACACCCTTGACCACCAGTGCCCTGGGCGGTCATCCAGGTGGCCCACCCCTAAGACCGACCCTGTCTGCAGATATACCACCCAGTGTTGGAAACAATGTGGCAGGACTGCCTCTGATGTATACCTACTTGTTAGTCCTCCCCCAAATTATCTCCCTCCAAGTCAGCAAAGCATTAGATTGTAAGGTCTTCAGAGCAGGCACTGTGTCTTCCTGTGTTTTTGTACAGGACCTAGTACAATGGGCCCCTGATCCTGATTGGGGCCTGTGGGTTCTAATTCAGTACAGATAATAATGAATAATGATGTGTTGGTCATTGTCTAACAGGGTCCCGGAGTCCTGAGCAAAGACTGCAGGTGGAGTTTAATAGATTATACTGCCTGTCCAGATTGGGAATATGTATGGGCAGCTTGGATGAGGCTGTTCAGGTCTAGCCAAATCCAACAACTCAGTTTTCTCTGTTGGGTCTACAGGAGTACAGGACCAGACCACAAGCAATTAAGGGACTGGAGAGCCAACACAGCTGCGATTTGTTACACTACGCTGACGCCTATAAAAGGAAAAGAAGGATGCTGGACTCAACCTGCTAAGAGACTCTGGTGCCTGCCTATACCCTGGCAAGGGGAGGACTTTTGTTTGGGACAAACCCCTGGACAGAGAGGAATGCTTTGCTTTGCAGGCTGGTAAGGGAGAGCCCACCCTGTGACACTGGCCCTCAGTAGGAGCCTTCTTTTAAAGGTGTCTCAAGTCAGCGTCTGATTTTTGCATCTGCAGTTAATTGTGGGTGCAATATTTGAGGCTGTTCTTAAAAACAGGCCTGAATGCTTGTCTCTGCCTGCTGTCCTCATGATGGTCATGACAGCGATTGGGAAAGCAAAGAATCCCTCTCCAGAAATAACTCCCAAATCCTCACTTGCCAGAATCCCAGCTCTACTTGCTCTACTTTTCTGGCTTCACAAATGTAGTCACCAGAGGGGTTCAGCCCTTGAAGATGGGTGCAGTGTAATAAACCATGGTTTGTAAAGCAACAGGCTTATTGCTAGCCCTTCCTACAAATCAAATTTAAGTAAATCAGATTAAATCAGAGGACTGCTGCCTGATGTGATTTACAACTAATTATTTTTAAACAAAGGCAGAGGTTACAGTGTGCAATCCCTTTTTTTAGGGGGAGGAGAGGAGAAGAGATGCTGTACAATGGCTCAAAAGTATTACTGTTTATACCAGCCTATAAATACATTGACTGCATTAAATGCATTGTAATCAGCACACGCCACTAAAGCTTTGCTCAAGAGGTTTATGATATCACCAGAATTCCTAGTTTTTTTTTTTTTTTTTTTTTTTTAAGACTAAGGCCTTGTCTACACTGGCAAGTTTCTGCGCAGTAAAGCATCTTTCTGCAGTGTAACTCCCGAGGTGTACACACTGCCAAGCCACTTAGTGCACAGACACTGCGCAGTTGCAGTACTGTTTTAAATAAAAAAAATACCACCTGGATGAGAGGCGTACAGCTTTCTGCACTGGGGCTACAGCGCTGCAGTGCCAGTGTAGACACCCTGGTCAATTACAGTGCTGCAATTGGCCTCCGGGAGGTGTCCCACCCCACAATGCCTGTTCTCACCTCTCTGGTCATCAGTTTGAACTCTACTGCCCTGCCCTCAGGTGACCAACTGTCATCCCCACCCTGTAAATTCCTTGCGAATTTTGAAAGGCCCCTTCCTGTTTGCTCAGTGACGCATGCAGTGGTCTCAGCTTACCTTTCCAGGTGACCATGCCTCCTCCACACACCAGGTGATCCCCCTGCTTGGAGCAATGCCAAGCTGCTGGACCTCATCAGCATTTGGGGAGAGGAGGCTGTCCAGTCCCAGCTGCGCTCCAGCCATAGGTATTATGATACCTATGGACAGATTTCACGATGCATGACAGAAAGGGGCCATGACCGGGACACACTGCAGTGCAGGGTCAAAGTGAATGAGCTGTGGAATGCCTTCCACAAGGCGTGGGAGGCAAATCGCTGCTCCGGTGCTGTGCCCACAAGCTGCTGGTTCTGCAAAGAGCTAGACGCAATACTCAGTGGCAACCCCACCTCCACTGTGAAGACCACTGTGGATACTTCAGTGGCTCGCATGCCAGTCGAGAGTGGACCGAGCCAGCAGGAGGAAATCTAGGATGAGTATGTGGAGGGGAATAGGGGGACCCAGAGGGAGAGGACGACTTGAAGGTCAGAGATGCATGCAGCCAGGAGCTCTTCTCAACCCTGGAGGAGGCTAGCCAGTCACAGCTGTCAGAGCTTGGTGAAGCGCAAACAGGAGAGGAGGCCCCTGGTACGTAGCTTTGATTTTTGGGAATCACTGAAGCAAGTTCTTGGGGGCAGGAGGGTTGCAGAAAGCAGGCTTGTGTCTATATGATGCGTGTGCCACCTCATACCTAGTCTGAGCGGCGGAACAGGGTGTTGTTTGGCTCCCTCACTTCATGGGAATCTGCCTCAGATCTCCATGAAACTCATGGAGATACTGGGCAATCAGCTGCTGCAGGTTCTTTGGCAGACTTGCTTTGTTTCTTGCCCCATTAAGGGTAACTTTCTCACGCCACTCTGCTGTCAGTGGGAGGGTTGGGGGGGAGGGGAGGTGGCATTGCTGCACACAGGTGAGCCGCATAAGGCCCAGGAAGAAGCCATAGTCTTGGAGAAGATCCTTCCTTGATTCCCTGCTCACCCTCAGCAGCAAGATATCTTCCATAATGAACACAGCCTGTGGAAAATGTGAGGACAGTGATTATAAGGCCATCCCTACAGTGCTGGCTCTCCCCAAGAGCCATGTGCCCAGTGTACAGTATGGTCCTGGAACACTGACTTCCCCTGTGGTTACTCACCATTTTGGGGGTCTTGTGGCTTATGTATGCTTGCCTGGGGTCAGCCAGTTAGTGACAGGTATGTGAATAGTGGCTGTGTTTTAAATCACTGAATCAGTGTTCTGTGTGTTGCAAACAATACTGCTTCTGTAAAATGTTGCATTTTGGCTTCACAGATATGACCTTGGGAGCCTAGCCTCCCTCTTTGTTATCAACGGCTGAACGGCTGTGCAGAATTAGAAAGTGGCCATGAAGAACTAAAGAGGACTTTCCACGTGATGTCACGATGCCCTCCATGGCCGAAAAACAAGAATTGAAGGAGTGGCGGGACAGTGAGAAGAGGGACCAAAAGTAGAACACGGCGTGCCAGAATGAAGCCATGGAGTGGCTCTTAAACGTTATGGAGCACCAAGCGGACACTGTCCAGGCACTACTAGCACTGCAAACCGAGCAGCTTCATGCCCGTCCTCCCCTGCAGCCACTGTCGCAAAACTCTTTTCCATGCATCCCCCAGACACTGTCAACAAACTCTTATCTACCTCCTGGCTCCAGTCTGTACCTGCTGCATTCCACTCCCTGCCCCGTCACAGTCCAGCCCTGCGGACTCCCAGTACCCACTGCACTCAACACCTGTCCCTCTGCAGTTTAGCTCTGCTGAAGTACAGTACCCACTGCACTGTACTTCAAAGGACCAGGTTGCACATGATACCTGGATATACACAAATCTTTAACTGTCCTGGGACCCCACCTCCTCCTCGGACCCTCCCTTCCTCCACCCCCCCCCCCCCCAGTGCTGTTGTGGGGTTTTTTTTTTTTTTGTTTTGTTTTTTCTCTCTCCTCTGGTTGTTGGTTTTTCAATAAAAGAATTGTTTTGGTTTGAAAGCAATCTTTTTCAGTAATTGAAAGCAAACAGAGCCCTTTAAAGCACCAGGCAATTTTCTTAAACCTTCATCGTGCATCATCTGCACCAATCACAGTCACCACCTAGCATTACAAGCACTGCAATCCTGAGCATAGCAACAAATATTAATGGCTTTCAGCTTCAAATTGCTGCCTCAAGGCATCCCTGATCCTTATGGCCCCGCGCTGCACCCCTCTAATAGCCCTGGTCTCTGTCTGTTCAAATTCAGCCTTCAGGCCCTGAGTCTCAGTGGTCCAGCCCTGAGTGAAGCGTTCACCCTTCCCTTTACAAATATTATGGAGTGTACAGCATCCAGCTAGAAGCATAGGAATATTGTCATTGGTCAGGTCCAGTCTCCCATATAGGCAGTGCTAGCGGGCCTTTAAATGGCCAAAAGCACATTCAACAGTCATTCTGCACTTGCTCAGCCAGTTGTTGAACCGCTCCTTGCTGCTGTCAATGTTCCCTGTGTCTGGCTTCATAAGCCACGGTATTAAGGGGTAGGCAGGGTCTCCCAGGATCACAATGGGCATTTCAACTTCCTCTACAATGATCTTCTGGTCTGGGAAGAAAGTCCCTACTTGCAGCTTCCTGAACAGGCTAGTGTTCCGAAAGATGCGTGCGTCATGCACCTTTCCAGACCAGCCTGTGTTAATGTCCATGAAATGCCCACGGTGATCCACAAGCTCCTGGAGAACCATAGAGAAATACCACTTGTGATTAATGTACTCGGTGGCTAGGTGGTCTGGTGCCAGAATTGGAATATGCGTGCCATCTAATGCCCCTCCACAGTTAGGGAAGCCCATTTGTGCAAAGCCATCCACAATGTCACGCACGTTGCCCAGGGTCACGGTCTTTTGGAGCAGGATGCGATTAACGGCCCTGCACACTTCCATCAACATGAGTCCAACGGTCGACTTTCCCACTCCAAACTGGTTAGCGACCGATCGGTAGCAGTCTGGAATAGCTTGCTTCCACAGTGAAATCGCCATGTGCTTCTCCAATGACAGGGCAGCTCTCATTCTTGTTTCCTTGCGCCGTAGGGCTGGGGCGAGCTCATCACACAGGCCCATGAATGTGGCTTTCCTCATCCGAAAGTTCTGCAGCCATTGCTCATCATCCCAGACATGCATGATGATGTGATCCTGCTACTCAGTCCTTGTTTCCCGAGTCCAAAAGCGGCGTTCTGCTGTGGTCAGCACCTCTGTGAATGCCACAAGCAATCTCGTGTCATAGCTACTACGCGTGGCAAGATCAATGTCAAACTCCTCTTGCCTTTGTAGTTTAAGGAATAACTCCACTGCCACTCGTGACATGTTAGTGAGAGCGAGCAGCATATTGGACAACAGTGAGGGATCCATTCCTGCAGACCTAAGAGGCAGAGCACGCAGTACACAAACTGTTGAAAGATGGTACCAAATGTGGACGGAAGCACAAGGATTTCTAGGATGCGAAGCAATGCATCACGGGGCATTGGGACAGGACCCAGGATGCCCAGCGACACCCTCCGCCTTCCCACAACTCTTAGCGGCAGAAGAGGAAGAGATGCGCTACGGAATAGCTGCCCAGAGTGCACCGCTCTGAATACCGCTGCAAGTGTCACAAGTGTGAACACGCTATTGCACAGGCAGCTGTCAGTGTGAACACACAACACGGGTTTCCCTTCAGCGCTCTCTAAGCGGCGATGTAAGTACCAGCAATGAGTGTTATTTCACACGTCTGTTTATTAAGTGACATCTGACTTGTGCACATGAAGGTGTGACACTTTAAGAGTCTGGCATGATTACACAATAGTGAATTATAACAGCTTGTGTTCTGTGATAAAAAGGAGATAATTTACAATTGCACCTGCCTGCTGTTTTAAAAACTCCTTATTTAATTATTTCAATAAAAAGTAAGGGCTAGAAGTGGTTGCAGTGATCGGCAGACCGACTTGAGAAAGGAGAAGCATGTCTCTCATTGTGAATTTACTCTAGTAGTCAGCCCAGTTTGATTTTCAGCAACTCTCAAGACTTTAGTTACTGTTTGTTTGGTAGTATGTTGATGTAATTTGTTTGAAGGGGGTTGGTAATTCCTCTTCTCTTCCAGGCAGAATCAAAAATTTAAGATTGAGAGTTTTACTCAGATTATTTTTTAAAGTAACTAAATCCAATATACCTTGTAGCACTTTACTCTCTAGTTACTTTTTTCTTACTTTTTCTGCTTTGCCCCACCTTCTGTTTTTCTGCCTTGTGCTCTGTTTGTGTCTCTTTCTCTTTCCGTTTCCTTGTCTACATAAGGGGAATTCTGGGGGGGAAAACAGTCTCTTAGGACAGGTCTACACTATGTGGTTAAGTTGACCTAAGTTACGCAACTCCAGCTACGTGAATAACGTAGCTGGAGTCGACGTTCCTTAGATCGACTTATTGCAGTGTTTACATTGTGCTGGGTCAACGAGAACATAAAAACATAAGAACGGCCATACTAGGTCAGACCAAGGTCCATCTAGCCCAGTATCCTGTCTTCCGACAGTGGCCAATGCCAGGTAAAACTCTCCCATTGACTTACCTTATGCTTCTCGTTCCGGTGGAGTACCGGAATTGACGGGAGAGCGACCGGCGGTTGATTTAGTGAAGACCCGCTAAATTGACCCCCGGTGGATCGATCGCTGCAGCGTTGATCCACCAGTAAGTGGAAACAAGCCCCTAGTGTAGTTAAATTGCTGGAGCCCTGTCTTATTTTTACTGCATTAAACCTGTCTTCCAGCAGTTCAATACGGTGCTAAAAATGCCAACAGCCACCAGAGTATCCATCACCATTGCAATCTCTATTTCCTTCTCCCCTCTTTTTCTTTCTCACCAAAGCACCAACAACAAATGGGAAAATGAAAGCATATTGCTCTCCTGAATCTGCCCAGGCTGCACACTAGTGTTTTCCCTATGGCAGTGCCAAAAATAACTCCAAAATTCACAATTAATTGGTGAATAAGACAAAACATTTTGAAATAGTTGGTCTTAATTATTTACCTGGGAGGAGCAGGTTCAATGCATTTGCACACATAACTATGGGTTTCCTTGATGTATTGCCTTTTATGCCATTCTTCACTTTCTTTACATTGTTGGTTCTACAGAGCAAACAAATGAGGCATTCCTCACATTCCTTTTGAAAGAGTAGAAAGCTGTTCTGTCAGATCTCTGGTACTGAGCAAGTGACACCCACAATTTAAACTCTCACCCACTGATTTCAAATAATAACCCTGTGGATTGGTAGTGAGATCAGTCTAATCTACCTAGGTATTTACATGTGGTATCTGACTGCTTTGAAAAAAATCAGAAAAAAACAAGATGATTTTTCATTTCTTTTGTGCAAAAGCATGTAATATGGAAACTATTTAGAAAGGGAGATGGAGACTTTTAGATTTGATGGTCCTGGTATGAATCCAACCCAAGTTAGTAGCGATACCAGTCTGTGACTGTTTCGTGGTCTATGTGAAATGAGTTTGACTGCCTCAGTCCATTCCCAGCGGACAGCTGTCCATATCAGAAAAACTGACACTAATTGAGACCCTTGTTGGTCTTTCCCAGCAGAGATGCTAAGGAGGTCAAGATGGAACTACCATCTAACACTTTTAAAGCTGATCCCTGCATTATAGGGTAGAAGCAGGGCCAGCGCTTCCACTAGGTGACCCTAGGCGGTCGCCTAGAGCAGCAGGATTTGGGGGGCGGCATTTTGCCATCCTCGGCGGCAATTCGGCGGCAGGGGTCCTTCCGCTCCGTGTCTTTGGGGTGCTTCGGCGGTGGGTCCTTCACTCGCTCCGGGACCCGCCGCTGAAGCGCCACGAAGACGCAGAGCGGAAGGACCCCCGCTGCCGCTTAGGGCGGCAAAAACCCTGGCACCACTCCTGGGTAGAAGCACGTTGGTGGGACTATTTGGGGAAATCTTGCACTATGGTTGCCATGCTGTATATGTTTTCTGAATAAATGTAGGATGCCAATTTCCTGGGCTGTCAGTCTGGCACTGAATATTAAATTTGCATACAAGATGGAAAAAGATCATCCAGATGCTACTTTTTTTTTTTTTACTATAAAATATAAATAAATGGTCTGCATGCTCAAGATGGCCTAAGATTAGCTTGTAAACCTGATTATGGTTTTCTGGAGTGAAATACTGATCCAATTGTGTGAATAGGAATTTTGCAAATTACTTCAGCGGGGCCAAGATTTCACCCTTGATGTATTAGTATTTGTATCACTCATGACTCGTTTGAAAGCCAACGTAGCAGCTGTATTTTGTTGTTTTCTAAAACGTTTCTTGTGTGCTAAACTTAGTCTAGTGGGTGTTAGATCAGCAGTCATTACAATTATTTGATCTACTCAAGCTATCGGCCGTTTCCATATGCAGTTTCTTTGGATGTATTCAGGGCCTGCATTTTTTTTTTTTTTTAAACACTGGATACATGAAAAACAAATTAAATTTCTGGTTCCAAACCGATATGTCTTGAGGTGTTTGTAACAAAGCAGGAAACATTTCAGGTATTTATTTAATATTTTGTAGGCTAGTTAACTGTTAGCAGTGTACAAAATCCTAAAATGTCAGGGCACATTTAAAAAATATCATCAGATAATTGCAAACTCTGCAGAAATCAGACAAATGGAACTTGTGAGATTTAGCAGTTGATCTAATGTGAGAAATAATACATTAGATTTTAAAAAGACTTCCAATATTCTTACTATCAAATAGGAATTATTCAAGATTTTAAAAAGGGGGAAAGAAAAAAGACAATATTGGATTCAACCCCCTACCAAAAATATATTTTCCATTTTCCAACTTTATAATTATTAATAACATATTAACAAGTTCTAATGTTAAATAGTTATTTTCCTAATCAAGTTATACACAGTTATGTTGAATCCAAAAATGGTATAAGGAAACAAGGTCTTTGAGACTGAGTTATCTCAGTAAAGCTCTGTAGCCATCCCACTCTCAAAGGCATGAAGGAATGAAGTTTGTAGTAACAGATGGAGAGTTGTTTGTATATTTGCCTCCGCTAACCCTCTTGACCTTAGAATTAGCCTTTTTTTCAAATGGGTTGAAAACCTTATTTTAGAAAGCCTTCAGCACAGCTCATTAGTTTGTTTTTATGCTATAATAATTTTATTTTGTAAGGTGCATAAAATTGTTATAACATTTTCTTTTTTAATTGCTTCAACAATATATTATGAAGAATGTAATGTAAGAAAATATATGCAGTCTTCACACAATCTTGCTCTTAAAAGAGGCAAAGCATCTCAGAGAAGGAAGCTTAGACCTCTCTGGCCAACACTATGGTTAAGCAAGGTAAATTCAGCTGGCCAAATTAATTCGTCTCTTTATTCACACAATATAGTTTGTACTATAATATCTGAATGAAGATGCAAATTAACATTACTGTACTTGAGTCTGCAAATTCTTACACCTATAAATAGTCCCATTGCAGTTCAACGGGACTAGTCACAAGTGTAAAGTTACTCACCTGCTGGATTAGGACCTATGTTAAGTACAGTAAGTTAGAACAGCAGTTCTCAAGCAGGGGGCCGCAAGCAGGTTTCAGGGGTTCCACCAACCAGGGCCAGTGTTAGACTCGCTGGGGCCTAGGGCAGAAAGCCGAAGCCATGTCATGCAGGGCTGAAGCCCGGGGCCCCGAGCTCTGTCACCTGGGGCTGAAGCCGAAGCCTGAGCAATTTAGCTTCGTGGAACCCCCCGTGGCTTGGGGCCCGGGCAAATGCCGGCTCTGGATTTTATATGCAGAAAAACAGTTGTTGTGGCACAGCTGGGCTGTGGAGTTTTTATAACATATGGGGGGAGCCTCAGGGAAAAAAGTTGAGAATCCCTGTGTTAGAATACTATTATGTACCTTCTAAAATACTTTTATTAGATACTTCTCTAAATTATATATTACATATGCGATAGTAGCAGTATAAATTAGTACCACCAGGAAAAAGTTCTGCTCGTCCTGTCCTATATGAGGGCTGATTCTGCATACACTTAAATAAGTGCATAACTTTATACAAGTGAGTCCCCTAGTGTCCCTAGACTCTGTTTGCCAGAAGCTGGGAATGGGCGACAGGGTATAGATCACTTGATGATTACCTGTTCTGTTCATTCCCTCTGGGGCACCTGGCATTGGCCAGGTGGAAGAGAGGATACTGGGCTAGATGGACCTTTGGTCTGACCCTGTATAGCCGTTCTTATGAGTAATAAAGTTAAGCATGTTGCAAAAGTGTTAGCAAGGTTGGGGCCTAAGTGAGCCTTACTATGGACTGAGTGCAACATGGAGCTATTTATTTATTATTTTGTTATATGTTTAAGGCATTGGCTAGTGTAGTATGACAAAAGATTTGTTATAAAGCAGTGTTTCCGTGTGCTGAGGTACACAGGAAGACAAGGTTTTGTCTAACTGGGGCCTGATCCTGCAAAAAGCTATGAACGTAACTTTCCTCAGATGAACAGTCCCACCTGTGTAAGTGTTTGAAAGACCAGACCCTTGTGACAAGAGCTGTGATTACAATCTTTCTACTTTCTGACAATATCAAATGGTGTACTGACAATGCTGCTTTTCTACGGACAAGGTTTCAGACACTGAAGAGCACAGTCAGATCCATCACCTATTAAAAGTAGAGATAGAGTGGAAAAATTACAATTTCAAAGCAATATTGGTGTTTGTACAAACTTCTGTTTATGGGATTTTACTGTCTATATTTATAGAACCCTTCATTTTAACCATCCAATCAATCAATAATCCATCAGATTCTTCCCCTCCCCCTGGGGTGTGTAACCCCACATTCAGCTTGTTTTGTTTTGCTCGTAGGGTGGGAAAGTTTATTCCGTTTCTTAATGGGCAGGAAACTTTGAAGGGTGCAATACTCCTGTTGCCTCTTGCCTCATGTTGTTGCTGCAGCAAGGAGCAGCAGGAGAAGAGGTGCTCTGGATTGGTGTCCCAGAGCCTCGGGGTCAGATACTAGAGTCAGGAAGGGAGAGGGGGAGGGATCAGGGAGTGATGATGTCAGCCTGGAATGGGAGGGAGGGAGGGCGAGAGCGAGTGTTCCGGGTCAGGAAGAGGAATGAAAGGAGGGAGAGAAGAGCAGAGCGCCCAGGGACCCGTGCTAACGAGATACAAGTGATTGGCGAGCAGGGCCCCCACAGGAGACCATAAGAAGGGGTTCCCCTGCTACTCCTGCTCATTGGGCTTTCTGGGACTGGTCTAGGGGGAAGAGTTTCCTCCTCCAGTAGCGTGTTAGATGCTGGTTCCTGTTGCGGTCTTACTGCCTCTGCTGGGACTCGCAGTGGGAAGAGGAGGAGCAGGAGGGAGGAAGCTTTGGAACCCGTAGTGGGTTGCTGGCGACGGGGGCGCTTTGAAACCCGGCGGGGGTTGCTAGGAGGGAGGGGGGCGGACGCTTTGGAACCAGGCTCCGGCGGGGGTTGCTAGGGGGCCTCGCAGCCCGGCGCGGGCTGTTGAGGAAGGAGCGTCGGACCCGGCTGGGCTGCTGGGTGCGCTCCCAGTCCCGCTCTTGGCGCGGCCGGCAGTAGCCGGGAAGGCGGCGGCAGGGAGAGGCGATCCTGCCAGCCCTGCAGCGGCCGGACCCCTCGTGGGCGGCGCTGGCTGCTGCTATGTTTCATTGCATCCCCCTGTGGCGGTGCAACCGTCATGTGGAGTCCATCGATAAGCGGCACTGCTCGCTGCTCTCGGTGCCCGAGGAGATCTACCGCTACAGCCGCAGCCTGGAGGAGCTCCTGCTGGACGCCAATCAGCTCCGCGAGCTGCCCAAGGTGAGCGGCGGGGGGGCCCTCGGGGAGCAAGGCAAGGTCCAGGGATTAAATTGCCCAGCCGGGCTCATCTGCCTGGGCTGGGGCTCCTCCCCCTCCTCCGCTGTTGTTACAGCCTGCTAGGGTTACAGGTGTCGGCTTTGTGGCGTGGCAGTAGCCGTCTCCCCGTGAGGGGCTGCACCAGGTGAGCAGCCCCGGCAGGAGCCCGTGGGCCGGATAACCTCCTCCTCGGCACCTGCTGAGGCTGAGCGGGGAGAAGTGCTCGTGCTTTGGCCGCTCTCTATGAGCTGTCGCAAGCCAGGCTCCCGGGAGGTGTTTGGAAAAGGGGCGTATGGGGGGCGGCAGCTCAAGAAAGGCCAGTCAACCCCCCCTGCCCCCCAAGGCTGTGGCCAGGGCCAGCTCTTTTGAAAACCTGCAGCTCCGTCCATTCGAGAGCCAGCTGCCTGCTAAAGCAGGCAAGCTATAAAGCAGAAGGGAATGTACTGGACTCCACCTTGAATCCAAATCCGATCGCACAGCTGGTGTTTCAGGTACAGCGTGTCCCCCCAAGGCTTGCAGCAGCGTGCGAGCCATACGGCTCAGTGGTGGTGGGTGGGTTCCCCTCCCTCCTCACATTAGAGCGATCCATCTGAAACAGTGCAGCTCCTCCCCTACCAGTCCCCAAGGAGAAACCGCTGGGGGGGGTGGGGTGGGAAGAAGGGTAGCTGCTTCTGCCTTAGTTTGGTGTTCACCCTCCTAGAGTATTTGCTGAGGCTGTTAGTACTAATGACCCAATAAACGTGTTTAACCTCTGGTGTGACTTGGTGCAGTTCACCAATTAAACAAGAACAAACTTGTGATAGCAATGTTTGCCTAGCCAGGGTGTCATCTAAAAAACAAACAACTCCCTTCCCCCTCCATAAAAATAAAAACTCAATAGATCATAAGATCCAGGTAACTTTCTTTGGCCTAGAAGAGGAAAGCTTGTCAGAATTAATATAGTCTTAAATCAACAGCACTGCCTGCAATCAACTATTATCTGTCTAATTAAAGGGACACAATCAAGTTTTATTTTTTTTAAAGTTAATTACTATTACTGATAGCACCCTAGATAATTGCAAGTGGAGGGGAAATTAAAAAAAATGGATTTAGTTTACACCACCAGTGTTTATTTACTTCTGGTACTTTTCTCAGGTCTGTAGTATAAAAAATAAACCAATCAGTTTGTCTCTCTGGCTTGCATTCACATTCTGTCACAAATGTCTCAAGGTGCACTCCATTTCAGATCTTGTTAGTGTCAGAACATGAGTTAAGTGATTTTCAGATGCTACATGCTAATATTGTGGGTTTAAATAACACTGTACTGTGTCTGAAAAGATGTGACCCGATCCAAATAAACAAAAGGAGTAACTTGACTATGCATGAATTAATGTGTACACTACAAAGTAAACAGACTGCATTTTACATCTATGATGAGGTTAGGTGTTTTATGTAAAACAGTTGTTAAATGAGTTGTCACTGTCCATTTACGTTTAAGCCAACTATCTTCGTTTACGCTTTTTAAACCAATAGCAATATTTTTATTGATGTTGGTTCTAAATTCTGGGCCTAGGCTTGCTTGATAATGCCTATTTAATGTATTATAATGCAACTGGATTATCAAACTATATGCTGATTTTTGGTAACACTAGTAGCAGAGGAAAATCATAATGTCAGATTAGTTTTTAGTGTTTCACCATGGCTCAAAGTGGTGTAAGTGGCCTTTCAGAAACAATATTTCAAAATCCTAGTGGTGTGGAAGTAGTACAGTACTTGCTGTGGGAGAACTGTGGGGATTAAAGGCCTGAAGCTTGCTGATGTGAATGACAATGACAACATCTATTCACATCTGTCTTTATGCTGCTGAGTTATAAGTACACTTTAGTATATTAAAAAAACCTGGCTAGATTCAATCTGTAGGGCTGACAAATTCTCTTTTTTTCCCCATGATAATGATGATCTTTCCTTTCTTGTATTCTGCTTCTGGAAACTGAATATGTTTGATTCTTACTTTGTTGTACTATAGATTTGCTCTTCCTGTTGGTATGAACTCTGCTAGGTCATCAGTGTTCTGCTTCATTTACAGAAAGCATTCACCAGAATTTTCTGTGTAGTACTTTGTTGGCATAGTTTGTCATGTTTGACAACATTTCCTGTACAACTTCTAACAAATTAAAACTTGCTACTAATCTGTTGTGAAACATTAGGTGTTGCTACCATGAGTGTCATAGAAGCATTTTATGATTCTGAAAAAGCTACAGTCCAGAGTAATTTCAATGAGTAACTAAAAAAAACTTTGTAAAAGGTTTTAGGATGGGAAAAGGATTAGCCAGTTGGTAAATTGTGGGTGTGTTTAGTTGTTTGTGGGTGATGGTGTGCTACTTTTTAAAAGCGTTCTCAGGTACAAACTTTGGATCCTAGTGAATTGCAGTGGTGAAAATCTAACACTGGAAATGAAACATGCTTAACTGGAAACTGAATTTAATAGGCAGCTGAACATCTGTTAACTCAGAATTCAGTTAAAACAGCCTATGTAGCTGAACAGAAATGGATGAACCATAAAGGAGGAACTTTCAGAGGTGTCCAGTATTATTTTTCTGGGATCAGGGGAGTATAATTCATTCTCTGAAAAATAAATGATGGTTTTATAAAACAAGTTTTCTTAGAGGAGCTATGATTGTTTTTTGACTCTTTTGTAATAAGAGTAATTATGAAATGGTAAGGCGTGACTTTGCATAGTGAAACTAGAAGAAGTGTTTCTAACTGAAGGGAATGCCTTATTGGTCCAAGTATCATCTTTTGAAATAATTAGACTCCCTGGAACAACAGGTTTGAATCTTGGCATGCCTGACTCAACTCTCCATCCTTATGAGGTAGATAAATCTAGTTCCACACAACTCAAGCTTGTGTGAGTCCTTTCAGGTATGCAGTGTAGTTGTAGCTGTGTCGATACCATGATATTAGAAAGACAAGGTGGATGAGGTAATATTATTTTATTGGACCAACTTCTGATGATGAGAGAGGCAAGCTTTCGAACTCAGAAGAGCTCTGTTTAGCACGAAAACTTGTCTCTCTCACCAACAGAAGTTGGTCCAACAAAACATTACCTCACTCACCTTGCCTTTTGGATAGGACCTCTCTTAAAGTGTCATCTGCTCTGCGTGGACTGAACACCCTATGACTCTTTGTAAGAGTATGGCTATCTGACCAAACTCTCCCTCTCAACTCCTTCCTTGTGCAGTGTACTGTGCTCTCGTTGCTTACTGTAACTGCTGTCACTCTGCCTCAGACAGGGCCTTATTTCAGGGATGCAATGAGAGTGCATGAGGGGGTAGTAGATCCTATTGAGATCTAAGGCTCTGTATAAATATAAAATTGCTCGGTGCTATAAATGATAAAGGCAGAATGATCCTTGCACTTCTTGCAGTCATTACTTCTTCTTTCCTGAACAGTGTTGTTGATGTCTGTCAGGTGATTCATACAATATTTTTTCTGTCTGTTCCCTATGAGATCTTCTGCATTCAGCCTGCTTAATGATGGCGTATAAATCCTTCTTTACTCAGTGTATTGGGAGTCCCCCAGGTATAGAAAATAGCTGACGAATAAGAACAGGTGTGCTGGGGTTGCAATACAGCAAGAATCAGAGTTACATCTTTTTACCTATCAAGATTTATTTTTATTTGAGAACAGTTGCAATCTTGTCTGAAGTTTGTGCATGGGTTTTTAGAGGTACTGTATGTGTGTCCAATGCATACAGTTTATGGAAACTGTCTGTCATGATGTCCTTATGCTGCCTGGCTTATCAGAAACATGTAAACACATTTTATTAGACTGCCTTTTGTAGTGTCCTATGGACTTTTCTTCTCCATTGTTCTACTGTGTGTCATTAACAACTTCTAATAAATGGACTCAGCTGGGGTAGTGTCTGAATATATATAAGAAATAACAAGTGTGTGTTATAGTGCTCTTCTAATCTGTTGAGATCAGAGACCACTTCTCTAAAAACATTTGCTGTAATGGAAATTTTAAAGTTGTGCTGTTTGGAATAAAACTGCCTTGGAAGGGTAATGTAAGAACTTAAGAATATATATATTTTTTTAAATGTGGAACTTTACATCGCACACAAGATGCTGTAGTCATCCCTTTATATTAAGAGAAGAGCGAGGACAAATTTTGCAAAGAATTGGTAAAGGGGCATGTTGTGACCCTCTCTATGCAGAAGATGCCATTGAAATTATTGAGGTCTGTTTATGAACTGATGAGACAATATGGACCTAAATAGTCACAAATCTTATTTTTATAGTGTGCCCTAAACACACTACAATATTTTTGTAAACAAATTCTCACACAAAGCAAACAACTCTTAAACAAGGCTCCCAAAGACCTCCTGAATTCAGCAAAACCCTCCTTAGTCCACAGTTAGAAACTCCTCTTGCTCAGTTCTTGCGTTCGCCATGCCTGCCCAGGAAAAGCTGTGGGAAGTTAGGGTCTTGCGACATGCCTTAAAGTTCATTATGTGAAATGTGCAAGTGAAATCATTGCAGACAACAGAGTGAACTAATGCTGTGACTTACTCTGCAACAACACACACAAACATTTGTTCCTGGTTTAAAATGTCTGTACTTGGGATTGGTTAAAGGAATTACTTAAGGCAGTTCTCAAGGAACTAAGTAAATTACATACTTGACAGAAATGTTTTTGATTGTGCTGCTCAGAGTTGTAGAGGTTGTCAGTAGAGTAAGAAGTTACACTTCTGTAGACAGATTCTTCATGCGATCTGCTACTTCCTTATTAGAGGGCAAAGTCTGCACCTGAGCTTTTGCTGCCATGCATTAGAGCTGATGTAGTTCTGTTGTGCTGAAGGACTGACTGTGGAGGGGCTAGGGGGAGGTCCTCAAGAAGCAACATAGTCCAGTGGATACAACACTGGACTAGATGTCCTGCAGTTTTGAGTGAGTGCTATTTAGGGTGACCAGACAGCAAGTGTGAAAAATTGGGACGGGGTGGGAGGTAATAGGAACCTATATAAGAAAAAGACCCCAAAATTGGGACTGTTCTATAAAATCAGGACATCTGGTCACCCTAGTGCTATTCCTACCTCTGCCACGGACCTGTTGTGTGGCTCTGGGCAAGTAATTTCCTGTCTCTCTCCTTTCCATCCCATGCATTGCCAGTCTTGTCTGTTTAAATATTCAGTTCTGTGGGACACATTTTGCATGTTACTATGTTTGTCCAGTGCCTGGAACGATGGGGCCCTGATCTTGGAGCCTGTAGGTGTTTCTGTAACATCACTATTGATAATACAGGCAGGAGGGAAGCAGTGTGTAGGGAATGAGTGAGATGTAGCCATAGGCTCACGTAAATACGTGGACACACTGGCCAAAATCTCAGTGTCATGCACTGCTACAGTCTAGAGGTCCATGCTTTGGCTGAAGGTTGGTGGAATAATTACACACTCACTGTATACAAACTTTTTGTCATTTTGCTTCAGGCAAGGATGAGAATTTGGCATCTGAAGGCTTTGCTCTAAGGCAGTGTTTCCCAAACTTGGGATGCCGCTTGTGTAGGGAAAGCCCCTGGCGGGCTGGGCCGGTTTGTTTACCTGCCCCATCCGAAGGTCCGGCTGATTGCGGCTCCCATTGGCCGTGGTTCGCCGTTCCAGGCCAATGGGGGCTGCGGGAAGTGGCGCGGACCGAGGGACGTACTGGCCGCCGCTTCCTGCAGCTCCCATTGGCCCAGAGCGGTGAACCGCGGCCAGTGGGAGCTGCGATCGGCCGGACCTGCGGACGCGGCAGGTAAACAAACCGGCCCGGCCCACCAGGGGCTTTCCCTACACAAGCGGCGGCCCGACTTTGAGAAGCGCTGCGGGCGACAGTCACTTTCGTAATCAGCTTAAGTGAAATCACAGTAGGACATTCTTAATTTTGAAATGTCTCTGTGTGGACACTTACATAGAAATAACGAAAGATGTGAATTAACTAGATTTTAGTTAGTTCATCTCCAGTTTGTGCACAGACAAGCTCTGAATGTGTTGCAAGGATTTCTGTAGAAAATCATAGACTACAGGGATCTCTCTCTCTCTCTCTCTCTCTCTCTCCCTCTCTGTCCTATAGCCCATGATGCTGCATTTCCCCCCCAAAACACCCACCCATTCCTGAGTCAGAGCATTGTCAGGTGGTGAATGCTAGGAATATAAATCAGTGGTGGCAACTTGATTGGTTGGTGGCAGTAGCCTTCCATTACTCCACTCAAATTATTTAAAACACAAAAGTAGACATGGAATTTATCCCTGAACAATCACTAGCTTATTTATAGGTTCTTTGTTTCTAACATGCACTCTACTGTATGTTCTGGTAATTGGTCACCTAAGAAATCCTTATAGTGTTGTATAGTATCTGATCTTGATTGGAGAAGAGTTTCTTGAGAACCAGTTGAGCAGCATAACTTCCCTGTGTGTAAACGAAGATATATCTGCTCTTTGTTCACCCGGTCCTTATGTAGTTCAATCTCCCATAACTCTTAGGGTTAAGATTAAAAAGAAAAAGTTGATTTGGTTGACCAAAATCTAGGAGTTAAGAAAAAGACCTGTATAGTCCTCACTGAGTGCCTCTTTTTAACATACAGTATTTGATTGATTATATTTAGTTTTGACTGGAAAAGGACAATGCATGGCCACAACAATGTTCTTAGTCACTTGCAACCTTTTATTTATAAACCAGGTTTCATTAAACATACCCCTTCTTTACTCACCTGCTGGAAAGAGTGGAAATAGTTTTTTATTCGTTCAACTTAATTTTTAGTTAGCTATCACTTGCTATGGTAAAGAAACTAACCCTCACTGAAGAGTAAGCCCTTTTTAGGATTATTTTCATTTTTCTTAAATTCCTCTTTCACTCCAAATCTGAAGATGCGAGTGGGGTAAGAGACAAATAGAGTAAGCCCACAAAGCTTTTCTGAAAGGAAGCAAATACACCTGCTTTGTGACTCACTTCATAAACATATTTATGTTCCTCAAACATGAAAAGGCACACACCAAAAGTTAAAAGCTTTCAAGTCTGAACATAAATCTCCAGTCAAGTAATGAGTTGCATTTCCCAATCTTGTTCTTTGTATTGGCCCTTACCTACCGATACACCATTTTTATTAACTTATTTACTTTCCAGCACTTGACCTATTACAAAGTTTGATTCAAACCAGGCTGAATGTTTAAAAACACATCCTATCAGTGCTGAACTGGTTGGACAGAAGTGCAGGTCCTTCAGAATTTTAGCAAATTTTCAGTTCAGCAGTCACGTCCTGTCATTTTACTTCCAACATTTAATGCAATGAACTGTGACACAAATGCTTCTGTATAGATTTGGGGTAGAAAACTGGGTCGTCTTTTCTAGCCTTTAAAACTGAAGGAATGAATGGAGGATTACATTTCAGCTTTTCTTCCTGTTTTGCAGACAACCTGTGACTTTTGTGTTTGGGATCAGTTATGTTGGCAAGTAACGAAAAGGTTCCATGACTTCTCTGAATGGCTTTTCAGTTTTTGTCCTTGTGATGTTCCAGTTTTTCATTAGATGAAGAGAGTTTTCCACAGAGACTGACACAGGCCTTGTTTACACAGAAAATTAGAGTGGCTTAAACCAATGCAAACCTGTGTGTGGATACTCTTCATTCATTTTAGTGTGGCTTATTTCAGTTTAGCCTGTTAGAGCAGGTTTAAGCTAAATTGAAATAGCCACTCCTAAAATGAAGTGTGTATCCACATAGGTGTATGCATTACATTAAATTCACACCTTTAGTTAAACTGGTGCAATTTTCTGTGTAGACCAGCTCACCGTGGTGTGTGTCGTCCCTTTGTAATCTGTCAAGTCCCATTGAAATGTCTTGTAATTTCTATAGTATATTTAGTACTTCTTTGTAGAGTCCCTGTAAACTGAATGAGTATTTTTTTTCTTTCCTCCCCCGAAACTGGTGGGTAAACTAAAAAACCCAAACATTCAAATTTCTTGGGTCAAACTGAATGTTTCGTTTGCTACAAAATGAATTTTTTTCTTTTAGTTTTGACTTGGTTTTAGATATTTTTACCTTCTTTCTTTTTTAAATTTGAGCTAAATTTAAAAATAAATCATGGTTTCTAAACGAAATTCCAAAGTATTTCATTTTGAAAGTGTCATAACACAACATTTTGAAACATTTTTTTGGAAAAATGTTTTCTTTCGTTTGTGTTGAATTTTGCGAATGGTTTTTTGCCAAATATACGAATATATATATATAATATATATAT
>NW_020664393.1:42015892-42025171 GCF_002925995.2 Terrapene triunguis | reverse complement strand
ATATATATATATTTTTTGCCAATCCAAAATTGCATTTTTTGGCGAATAAACTATTTGTCAGAAAAATTTCACCCAGCTCTAGTCCCTGTATGTATAAAGTGTGTGCCATGTCTTGATCAAAATCCTCCTCATTGAGGATAAAGTGCTATGAAAACTCTTTAAACATAGGTCTTTCCTTCTCTTTAGAATATGTGAGACACTTGTATACTATTTAGTTACAGGTCTGTAGCATCTTACGTGCATTTAACATGCGCAATTTCAACTTTACGCGGTTGGCAAAAAAAAAAGAGAAAAACAATTTTAATACTATACCTGTAGTGCGGGCCATTTCGCCCGCCATTGAACTCAATGGGGTTTTGGCTATACGTGGTTTTCGCTTTACACGCTAACCGCGGAACGGAACCCCCGCGTAAGATGAGACAGACCTGTATATGGAAGATGAAATTTAGTTTCTCCCCTTATGTTATGTCATCATAACTGAGGATAATTATAATGCATATTTCTAAATAGAATTTTTTTAAATTTGTAGAAAAAATGTGCGGCATTTGAAGTTGTCATATGTGGGGAGGAGAGGGGGATCCAATGGAACATAGTCAAACATGCTACTGATGGGATTATAAAAACAATTGTGACTAGCAGTGTGGTGATGGCATATACAAGAGTTTAAGGTTAAACTATAACACAAATTACATTTCTATCAGTGTTTAATGGTTCTTGCTGTAAATACTATTCTAGAACTAGCACCTGGAAACATTTCATGTTAAATGCAATTTTAAATTTGCTTATATTTCAGGCTAGAAATATAGATTGTACAACAAATAAAATTTCAATAAATTATGTGCATTCCCTTACACAAAATTCAAGTAGCATGCATATGTTCTGTGAAGATAACTGAACTGAAAAAATGTTTTTGTGACCTAACTAAAATTATATATGCTACTAAATTTATATTTTATAAATGTCTCCAGTCACTCTCCCTCCCTTTTTAAAGTCTGTAATACACACTTGCACTGACAGTTAAAATAAATGATGCCTTGCAGAGAATTTATACTGTTATTATGTTAACATAATAGTGTAAGTATACAAGAACACTGTGTGCTGATTGCTCCAAATTGCAGTAGGTTACTAGTGCACAATGTTCATTTAAAATTGTTTTTTGTCCTTTTGCTGGTTGAGGCATTAAGAAAATAATTTTGTATTTTTAGTGGATTTATAAACAAACAAATCTCGAAACTGCCAACGAAAGAAGAAAACAAGTTCAACATAAGTGAATGTTTAGACAGTTTCTGCAGAGCCTGCACATTCCCTGTTGGTGCCTCTGAGAATGTGGCAGAATACAAATGCTTTCAAAAATCTGGATTTCCTTTGAGGTCCTCTTGATTTAATATTTCTTTCCCTTTTATTTTAATTTAGGAGCCCCCTGCCTAAGGTCCGGTAGAGAGGCAGTTGCAGTGGCATTTATCTCAGATGGAGGAAGAAAGAGGGCACATGTCTCAAAACAGAGTGTTCATTATGTTTTACTGTAAAACATGGATTGCTTTAGCAGATTGGTGCATGCTACAAATTCATTAGTGAGAAGAGGGGCTGTCTTGCCCTGCTTAAGGTGGGCTAGGGCAGTTTAATTGCAGTCTCAGCAGCACCAGTCATAATGCTTGATCACTGGCCTCCCCTGCAGCAGCTAAAATAAAATTGTCCCCCCCCCACCACCACTGTGATCCAATGTCTGTGGCACCAGATGCTCTTTAATCTTTATTGCTGCTGCTTAGTCCACATAAAGGAAAAAGTAAATCCTTGCCTACAGGAAAACAAAACGAAGCAACCTTTTCAATGTGTTGCATTACAGAGAGGGCATGTGAGTAGAGATGCAGCAGCATGTGAACTTTTAAGCCTGGATAACCCCTTGTGCTTTTTTCTCTGTTTTTGTAAAAGTGAGCTGTAGCAGCGTAGTCCTGGACTCAAAACTGGCCAGTTACTGATTGTAGGTCAGGGATGGCATGCCTTTTGAGCACAGCTGCCAAAACCTAAATTGGTGGTGGTGGAGTGCCAATCTTAGTGAGGCTTCAGTTATCCCATTCATTCTCTCTCTTCATTGGCCTTTTTTTTTTTTTTTTTTTCCCCCCTGCCTTGCTGATTTTGTATCTCAGACTTCAGTGCATCCCTTGGAAGGAAGAGAGGGGCATGCTGCAATTCTTATGTGTCTTGTCAAGCACGTCATTTAGAGTGCATGCCAGTAGAATTTGAATCATGAACTGTAGGTCTGTGCTTTCTCTTGCCCTGAAATTTGGCTCTTCTCCTTCCCTTCCTTTTAGTGTGAGTTGCATATGTATGTGAAGCTTAAGGAAAAGATAGAATGCACTGCGTGCTGTCGAGAAGCATGACCTTCTTTCATGCATTATATTCAAAGTCTTAAAATTATGCAATGACTCCCAAAAGATGAAAGCACTACTCTAACCCAGCTGTAAAATTTTGGGGTGGATGTTTGGAAACAATCCTTACCCACGCTCACCCCCATCCCTCTGCCTGGATCGATGCCTTCTCCAAAAAAAAAACCTCTAACAGGCTCCTTTTCACTGTGAAAAATACTTTCATGATTTTTTTTTTTTTTTTTGTGAGGCATCCACAGGCTTGATTCATTGTACAAAAAGGCGACTGGTTCTTTGGGCCATCTGCTGCAGAAATGAGGTCAGCTGGTTATGATGAGGTCCAGTAGTTGTTGGAGTTTTGTATCTCATAGCAGTAGTAGGTAGAGGCCTCAGCCAGATCAAGGCCCTGTTTTGCTAGGCAAACAGTTAAATGACAGTCCATGCCCCCAAAAAGTTATTATCGTAATATTTTTTCTAAATTGGTTGTTGCCCAGAATAAATGGAGGGGAGCAGTGTTTGTCAGATCCCGTTCTGTTCTGCACCCCACTTACTATCCCAGTAAGTCGTGAGAATGCAGGATTTGCTCACTTGCTGATGGTGAGGCCACTGGGTAGCTGAAAGATCCTGACTTCAGTTATGTTACAATAACTGGCTTTCTGTTAGACACAGAGCTGCTGCTGACTATCCTACAGTTCATGAGACTCCAACTGAATTTTTTTTCACACTTATACCTGTCTGTTAAGCTTCATAGTTATTTCAAATGCTTAACTTCCTCCAGATGTTTATACCATGGTTAAATAGACAGTTGGCTGTCTTCTGCTAATCTCTTAAACTGTCATTTCTCATTGTTCCCACATACTCCTGCTCAGAGGTCATTGTCTGGGATCAATGGTGACTATAAACTCTTAAGGGCTTCATTGCAACAGTTAACTTGAGGTAGTACACTCAAGTTTCTTCACTTGAGCAAGCCTACTTTTATTGAAAGCTGCCATATTGCAAAACAGCACTCCTAATGCACAGTGATTGGATTAGCAGCGCAGTGACTGGGTTAACTGGTGGTGACTTCTAACAATGAACTCCTGCATCTCCACTGCATACAAGCTCCAACCATCCCTCTGCCTCACACCCCTTCCAACAGACCAGCTAGTTTGAGTTCTAAGCACCACTTGAGCTGGAGACTCTTGTGTGTCTGGATGGGAGTCAGATTATGGGGGCAAAACTTTAGATGTGGCTCAGATAGCATAATAATGCCATGAAGACAAACCCAGAACAAAAAGGCAGTTGGATGTATACAGTATCTGTACAGCAAAGACAGTAACTAAGGCATGTGGTTAATACATTAATGATGTTCTAAAACAGACTATTAATATACCAACACAATATCACTTCTGTGAAACAATTCGTGATAGGTACTGACATAGCCATACAGTAACTTGATTTCCAAATGGGAGGCATCTGTTAACCAAGCAGGTGTTCACAGCTGAAACAATTGCTGTTCAATATTAGCAGTATCTCTTACATGTTAAATTAGGTTCTTCTTCTGAAGTTTGGTTGTCTTTCCAGTGTAAAAGAAAGTTTTTTAAACTTAATATATGCCATCTAGCTATACCTATTCAAATTTACCACCAGATGGTCTACAGAGTTGTTTGAAAAGTCTTCTTCAAGAAAGAAATAATCTTGGAGCTTGTTTCTTGGGAAACAGTGAAGTCCCATGGTAGTTTAAGAGATGAGGCCTTATCCTTCTCATAGAGGATGCGGGTAATCTATCAGTGGGTGACTACTTTACTGCTTTAGGCCCAACTGCCCTTTATGTAGGGGAAGGTCAGCCTCTTATCTTTGGTTGTGACGGATCCTACATCCATGAATGCTGGCTTGAGGTTTTCTTGCCTTCCTTTTATTTTGCTCCTGAGATATATATTGATTGGCTGGAGACTTCCTCCTGGACATATCTTGGAAAAGTGGAGAATTGCCAGGTGTCATTCAGTTGTTCTTTCAGCCGTGCAGATACACAGGTAGTCTGTAAACTGACTTTTAAGACGAACGAGTCTGTAACTTTCAGACTGTTGATCCATTTTTATCTGAACTTGAAGAGACTTCTGTCAACAGAATTTAAATTACGCATTAGGTTTTTTTGCTGGCCTTTAGGGGTTTGGCAGTCTCTTTTTGCTGTAAAAGTCCTTTTAACATTTTTCAGTTTAGTTTCTGCTCTTGGAATAAGCTCCAAAACTAGAATTCAAATCTGAGGTTAAGTTGGACATGGTAAGTGCAGTTGGCACAACTCCCCACACTTTTAGAACTTAAAATTCAAGAATAACTACTCTATCGAGGATTACTAGTTAATATTCATTTTCTTACTAGGACAAATAAGCACTTGGAATGACACTATCCTTATATTCTACAGATGAAATTATGCTTTTAGCAAAGCTAATCAATGGCATAGGTTGCTTAGTATATAAATATCTACACAAAGAACCAGTCTCGTTGTCTGTCATATTTTTAAATGTATGTAATCCTCTTTGACTTAAAATTGGAGACCAGTAATTTTGAAAAACATATACCATTTATTAAAACTATATTTAGATGGACTCTCCAGCCCATAAAATATGTAGGCTTATAAAGTTAGTCTGAATTTTCTGCATGCAGTGTAATTTGTAACTGTATGTGCAGTGTTCTGAAAGATTCCATGCTGATAATTGTTTTCTTCTGTGAAAATTGTGTCTTAAGGTAAAGATTTATTTAATTAAACTTTACATTTGAGCTGACTGCTGGCATGACATCACTTGTGACGCCAGCAGTAGAGGATTCCAATGTCCAATAAAAAACATCTGAAGTAAACCCACCGCAACAGTTATTTCCCTCTTCTGATTATTTTAACATTCTTACTCCTAAGGGAGTTCTGTGCCACACTGCATGCGCAGAATTTATGTCCCCCACAGATTTCTTTGCTTCCCCGCAGAAAAATAACTTTCTGATGGGGAAGCAAAGGGAAGCCGTAAGAGCGGTCATACGACACTCCTCAGCAGTATGTTTCGGGTGCCCAGGGCAGCTGGCAGAGAGGTAAATCACTGTGGAGCAGGGGGCAGGACTGGAGAAGACCTGGCTGGTGGCTCCTATCCTGCACCGGGCTCACCTCCTAGTCCCAGCTGGGCTAGGAAGGACGGGACTTCCTCTTCCCCTGCATGGATCTGGGGCCATGTCAGACCCACCACCAGATTTCTGTCCTAGCTGTAGGAAGCTCTGCAAACTCTCTTCTCCCTGCACCCCAAATCCCCTTGCGCTTCCTGTACCCATAGCTCCTCAGCTGCAGGGCGAGGGATCACTGTAAAGGGAGCTGCTCCCACATCCACCAAACCCCCATGCATTCAGACCCCCTCGTACCCAGACCCTCCCGCCGAGCCTCATCCCCTCGCACCCAGAACCCCCTCTCCCCTCCGATGAGCCCCACTCCCCTTGCATCTGGACCACCCCGACAAGCCACCCGGATCCCCACCCTATCGAATCCCAACCATTTATGCCTCCCACACCCAGACACCCTCCCCGCCACTGAGCCCCAGCCTCCTTCACCTGGACTGCCCTGCAGAGTCCCATTATCATTGCACCCAGAACCCCCCAATAAGCCCCTGTGCATCCAGATTCCGCACTGAGTTGCCCTCACCCAGATTGCCCCACACAGAGCCCTCTCAACCCACACCTGGATCTCCCCTCCCCTCCCACTAAGCCCCTCGACACTTAGGCTCAGCAATGCAGGATCCGTCTGCCCATACCTGGTGCACCTGGCACAGCGCAAGGGCCCAGAAGTGTTTCTGGGGCAGGCCGAGTCCTTGCGCTGTGTTAGGGGGGTGCAGCCTCTCTGCTGAGTCCATGTCCTACATCCATGAATGCTGGCTTGAGGCTTTCTCCCATCTCTGTGCAGCCAATGGCCTGTGCTCCCCAATGCCATACTGGAGCCTCCATGTTTGACAAATATGACACATACAATTGTGTGCAGAATTTTTAATTTTTTGGTGCAGAATGCTCTCAGGAGTAAATCGTTCTGCAGTTTGGTTTCCATCATCCACATTCAAAGTGATGCTCGCTCTTTCACTCTTTATCGCTTCAATGATATGTTAAAACTGTGCTGCATTTCACTGTTTGGAAGAGGATTTATATCTTTTTTTTCCAGTGTCAGCCCCATAGCAAGCTGATGCAATGTTCTTAGTTACAACTGCAAAAAATGTAAGCTATGCCAGATGTTTTACCATCCCAGTACAAAGGTGCTCATACGGGTTATACAAAATGTTCATACCATATCTATGCTATGACAAACATGCATTTAAAGGTATCTGTAATCTCAAAGATTGTGAGATAATTTGGAACAAATGCCTTTCCTTTTAGCTGTCTCTTCAGGGATTTCACCAAAACTTTCTTTGGCTTCTGCCTGTTTGCCCAGTGAAAAATTTGTGGTTGTGACAATGAGTTTCAAATCCTCCTTTTTTCTGGGGCAGCACAAGAGAAGAATAAAACAGTTTGAAAGAAAATGATTTTAATCAGTGTCCTGATAATTACAGAAACATAAACTGCAAATAGATTACTCAGAACCTGAGGGCTTTTCTCGTTTTGGTGGCTTTCATACTTTGGTGTTAAAAATTGTTGCCTAAAATTAAGCTTCTAAATAAGTGGCCTGAAAATAAGTGTGGGTTTATGAGCGTAACTAAAGGCCCCCATTTAAAAAAAATTCTTGTTCAAATTGTTTCTCAATTTACTGTACATGAGGCTTTTTATTCTCAATCTTTTCCTCCTAAATCTGTAACTCCTATATGCCTGTTTTCCTTTTTAAAGCTGTAGCTACCTTAAGACAGGGAAAGTTTTGACCTCTGTTCAGTTATTCTGTGCCTTGATATTTAAATTATAGGTACTATATGAAATAGTAAGTAAAATAAAAGTTCCAGTGACTTTCAAATATCCCTATCAATATGTTTGTTTACTGGATTTGAAATTCCAGCCTTTATTATCTGAAGAACAGTTGACACCTGAGCTATGTTACGTATAAAATGCTTAAGGGGCTATTTTAAAATAAACTTTTAACTGCTTCTCTCCCCTCCCCCCTCCCCTTCAAATAAGGCTTCAGTTTTCATTAGATACAACACTGAGCTTGCAACTCATAGTCTCTTCATGGCAACTTACTGTGGATGTAACTGTTGGCGTTTCTTGAAAATCAGGCCCTAATGACCTTTCTGAGCTGCATGTTGCTAGTGGTGGCCTTCCTGAAGGAAGATGTTGCTTGTGATGTTAAGCATTTTGGTCAATCTGCTGAGTCAAAGGGAGATTATAAACTGGCTTCAGTGTGGTTGTATCATTGAAAAGAACACTTAAAGCAGCCTAGCTTCAAGAGTGTTCTTTAGCCTTCCGTTATCTACGTTTTGTTATTGTCTCTTGCTTTCATCTGCTCCTTATTGTTATTCAAGCAGGATTCTAGTGCATTAATGCTCTGTTTTCTTGCAAGAAGGGAGCAGTCAAAGAAATCAGCAACGTGTATTTGGCCAGTTGCCCAGCAGAGAAGTTGGAGTTTCATCAATCCTTGTTAGAGACTGACTTGATTTATTTTTTGGTTTGCTTGTTTCCAGATTCAGGAGGACCAATTATAATGTTTGATTTCATTAAGGAGTGAATGTTTGGTGTATAATTTTTTTTTTTGTCATGAACATTATAAGGATAAAAATTGATTTACAAGCTCTTAACTTGTGAACTGTAGCTAGTCAGTGTCACAAGTGACCCTCGCCCCTTCCTTTGCAGCAAAATGAACAGTATTAGCATTGAGCTTTGAAGTGTTCCTCCTAATATAAATCCTTATAGCACAAGGCTGAGCAAAATGGATAATGTTCCCTTTCTTTTTTTTTTTTTAAATTGAGAATTCTTTCACTAAAGAAGCTGTATTTAAAAAGTGTTGCCAAAACACATGCAAAGAAGTTGGATCTACAGTCAAAACCATGCTGTTGCAGCATATTGTGAATGCTGGGTAGACACTGTGGTCTGGCCCCCATTCAAATATCAAGAAATTATTATGTTGCACTTAGGTTCCTACCAGAGAGCTTTGTGAATAGAGTCAGACCATTATGGTAATTTTAGTAATGAGCCAGGTCTATCCGATTACATGTAGCAAATATTTAAAGCAATATGCTCTCTTGATGAGTGTAATGTTCCCGTTTGTATAGATATATAGATATTTTAACTAGTAAATACTGCTATTTTGGCCACTAACAAACAATTGGCAGAAGTAGGGGTAGCTCGTAGACTACTTCAAGGGTTCAGTAAGCATTGACAGTGTAGCTCTTGCTTAACTATAAATAGGCATTATCTGAAATTGGAATAGAATCCACTAAAATTGGAACTGAAAAATGATTTAGGCCTGTATAAAAAGGTTACAACAACTTTAAGACTGTTTTTTCACATTTTTATAGTTTATAATTTATCTGAATATTGGTGTTGCCTCCTCAACTGGTGCGTAAAATGGAAATATAGTTCTTTAGAGAATTTTAAATGTATAAAATTTAGTTCACTTTGGGAATAGTAACCTGGCTAAATATCTTGTAACTTGTTCCAGTTTAACTGGTCGTATTTGGTCCTTATACATTTTTATATGGTGTTTGCAATATATATTGCAGACGTGTACATGCTGTATATGTAATAAACACAGCGTGGATGAGGAGTTCTCAGATGTTCCTAGTGTGCACTATATATTAATAGCGTCTTGTGAACCATCTCCTCTTCCATATGCAATTGTGTGCACCATATCCCTTCCCATTTGCTGTAAAATCTCCCCATAACATGTAACTTGACACCTTGGAGTCAAATGATATCAATATTAGGGTTACCATATCTGAACTTTCAAAAAAGTGGACACTCCATTGGGGGGGTAGCCCCGCCCCCAGCCACTCCC
>NW_020664393.1:41942161-42015792 GCF_002925995.2 Terrapene triunguis | reverse complement strand
CCCCCCCCCCTGCTCCCTGTCCCCTGACTGCCCCCCTTCTCCAACTCCCCGGCCCCCTTACTGTGCCGCTTGGCTTAGAGCAGGTGTCTGTCTCTGCGCCCCAAGGAGCGCCCCGCCCGAGCGCTGCTGAGCGGCATGCTGAGGCTGTGGAGGAGGAGGGAAGCGGGTGAGGGGCTCTGGCTGCCGCTGCCAGCCCCACCGCCGCATTCCCTCACAGGCGCACAGCCCCACCCCGCAGCGCTGCCGGGCGGCGTGCTAAGGCTGCAGGGGATGGGGGGAGCCGGGAAGGGGCTTTGCCTGCCGAGGTCCCAATGCGAGTGGCACTCGGCCGCCCTGTCAGCCGCTTTTCAGTCGATAAATAGCCGACCGGGGGGAAATCCCGGACATTTTTAGATTTTTAGAAATCCCCCCTGGACGGCTATTTAAAGAGCGAAAAGCCGGACATGTCCGGGGAAACCCGGATGTATGGTAGCCCTAATCAATATAGTTTTTGTGTTAGTCCTTCGTTGTTGCACAGTTGTATTTCAAGGGAGTTCTGGATGTTTCTTGGCTTCCCAGTGAGTAATAAAAGTCAGTTTTATTAGTGATGAGTCTAGTATTGTCAACCTTGAGGGTTAAAAAAAAATCATATGTCAGGCCCTCCTAAAAATTAGATTTAAAAAAATAAAAATTGGGGCTTCTTTTTATTTGCCATCTGTGGGTGTGTTTTTATTATTGTTTTTTTTTTTTTTTTTTTTTTTTTTTTATCCTTTAGAAAACACTTGGTCCATGTTTTCACTGCAGCCATTAGGGCTAGAAAATTTTCTAAATGAAAGCTGAGATTCTTGTGTAATCACTTGAGTCCAGGAGCTGGGGCTTAAACAAAAACAAACCCCTCCAAATCTAAATATCATGAGACTTGCAATAAAATTTTGAGTTGGCAACCCTGTTTTTCTTTTGTAATGCCTTCTTCTGAAAAGCAGTTTTCAAAGTAGAAAATTGTGGTATCCATGTCCAGAGCTATCACAAGATAGTCGTAGAGATGATGTTTTATTGACTTGTGTGAGCACAATATTTCCCTACAGTATTAAAACTATGGGAATGGAACTTGCAGGCTTTTTGGAGTAGCGAGTTCTCTTTGTGCTCTAACCATCATAATTGGGATGTGGATATCTGTGTATGCGAATAACTTTTATAATTAATATTATACTTTGTGAGATCAGAATAATGCTGACTCTGAGATGTTCTCTGAGAGAGTTGCTGAATAAAATAATACCAAAATAGTATTTATCTAGAAGTGTAGTCAGCAAACTATTGCTTAAAAGCAAGCCGCTAAGTAACAATTAGGTAACTGTCTAGCCATTATGAATCTGCTGTGATTCATAATGGCTAGAATTTTATACATGTTCTGAAAGCTACACTAAATTTTATTTTTCAAAAAAGAGTCCTGCAAAGTCTACTCACCTTTCATAGCAAGGTCAGTACAAATACCTAGATGGAAAGTGTTTTCTCTGGTTCTGAAAAGAATCTGGCTTCTTTTTAAGTTGCTTCTGTACTTGCTTTTTATCAGACTTAGTTGAATAAGATGATTTGTGAGGCAGTCCCTGGGATTTTAGATGTTTATATCAACCATTGCTGCTGTCCCTCCAAGAAACTTCACATATGTGAACTTAACCAAGTTGCAAATGCATTATGTGAATAATAATTAATATGGGATTTTCTTTTTCAGCCCTTTTTCCAGCTTGTAAAATTACGGAAACTTGGACTCAGTGATAATGAAATTCAACGGCTCCCTCCAGAAATAGCAAACTTTATGCAGCTGGTGGAACTTGATTTGTCTCGAAATGGTAAGCTAGAGTATTCACAGACTTGTTTGGTTCTGCTCTATTTATTGTACACAGGAGAACCTCCGAGTTACAAATGCCTCAGGAATAGAGGTTGTTCAAAACTCTGAAATGTTCGTAACTCTGAACAAAACGTTGCGGTTCTTTCAAAAGTTTACAACTGAACTTTGATTTAAAACAGCTTTGAAACTTTACTATGCAGAAGAAAAATGCTGCTTTTAACCATTTTAATGTAAATAAAACAAGTACAGAAACAGTTTCCTTACCTTGTCAAATCTTTTTTTAAAACTTTCCATTTGTTTTGTTTTTTTAAGTAGTTTACATTTAACACAGTACTGTACTTGGTTTTTTGTTGTTGCTTTCCACCCCCCGTTTCTGCTGCTGCCTGATTGAGTACTTCCAGGTCCAAATGAAGCGTGTGGTTGACCAGTCAGTTTGTAACTCTGGTGTTTGTAACTCTGAGGTTCTACACTGTACTGTGATTCTCAATATGCTACTGGGGTCTTTGTATGGCTCCAAAGCCTCTAAATACCCTACAAAATGTGCTCCTAGATAATGCACAGAGTTTTCTGGAGTGCTAGACTGAGTGTGCTATGCTTCAGTGCTAAGGGGAACTAGCAGTAGAACTATAGCATTAGAGTTCTATTCTTTTTTCTACCCATTCCTTTCAGAAAGGTTAAATACCGCTGGCTGAAGTAAGTGTGTGTGTGTGTGTGTGTGCATCCTGTTTTGCTCTCTGTGTGTCTGTTTGGTAAGGTTTTTAAGCACAGTTTATAAATATACACCTAGAAGGCAGAGACCAAAATGAAAGATGTGGGAGAAAGCCCATCGATGTACAAAGACTATGCCCTGGTTAGATTTCCATTCCATTCCTCATCCTCTTCCGTCTCTCTCCCCCTAATCTTTTGTTGTTGTTCCTCGCTGCAAGTAAAAAGCATACCGTCTGTTGAGTTCTTGCGCTTGCTTCAACTGCTGTTCCTGCTTTTCCAAGCAGTGACAGTGAAATTGGTGTGACTTGTCAGCTTTGTAGCCTGGTGATCTCTTGGTAACTGTGGGAGATGTTTAGGACCTGCAGGGCCCCCTCTCAGCAGCTTGCTGCTCTGATGGATTAGGAGTAGCAAATCAGTGTTTAGGACTGGAGCATGGTCTCTTGTTGCCTGGGCCAGCAAATATCAGGAACACTGCAGAAGCAACACACCAGTCTCCTGGGCAGAGGGGTCGTACTCAGTGATACGCTTCTGGTTTAGTGAAGGAACAAGAGCCAGTTAAGTGCAGAGGCAGTCATGTCTATCCTTTTTATATCTGGAGTGTTGCTTCAGGGTATACTCATGAAAATTGCCATGTATGGGGGGGACGGGGACAAAAATGTACCTGAATATAAGGAGAATGAACACTGAAGAGCTAGAGAAATGAAGTTAAACTGTAAGGGAAATTTGTATTTTGTTTCCATTTGTAGAGTCACCCAACCTTTCCTCTTCTTCCCCACCCACTCATACCTGTGTGAAGGTGTCAGGTGATTGCAGTCTCACCTAACCCCTCCTCTGGACATTCAGTGATGAAATGCAGCCACTTCTGACCCCCATTCCCAAAAGAATTACTGCAAGATTTCCACTGTACTGTATCATTTCATGCATATTCACAAAGCTTTGTAGGAAAAAGGCTGTGTGATTGAGCAGGAATTATCTGGGAGCCAGAAAGAATGCATTCAGTTGGTTAAGAAATTGCATTGTAAAAATGGTGTATATGTCTGTGTGTTAATGCCATTGGCTTTATGTACAGCGTTTGGCTGTGTAGGTCTGCCAAGAGATGGCAACCCTTTAATTCCAAAGGAAACAGTACTTTGGCTCAACTCTGTTTTTTCCCTGCAAATGAATAACTGACTGCAGAAAAACTGATGAAGCAGAGCCATTGAACATTAAGCAGCCTGATTTCACTTGGAAGTTGGCATGGGAGTTCAACTCTAACAAGAATGGATAGTGTGAATGAATGTTTCTGTGTGAAGGGTGGTGGTGGTTATAAAGTACTTCCTTGTGCAATAACTTGTGAAGTGATGACTTGGACTAAAGTAGGTTGCAGGAAGCAATTTCTCTTGTACATCCAAGGTCCAGTCTTAATCACCCATTTTATTGTGCTATTTTCTTGTCTTCCAAGTTCATAACCTGAAATGACTGGCTTAACTTTCTTCAGTTTAATACAGTTGCATGTAACTGCTTACAACTTAGTTGCTTTTGTCAATCTAAAAAAACCTTGTGTAAGGATTCTCACAATATTCTAAATATCAGAGTGTTCTGTGAGGTTCCTACTTCTGTTCTTCAGAACAGCTTTACTTAGGAGAGAGAATCTCAACATGCCTAAGGTTCCTCCTACCCAGTGACTCTCTGTTAATCAATTTTTGCTATTTATGTACTCAGCAAAAACTTCAATCGTGTTTCTCTTTCAGACGTAGAAAAACAGCTCTGCTTGTGAAAACATGACCTGCTGCATGCATAGGGACGTGTGGTGGTGACATCTTAACTCTGGGCACAAGAGATCATTGTTCTGTTCTTGTCCTAGCTGTTTGCTTAGTGCACTAATGGCTTTCATTTCTGACCATCCTACTTCCTTCAGAGATGGAATACTAATACTAGTTCATTAAATTACAGTTACCACCACTGGCCGTTGTACCGGACTATTCCCCACAGATAAAATGGGATACTCTGAATGTTCTACCACAGGATGAGGTGGAGGAGAATTTACTGAATGAACAGAATGCTTCCATCCTTCTCCTATCATAGAGCTAATGTTTCTTCCTTTCTCCCCACCCTTCAAGTGATAAGCTGAGGGAAACTTTACATATCAGATGTATAGACTACAGAATTGCATTGCAAATCGAAAAAGGTGTGTAAAGAGCCAGTGGCATCCCCAGCACCAACAAATATAACTTGCACAATATTTTAAATTCCAAGATATAAGTGAATTGCTACATGCAGGCAACACTTCATCATGCTGTCAGCAGAGTGAGTCTCTCTCTTATGTTGGCAGGAAGGGAGGAATGCTACTCAGTGGAAGCTTTGTCAGGGATGGTGAAGATCCATTCCCTGCTGCCTTTGCTCCTTGCTCTTTATTACTCCCCAGAAGTCCCAGCCCTCCTGTGCTTGCCACCCAAGTGCCCAATCTCCTAACTCGATATACTAGGATTTCTAAGACTGAGGGACATCTTATGCTCCCCATTGAGGTAGCAGCAGCTGAGAAGGAGGAATAATAATAAACTCCAACAAAGGACACCTTCAGTACTTCAGAAAAGATGTTTGTGCAAACGTAATCATTGTACATGTGGATTATCCCTGCATATGGGACTGGAAATTTAGGAAATTTGCACGAGGAATTAAGCTAATGTACAGTGGACTGAGTTTACTTCTGAATGAGAGCATCCACACAGGAGTCTAAGGATATGCCTATATTTAAACAGCTACAGCTGCAGAACTGCAGCTACAGCTGCAGAACTGCAGCTGTGCCGCTGTAGCGCTTCAGTGGGAACAATCCCTACTCCAACAGGAGGGATTCTCCTGTTAGCGCAGGTAATCCACCCCCCCGAGAGGCAGTAACTAAGTTGATGGAAGAATTCTTCCATTGACCTAGTGCTGACTACATCGGAGGTTGGGTGGTCTTAGTTACATCTCTCAGGAGTGTGGATTTTTCACACCCTTGAGAGACGTTGCTATGCCAATATAAGTTCCCATTGTAGACTGGCCCTAATGTGCTTTAAGTAATACACTTTAAATTCACACCTTTAATTCATTTGGTTTAATTTCTTTGTAGACAAGCCTTTAGGATTCTTGAGTTTGACTGACAAAAAGTTGCTCTTCCTGGTGTGGGCAGGGTTTTCAGCTTGGGTAGCTGGCACAGGCCATCTGCTTGGAGGAGACTATGCCTACACCAGAAAAGTTGTGCTGGCATACCTATACTGGTATAGCTATAATGGCAAAGTGTCCTACATAGATGCAGCTTATATCAGCATACAAGTGCTTTTGCTGGCATAGTTTACACCAGTTCCCCTGAGAGCCATTAACTATGCCTGCAAAGGCTCTCTTACGCTGGTGTGTGTAGACTAGGGGCTGATCTACACTAGAAAATTAGATTGACCCAACTACGTGGCTCAGGGGTGTGAAAAATCCACACTGCTGAGTGATGTACTTAGGTCAACCTAAGTTCCTGTGTAGACAGCATTCAGTTTACAGAAGAATTTTTCCATTAACCTAGCTACCGCCACAGGGGTTCTCGTGTCACTGGATTAACTACAGTGCTGCAGCTGTGTCACTGTAGCGTTTTTCAAGTGTAGACAAGCCCTAAGACTTATAACTAGGGTGACCATAGCTTCCCAAAGAGAAAATGGACACTCCCAGCCACTTGCCTGAGGCCCTTCCCTCCCCACCCCCGAGGCTGTTGCCTGTCGCTGGAACCCTGCTGGCCCCCTCCCCATGCTGGAATGTTGCCTTACCCCCCCCACCCCCGCCCCCGCTCTGTCTTCCTCCCTGGTGCGGGGAGGGGGCTGGCATCTCCACTCACCCCCACCAAACATTCCTCCCCACTGCACCCCACTTTTTGACACAAGTGGGCATCTGTCCCATTTACTCTTGCCAACTGATCAAGTCAGCAAGAGCAAACGGGACAAATGCCTACTTTTGGGGGGGGGAAGTCTGGATGGCTGGGGCCATGCTTAAAAAAGGGACTGTCCTGGTCAAAATGGGACATATGGTCACCCTACTTATACTGGTATAGCTATGTCTGTTTAAACAAACAAACAAAAAAACCCCCACACGCCTAACCAATATAGCTATGCCTGTATAAGTTTTAAATGTAGACCAGGCCTCAGCACTGCTTCTTGCCTCAAAAGCAGCATGGCTTCTGCAGATGCTAGCACCCTACCATGACTAACGTGAACTGTTTTAGCATTAACTTCACACTGGCAATGTCTGGGGCTTATAGCAGTGAGGATGATGGCAACTATGTCCTTTTCTATCCTAGCTGTTCACTGTTCCTTGTCAAACAGTAGTTCCTCCATCAACTACTTCAGTCAAACTGAGGGGACGAGAATTTACCCATCTTAGGGCTTGGCTACACTTGCAGCTGTAGAGCGCATTGGGTTAAACCAGCCTTCGGAGAGCGCACTAGGGAAAGCACTCCAGTCTGTCCACACTGACAGCTGCAAGTGCACTGGTGTGGCCACATTTGCGGCATTTGCAGCGGCATTGGGAACAGTGGATTATGGGCAGCTATCCCAGCGTTCAAGTGGCTGCAACGTGCTTTTCAAATGAGGGGGGGTGGAGTGTGTTGTTCGTATGTGGGGGGAGAGAGAGAGTGGGTTTTTGGAGTGCTGAGAGTGTGTCAGCACGCTATCTTGTAAGCTCAGATCCCCCCTACCCCTCTCTCTCTCTCTCTCTCTCACTCAGTAAATGTTTGCTTTGCCCCGTTGCAGATAAGCAGCCACTGTCTGAAACGGAGCTCTGAAAAGGCACTTCCGCATTCCTCAGCCATTTCACAACAAAGAGAAGAGAGGCCACCTGACTTAAGGGGATTATGGGACGTTTCCGGAGGTCAATTAGAGCGCTGTAACATAACTCCTCATTCACACTGGCCCTGGGGTGTCTCAGCCAATACGCAACACCCGTTATCCCTCTCGTGGCGGTGGAGTACCAGGAGTGCTCTAGCCAAGGAGTCAGAGCGCTCTACGTGCCTTGCCAGTGTGGATGGGGAGTAAGGTAGAGCGCTCTCGGAGGCTTTATTGCGGTATAAAGTGCCAGTGTAGCCAAGCCTCTAATTTCTAGAGTGCTCGTGTGTTCGCATGATTGAGGTGCAAAAAGCTGATGGCCTGAGGGCTGTTTCTTCTCTTGTGTGAAATAATAATAATAATAATATATGGAGATATCCTATCTCCTAGAACTGGAAGGGACCCTGAAAGGTCATCAAGTCCAGCCCCCTGCCTTCACTAGCAGGACCAAGTACTGATTTTGCCCTAGATCCCTAAGTGGTCCCCTCAAGGATTGAACTCACAACCCTGGGTTTAGCTGGCCAATGCTCAAACCACTGAGCTATCTGGTATGCTGTCACTTCTGTGTATGAACTATTCTCATGCAACTGAAGTTCCTTCCCATTACATGTGAAATAAGAAAGCTACCTTCACCTGAGGATCGATTCTAGGGTCCCATTATTAGGGGAGTTTTTTGTAAAGTAGAATTTGGCTAAAAAGCCAGCATTTTGTTGTGCTTTATAATTTATATAAAGGATGAAGTCTCTCCAATTTGCTGCTGTTCCATTGCTTAACATTGGTAGCTTTGTTTGGCCTTTCGGACAATAATTTGGAGCCTTGTGAAGATCGTTGCTAGGGGGTAAATGTTCTCTTTGCCCCTCTCCTCCTCCTTCAGTAGCACCAGGCCTGCTTCAGCCTGAAATGAAAACAGGACTTGCCTTGCACTCATAGTTGTGGAATATAAATATTATCTTTCTTCTAATGAAATAAAATTTTTCTTTTAGAATTCCTTAGGGGCTGTCCTGCAACTATTGTCTTGCTGCCTTTTCATTCTGGCCTTGTTTCTTCTCTCCTACTCCCCTTGTATTTCTGTACTATTATATTTCTGTCTGCTGTTGTAGATTACTTTCTTTGCTGGGATGGTCCCTGAATCTGTGTACAGACTGCTGTGTGGAGTGACCCTCTGACTTAAGCTTCTTTTTCGAGGCATGTCCCTGTGGGTGCTCCGCTTCAGGTGATTGTGCATCCCTGCACCTTTGGTTGGAGAATTTCAGCAGCAGTGCTCGTCTGGTTTGCAAATGTGCTCTCCCCATCTTGTACCATTGTCAGCACCTAACTAGTGCTGCGCAACTTGACCCCTCCCCCCCCCTCAGTTCCTTCTCAGCTGTCCTCTGCCTGAGATGGATCTCCCAGCAGTGTTAAAACCGATAACTATACTTAGTGTTTAGAACAGTCTTTTAGAGTGGTCTTAAGTACCCTAGTTAGGCTTACTTATCCCTTTCTCCCTGTTTATTTTCTTAAAAAAACAAACCAAACCTTTTTTTCCTCTCCCCTTTCTTCCAAGTTTGTATATCCCTTAGTATAGTTTGTGTTCACTGTTAGGATCAAACCACTATAATTTGAATCATGCCTGGTTCACTGGACGTCAAATGCTGCCTTGCCTGGCGGGAGGTGATCCCAGTCTCAGATGGACACTCAGTACCTCTGGCGCCTAGGTGAGAGACACGTCCCACAGAAGTGCTCTCTCTGCACTAGCTTAAAACCTTGTGTCAGGAAGGACGGAGACCTATGTCTCAAACTTCTATTAATGGAAAAGTCTCTGTGCCTGGCATCCGATCCTGGTCCACAGAATCCCTCTGGACTATAGTCTCCAGCAACTTCACTCTTCTCACAGTGGAAAGCTTCCTCCTCCAAAAAGGTAGTGAGGAAAAGAGCATTGACTTCCTCCCCTAAAGAGCTTCCAAAAAAGAAGTGGTCTCTGGCCCGCTCCATACCCTTGGTACCAACTGCACTGCAGCTGAGTACTTACAAGCCACAGCGTACCATGAAAGCGGGCAGGCTCGGCGTCAAGGGGCAAACAGACACCTACCTCCTCTGCTACGGCATAGACAGAGCTGCCTAAAGATACGGCACCACTTCCTGTCCCAATAATGCAGAGCGCTCAGATGTCAGCACTGACAGCCGCAATTGCAACAGCATCGTTGGCACTGACCACCTCAGTACTGAAATCATTGGCACTGCACCATTTTCTACACCACAAGGACCTACTTGTTTCATTGACGCCAGAATCATCTCTCTTTTTGGTACCAATGTTTCTCCAGCATGTTCGGCACCATGTCATCCCATTTCATCTTTGGCCCCTCCATTTTCCAGCGAGGAGGAAGATGAGGAGGAGGGTGCCTTCTGCTGTGAGGAGGATGGCACCACCTATGCCATTCCCCACTCGGTGGGCCTACTGCGACCCCTAGGGACTATATAGGAGACAGTACCCCAGGCCCCCGAGACCGTCCAAGGGAGAGGATTAGATTTCCCCCACCATCCTCAATGACTGCACCATCAGAGCCCCTTGAAGAAAGCTTTGAAGAATAGGAGGCGACCTTGGAACAGGACACGACACCGGCAACTAACATTTCTTCTTCTTCTTCCCAGAAGAGGCCATAATGCCACCGCCACCCACATTTCCAAGAGCTCTTTAAAAGAATCACTGATTCCCTAGAGATCCCTCTAGAGGAGGTCCCAGAGTTCCAACACAAATTACTGGACATTTTCCAAGCCTTCTCTTCATCGAAAATTGCGCTTCTGATAAACAACACACTCATGGAGTTGGCTAAAAACATGGCAGACCCCGGCTATGATACTGCCTACTTCCGAGAGAGTGGATAAAAAGTAGTGTCCCCTCCAAGGAAATGGACTTTTTATTTTCTCACCCCACATCAAATTCCTTAATGGTTGATGCCATCAACCAATGAGGCAGGCAGCACCAATCCAGATTCACTTTGAATGACAAAGAGTAAAAACAGTTAGACCTCTTTGGCTGCAAGGCCTATTCATCAGCCACTCTTCAATTTCGGATCGCCAGTTACGCTGCTCTAATGGCAAAATATAACCACACGAACTATTCCAAACTCTGATTTTATTGACATAATTCCATAAGACAAAAGAGATCAATTTAAAGCCATAATTTCAGAGGGCCAACTCCCAGTTAAACCACTTAACAGGCATCTTTAGATGCGGCTGACCCAGCGGCAGACTCCATGGCCACTGTCCTAGTTATGCATCAAGTTTCGTGGCTTCACTTGTCTGGCTTCCCAAAAGAAATACTATCCACAGTGGAAGACCTTCCATTTGATGACCAGAAGCTGTTTGCAGCAAAGACTGATGAGTCCCTTCACACCATGAAGGACTCTCTGGTAACTCTTCGCTTCCTTGATATATACACACGTGCATCAAAAAGAAAACCGGGTAAATACTATGCCACCCAATGTACAAGGTCTGTCCCATATGCCCAACAACAGAGGAAATATGACAGGCACAGACAGACCTCCAAAGCATCAACCACCCTGAGCTCAATCATTAGCATCCCACCAATCCTCTGAAAAACAACAATTTTGAGGGTTTGGTCGAAGGCTTGAGAGACCTCCCCATTCCTCAGTGCTGACGCCATCACTGGCCAGCCCCCATTTTATTTAGCGTGGCAATCCATCACCATGGACAAATGGGTTCTAGAAATAATTTATTCAGGCTATGTGATACTGTTCATCTCCATCCCACCCACTTTCCCTCCCTGTACCTCTTCAGGGACCCCTCTCACGAACACCTTATACGGCAAGAAGTAAGCCACCTCCTACATCTGGGCGCCGTACAACAGGTACCATCACAACGCAGAGGGAAAAGCTTTTTCTGGGTTAAGAAGTAGTGGTAGTAAAAGAACAGTGGATGGAGGTCTATTCTATACCTCAGAAAACTCAACAAATTCGTCCAGTGGTTCACAATGGTCACATTAGCAACAATAATATTCTTGCGGTAGTGGCGGCACACCTCCATAAGCAGGGAGTGACAATATTTCTCTATATGGGTGATTGCTTTCTAAAAGCACCCACAGAGGCGGCCGATGCTATAGATATTCTGCACAAGATAATCGCCCTCTTCTCGCGGCTGGGATTCCAAGTAAACATTGACACCCATGCAGAAACTGGACTTCAACGGGGCCCATCTCAAAGCTCTAGAGGCCAAAGCGTCCCTACCACCGACCAGATTAGTTACCATAGTCTGATCTTCACAGTACTGAATAGCCCACAGATATCAGTGCAGACCTATCTCCAACTGTTAGGCCATATGGCAGCAACCACATCCATAGTATGACACACATGACTTCACATGCTCTGCATTCAGGGTTGGCTAAGAACTGTCTACATTCCATACAAACATGGCCTGAACAGGCACCTCACTCTGCTGCTCAAAGTCAAAGACTCTCTACACTGTTGGACCCAACCCCACAACATGTGTGTGGGAGTCCCTTTCATGCAGACTCCACCCTCAATGCTTCTCACAACAAACGCCTCCTTGATGGGGGGGCCCACCAACAACATCACACAATTCAGGGAAGATGGTCTCCTTCTGAGACACCATTACACACAAACTTCTTGGAATAGCGCAGTCTGCAATACGTGCTTGCACTTCCTGCCCTTGATCAGGAACAAAACCAACATTGTTTGCATGTTTTATATAAACTGACAGGGGAGCAAGATCATGCTTCCTGTGCAGTAAAGCCAGAAAACTATGGAACTGATGTATCTGCTACAATGTCAACATGTCCGCCTCATATCTCTCCGGCTGTCAAAACACCACAGCAGATACAAAGAGGAGGGAATTCTCTCCGGACCATGAGTGGGAGCTAAACAACACGGTTCTGTAGAGCATATTCAAACACTGGGGTCACCCATTCATAGACCTCTTCGTGACATCCCAGAATTACAAATGCCTGCAATTCTGCTCAAGAGCAGGGTTGGGGTTCTGATCCCTGGGCAATGCCATTCTTCTCAAATGGGATGTGCCTCTGCTATACGTGTTTTCCCCCATTCCCCTGCTATCAAGGATAATACACAAAATAAGAGGAGACAAAACCAAAGTCATATTGATAGTCCCCACGTGGCCCAGACAAACTTGGTACTCATACCTTTTGAGGATGGCGGTATGTGCACCATGCACTGTTCCACTTCTGCTGAATTGTCTATCGCAAGATGCTGGACAGATTTATCACCCAAACCTGGAGAGGCTTCACCTGAGAGCATGGCTCCTACATGGTTCCATCACGACGAACTGACCTGCTCGGAATAGCTGAAAGACATATTATTGAACAGTAGGAGGACAACCACATGCAATACTTCATAAATGGAGGAGATTCTACATCTGGTGCAAAAACAAACTATCCCGAGCCGTTACCGCCCCCCTTACCAATGATTTTAGAATACAGGCCAGAGTTCTTTAGTTGCAGCATATCCCTTAGCTCGCTCACAGTCCATCTTGCAGCTATTACCGCCTTTCATCACAAGGTAGACCGTCACCAGGAAAAGCAGCATGAAGAAGAAGAAGAAAGAAGACCATAAGGTATATTTTCCCTTCCTATCACCAAATGCTTTCTTAGGGATATCAGAAACGTCTACGCTGAAATACGAGTACCTACCCCACCGTGGGACTTGAACTTGGTAATACACTGCCTACTGGGGCCCCATTTGAACCATTAGCAACATGCTAACACATCTGTCAGTGAAGGTGGCATTCTTAGTCGCTATCATGTCTGCCTGACGAGTGGGAGAATTAGGGGCCCTCCTGGCATACCCACCATATACCATCTTTTTCAAGGACAAGGTCACCCTAAAACCTCATCCTAAATTTTTACCCAACCAATCCATCTTGCTTCATTTTTCCCGAAACCTCATGTGAGCTAATGGGACTCAATATTTCACACTCTGGACATCAGATGTGCATTAACGTGCTACTTTGAGAGAACCAAGACCTACTGAAAGTCACTGAAACGTTTTATTTCAACTTTGGAACGATCTGAAGGTTTTGCCTTTTCCAAGCAGACTGTCTAAATGGATTTCTGGATGCAGCCACCTTTGCTACCAACAGGAGGATATACAGCTCTCAACAGGGATCTGAACACATTCCACCAGGTCCATATCAACCTCAGTAGCCTTTCTCAACAATGTACCAATCATGGACATCTGTAAAGTGGCCACCTGGGCATCCGCATACATGGTCAGAAAACACTATGCAATTGATCTGAGTTCAAGTTTGAATGAATTGGTAGGACTTAGTATATTATCATCAATTACCCATGCAACTCCAAAGCCCCTTCCATTGACCGAGGGGCACTGCTTGACAGTCACCTGAAGTGGAACACCCACAGGGACACTCTTCAAAGAAGAAAAGATTTCTCACCCTGTACAGTAACTGAGGTTCTTCACGATGGTGTTCCTGTAGGTGCTACACTACCTGCCCTCTTCCCCGCTACTTCAGAGTTCAATTTCTGGACTGTATGGTAGAGAAGGAACTGAGAGGGGTCTGGTTGTGTGGTGCTAGATAGATGCTGACAATGGCACAAGATGGGGAGAGCACATGCATGACCCAGATGAGCACTGCTACTGAAATTCTCCGATCAAAGGTGCAGGGATGTACAATCACCTGAAGTGGAGTACCCACAGTGACACCATCTTGAAGAACCTCAGTTACTTAACAGAGTGAGTAACCTTCTCTTATTATTCTCTCCCCTCACTGTCTTCTTACTGCCAAGTATTAAAATGACCTGTTAATTGTGTGTATTTTTAAATGGGTTTTTGTCTAGAAACGGAATCTGAAGTCTATCCTGGACTTTATTTGCAGATGCCCTCACTAAAAGGTGAACAGGAAAGCATTTGAGTGGTAGTGCTTTCTTAAATATTTAGGTATATTGTTAAGAGAAACCCCTGGCTACATATTTAGTTTCTCTCAAACTCTCTTGTGCTAATACTGAATATAAGACAGTGAATTTCCCTATTCGAGAAAGTCTTAGTTTAACATCCTCAGCAGGTGCAGGCCCTACAACCTCTTAATGTCGCTGTTTGTTTGCCAGTATAGAAGCATGAGGTGGTTTCCTTTTCTACATTGCTTTACTTTCCCCCCCAATCCTCCTGGCGCCGGGGACGGGGGAGAAGACTTGTAAACTGTGTAAGCAGCATTAACTTAAATTATGTCTGAGGTAGCATAAATATGCAAGTAATAGTTATCCCATTGTAAGGCTGTGTCTGAATGGAGATTTTACCAAAATCATTCCCACCAGTGCCATCCCCAGTCATCTGTAAAATTTCTTAGTGTAAACAAGGCTGTAAGGAGGTACCAAGAAGGAATAAGTGAATCAGGGATGTGAATGTCAAAGAACAGATAAGGCGTGGTAGGCTGATTTCCTAGGAGATCTATGAATATTTTAAAGGTTATTAGGAAACACTTACACCCCTGTTCCTCCCTCCCTCCCTCCCTCCCCGCTCACTTGAAAGTTGACTTGCTTTGTCAGAAAGGGCCACAGAACAAACATCTTTTTGATAGTTTGTATTTCAATTAGTTTCCCATCTGATGTTTCTCAGATGTTATTTCCCAGTCTACAGTGCGTACTAAATAGTGACTTTTAATGGTTTTTAAGACCTTGTCTACACTACAAGTTTTGTTGACAAGTCAGCTTTCATGCACAAAACAGTGGAGGTGTACATACTGCAATGCTCCTTCTGCCAACAAAACTCTCCTGCTTTGCCGACAAAATAAAACCACCTCAATGAGAGGCATAGAGCTTTATGTGGCAAAGTTATATTGACAAAGTGTCAGTGTTGACACTGTGCTTGGTTATGTTGCTATACTTGGTCTCCAGGAGGTGTCCCATAATGCCCATCCTGACCACTCTGGTCAGCAGTTTGAACTCCACTGCCCTGCACCCAGGTACACAGGTATCCACCCCTCTCCCTTTAAAGGCTTGGGAATTTTGGAAATTCCACTTCCTGTTTGCTCGGTGTGAGCAGCTCACATCGCATTTTCCCAGCTCATCATGGTGGCTCCACGCAGCAAACACTCTCCCACTTGGAGCACACCTGAGTTGTTGGATCTGTTGGCGCTGTGGGGAGAGGAGGCTGTGCAGTCCCAGCTCCACTCCAGCCATAGGAACTTCTATACCTATGGTCAGATTTCTCCTGGCATGTTGGATAAGGGCTACAAATGGGACACGCATCAGTGCCATGTGAAGCTAAAGGAGCTGAGGCAGGCCTACCAGAAGGCAAGGGAGGTAAACGGTTGCTCTGATGCTGTGCCAAAGATCTGCCACTTCTATGAGGAGCTGGACACTATCCTTGGTGGCAACTCCACCTCCACTGCCGAGAGACCAGTGGATACTCGGGTGGGAGTGGACAGTGGACTTAACCCTGCGGACGAAGTTGTGGACGAGGCGGTTGGTTGAGTTGGAGGACGATGTGAAACACACGCAGGGTCGTCTGGTGGTGTGGTGAGTTAGGACTTCTTTTCCACTCTGGAGGGGTCTAGTTCCAGCAGTCTGTCTCTGGTGCTCATGATGCAGGAGAGGAGAGCCCTCTTAAATGATATTTTTGAGTTGATGCTGATCGGAGCAAGGAGGACATGTTCAGAGAGGTGCTCCAATACTCAGAGGCTGAAAAAAGAGAACGCAGGGAGTGGAGAGAGACCCTGAAGGAAAAATGTAAAATAGGAAGGCAGGACAGAAAGGAGAGTGAGGAGCGCATTGTAAAGGGCCAGGAGCGGATGAGAAAAGTGATGGAGGAGCAAACAGAGATGTTGAAGTCCCTAATCACGCTCAAGGCAGAATACATATGGCCTCCCCCTCCCCCAGCTGATACAGAACTGCTTTCCCCAAAGTCCTCCCGCACATACCTTGCAACTTCCCGGAATGTCTCGGTACCCCGTTCACTCCACCCCTTTGGACAGTTTCCAAAATGAGAGCTGGACTTGCACACCGCTATAAGAGCCTATATGCCCTGTATTCTTATCTCCCGTCCCACCAAGTCTTTTGTTTGTGTTGTTAATTGGTATTTAATAAAAACAAACTCTCAAAAAGATAAGCAATCTCTATTTGTCTCGTACACGTGGTGGTTGCTCATGGTAGTAATACATAGTGTCAGTTTGATCATTTGCTGACTAAATCCCAGTCAGGAATCATCACAATTTTCGTGCAAGGTGGCAAGTTAACAAAGCATGGCAGAATGCTATGCAGAAAAACACATTACTGGTGCTCATTGTCAAAATGTTGCTTCAAAGCCTCCCTGACTCGAATAGCCTCCCATTATGCCCCCCTAATAGCCATGGTATCTGGCTGGTCAAATTCAGCAGTCACGCGATCCACCTCTGTGCTCCACCCCGGGGGAAACTTTTCACCCTTAGCCTCACAAATCTGGAGCATGCAGCTGGCTGCTATGACCACGGGAATATTTTCCTGGTTTAGGCCTAATCTGCCATTAAGGTAGCACCAGTGCACTTTTAATCTGCCAAAGGCACATTCTATGGTCATTCTGCACCTGCTCAACCTATTGCTGAAGCACTCCTTGTTGCTGTCCAGGTTTCCCATGTAAGGCTTCATGAGCCATCGGAGTAAGGGGTACACTGGGCCTCCCAGGATCACTATGGGCATTTCAACATCCCCTACTGGAATCTTATGGTGTGGAAACAAAGTTCCAGCTGGGAGCATTGTGTGAACATGCACAAGCAATGTAATTATACTGGTTTTTGCTAGTCAATGCCAGTGTTCCTGAAGATGTGTGTCATGCACCTTCCCAGACCATCTCATGTTGATGTCCGTGAAATGCCCACTGTGATCCACAACCGCCTGCAATACCATAGGGAAGTACCCCTTTCTATTGATGTACTCTGTCGCAAGATGGTCCAGGGCCAAAATTGGAATATGCATGCCATCTGTTGCCCTGCCGCGGTTTGGGAATCCCATTGCTGCAAAGCCATCCACTTTTTCATGCATATTGCAAGAGTCACAGTCCTTTGTAACAGGATGCAATTAATGGCCCTGCACACTTGTTTTACCGCAGCCCCAACAGTTGACTTCCTGACTCCAAACTGATTCATGCCCGACCAGTAGTAATCTGGAGTTGCCAGCTTCCACACAGCGGTCGCCACATGCTTCTCCACTGAGAGGGCAGCTCTCATTTTGGTGCCCTTGTGCTGCAGTTCTGGGGTGAGCTCTGCACACAGTTCCAGGCAGGTGCTCGTCATCCCAGGCCTGCATAACAATGAAGTCTGACCACTCAGTGCTTGTTTCCCAAACCCCAAAGCAATGGTCCACTGTGTTCAGCTGCTCCGTGAATGCCAAAAGTAATCTGGTGGTGTTTGTTTCTATGGCACACAGCAGGTCAGGCAATTCTGATTCCTGTTCAGATTGGGAGCTCATGATATCCTGCATGGCCATCCGCAATGTGCTCATAACAGTGACTACAACAGTAGATAGCAGTGCGGTATCCCTCCTTTCAGACAGAGATGGTGGGTGCACAGTAAAGATGGAGCTGTTTAAAAAATGCTACGAAATGCAGTTGGAAGCCCATAGAATGCTGGGACAGAAAAAAAACTGCATCATGGGATATAGAGCCCACACATGTGATGCACTGCAATCCATTCTGCCTTCCCACAAGTCCTAGCTGCAGAAGGTGTTGAGTAGCACAGTGGGATAGCTTCCCGCAGTGCACTGCTCTCTCTGTCTGTGCTAGAGCACCAACTGGATGTGCTGCTGACTGAAGGAGCATTGTGTGAACACGCACCAGCAATGTAATTATACTGGTTTTTAATAGTCAATGCAAGTTAAACTGACAAGCTCTGTAGTGTAGACAAGGCCTAACTCTGTCAAATATGACAAATTTTTAAGGGGAACAGCAAAGATATATCCAGGCCAAACTCAAGTCTTGGTGCAGATCATGAGAACTCTTCACAGAATGGTCAAAAAAATATATTAGCAGTGTCAGGCAGTCTTCATAGGGAAAGTAATATCACGCTCTGTACTAATATGCTTTCTTGGTGTGTAAAAATACTAAACTCAAGTATGGTTTTAGTGGCTTTAAGTATGTGACTATCAGTCTTTTAAATTAGATATTTACTTTGTACTCAAGATTGGCTATCTTCTTGGAGCCAACATTTAGACGAAGGAATTATGGAAGAAGAAATGCATATTATGTCTAGTTTTAGCTCTGAATTCTGGCAGCGTTCTGTTCTTCCCATGACCCTGCAGAATTCCTTATTCATTTGCCGCCCAAAAGAAAAAAAAAATTGCTGTACAAATGATTAGTGGGTCAGAGGGTATGTCCACTAGAGACTAAATGAATTGGATATGCACAGCTTATTTGTATTCTACAAATAGCCGTAGAAATGAAAGACAAGAATGAATTACAGTACTTTGCCTAGTCAGTATGCAAGACTAGTGAAGATGGAAATGTAAGTTTTTGTTAGTGATTGGGAGGGGAAAGATCATCTTCACAGTGAGGTCTTGCAGTGGAATTATATAATTAGGGAAGTTAAATAAGGGAGTGGATTGCCAACACAGAATTTGTCTAAAGGATTTTTTTTTATATCTCTGTGTTGGACAAGATGGCCCAAAAATTAGCTTCTAATCTTATTCAAGGGTGAAGCCTATAACTGTATTTCATCCTGTGTACTACCACAAAATCATCTTAGTCTTCCTAAATCCTTCAGTTTTGGATGCAGACGAATAGGGTCATACTACTTTGTCACTTCAGAAACTGAGACCATTTCACTCCTACCCATCTCTGGATCCAAGACAAAAAATATTCTTATCAAAAAGCTCTCCATGGACTTGCTCAACTCCTACTTTGTCATCGCCTCTGTTCATTCATTCCATTTGCCTTTACCTTCTGCCCCTTTAGTATGACTCAATACACTTGGGCTTCTCCATGTAATTTACCTGGAACTCCTCCTCAAGGACACACTTTCTTTTCCATCTCACCTTTTGAACCTTTCCATCCGTTTCATGTTGGCTTATAATTGATCACCTCTACTTACCCATTCTTCCCTGACATTACTGATGGCTTAAATTCATCACTAACTAGTCCGCAAGATGATTTTTTGGTTTTAAATTTCACCCCTTCTTCCTTGTCTGTAGCGTCCCTTGTTCTGTCTGTGTAACCCACATGCTTTATAAAGTAGTAACTTGATGACTTCTTTTTGAAGCCCAAAAAAGGAAGAAAAGCAATGGGGAGGAGGAATGGATTTGCATCATTCATTTGCATCTCTTGTTCACCTGTGTGCGCAGCGGAGTAGGGAACATGATTATAAGTTCCAGAAGAAAGGCATGGCAATAATTGTAAGCTCTTTGGAGCAGGGACTGTCTGTTCTCTATTAGTACAGCGCCTGGCACAATAGAGTCCTGGTCCTTGACTAGGGATCCTAGGCAGTAGTACCAATTGAGGGGGAAGTGGCGAATGCCCTTCTGCCCCCAGGTTTGTGCACTTTTTAAGTATTGGTCCCAGGCTAAATCAGTACAGCTGTTGCCAGAGCCAACCGGAGCATCACTTTGGCTACTTGGCTGCAACACCACTGAAATTTGACCCAGCTGCCCCTTTTTACAGATGGAGGGGCATCAGAGCCAAATATTAGTGAATGGCATTGCAACCTGGCACATGAGGTTGCGGCATCACTCAAATTTGGCCCTGCTGCCCCATCATCCAGATGGAGGGGTGGCTGGGCCTAAAAGTGTTGGGAGTTTGTTCCTGTACAGCAGAGCCTGCTGAGAACTCTACTCCTGGCAGCACTGGCTCAATGAAGCAAGTGGGTAAGAGAGAGGGGAGACTGAGGCTCCCTGGCTGAGGGAGATCTGCTGCCTCAGTGTGGGGGAGGAGGTTGGGACAAGTAGGACCAGAGCGGGGTCCTTTCTGTGGAGTTGGTGGGGACTGGAGTTGGCCTCTTCCCCCCACCCACCCACCCCCAATATCTGAATTGATGACTCTGCCTGTAGGCACTTACCTTACCAGTGGTCTCCAACCTTTTTTTGTCTGGCGGGCGCCAGACGACGAGCCACGGAGGACCGTGGCGGCGGACGAGCATCCGCTGAAATGCCGCCAACAAGTGGCAACGTCAATAGGTGTCGCCGCCGAAATGCCGTCGAAAATTGGCGGCATTTCGGCGGCAACGCCTATTGACGTTGCTGCTTGTCGGCGGCATTTCGGTGGATGCTCGTCCGCCGGCCAGTACGCGGGTGCACTTAGACGCCTCAGCGGGCGCCATGGCGCCCTTGGGCACCGCGTTGGGGACCCCTGCCTTAGACCTTAGTCCATCCCGTGCTTTGCTGCACGTTGGGCTATCCACATTTGCCATCCTTGCCTATCAACTACCCTTCTCTCCAAATCTTTCCATTTTATGTTGGGGTGCTTGATGTCATTCAGAACTGTTTGTTTCCATGTTGTTCACGGTCTTCCTCTTTCTTCTTGCATTTTCTGGCTTCCATTCAAGGGCAGTATTTGGTAAGCGTTCTCTTTCCATTCTCAGCACATGTCCCAGCCACTGATGTCTTCTTTTGTAGATTATTTGTGAGGGTGCCTTGTCCAGTAATTTTTCTGACTTCTTCATTCGTCTTCCTATCTCTGTATGTTATTCCCAATGTTCTTCTCAAACATTTGTGATTTAAATGCATCCAGCTTTTGCGTATCTTTCTTGGTAAGTTGCCATGTCTCACTGCTATATGTTGTGATGGCGATAACAGTTGCTTTCTACACTTTCAGTTTTGTCTTGAGGGAGATGTATTTGAGTTGCCAGATGTTTTTGAGTCTTCCAAATGCAGCGTTTTCCTTCCCAATTCTTCTTTCCTCGGAACTGGTACCATCTTGGCTGATGGTACTTCCAAGATACGTAAAATTGTTCACCTTCTCCAGTTTCTCATCTTCAATTTTGGTTTCTGTCCCTGTAATCCCCATTAACATGACTTCACATTTCTTTGCATTGTATCTCAAACCTATCTTCTCCATTACTTCTTCTACTTGGTTTGTGGATTTTTGTAGTCTGTTGGCATTTTCGTTGATGAGAGCGATGTCGTCAACAAAGTCTAGATCAAATAGCCTTGAATTGTTCCATTTTAGGCCATATGTATCACTATCGCATTGTTTTAATCCATAGTTGATGACTAGCATAAACAAAAAAAGAGACAGGATGCACCCCTCCCTTACACCTGTCTTGATGCTGAATGGCTTACTCAATCCATTTTTCATTTTAAAGCAGCATTTTGAGTTGGCATAGAATGCCTTCATAATGTTGATTAATTTTGTTGGCATTCCATATTGTTCAACAATTTTCCACATTGTTTCTGTTTACACTATCAGATTCCTTTTGAAAGTCCACCAAACTGATGGCAAGACTGCCTTGGAATTCAATTGTGTTCTCAATAATTCGTCTCAGGGTGAAAATAGTGTCTGTGCACGATCTCCCTTGTCTAAATCCAGATTGTTGTTCACGTAGGATGGTATCCATCTTTCCTTTCATTCTGTTCAGGAGGACTGCTGCTAATACTTTTCCTGTGACAGATAGAAGTTACTCCCCTCCAATTTGAGCAATTGTTTAGATCACCTTTCTTTGGTGAGCCTAAGTCTCATTTTCTTTGGTAACTTGATTATGATACCGAGGGTCCATTCTTCTGGCACTTTCTCCTCCATCTGTATTTTGTTGCATAGCGAACAGATGACTGATTCCACGTCTTCGCCTCCATATTTAAGCGTCTCAGGAGGAATACTGTCCAAACCAGGTGCCTTGTTTGTTTTTCAGCTTCTGCAATTCTGCTTTTACTACTTAGATTTTTACCTCAGATATATCTATATCTAGGTCTAATGGTTTGTCATTGTTAAATTCCAGTCTTGTAATTGGTTCTGGTTGGTTTAGCTCTTCTTTGAAGTGTTCCACCCATCTATTTTCTTGTTCCTCCTGTATTTTCAAAATTTCACTTTGTTTCCCTTTCACTGGGACACTTCTGAATTTTGATCCATATCCTGTTAACTGTTTCAGGATCGTGTAGACTGTTCTTGTATCATTTCTTTCTCCTGCTTCTTCAGCTTCACTAGCCTTACTTTCTATTCAATGTCACTTATCTTTTTTGCATTGTTTCTTTACTGCTTTGTCAAGGTTCCTATAGGTTTGTTTTCTTTCTTCAGTCGCATGTTGTAGTATTATGTTGTAGCCTTTTGTTTTCTTTTGTCTATACACCTCTACCCCGATATAATGCTGTCCTCGGGAGCCAAAAAATCTTACCGTGTTATAAGTGAAACTGCGTTATATCGAGCTTGCTTTGATCCGCTGGAGCACGCAGCCTCCCCCCCCCCCCGAGCGCTGCTTTACCGTGTTATATCGGGTCACGTTATATTGGGGTAGAGGTGTAATTTTCCAAGTTTCTTCTGAGATCCACTGTTCTTTATTGCTTCCTCTCTTTCTACCAATTATCTTTTCAGCTGCTTCTAACATAGCTGTTTTGAAAAGATCCCAGTATTTTTCCACTTCGTTTTCTTCAAGATCTTTAAGAACCTCAAACTTGTTCTTGACCTCTCTCGTACTCTTTTCATATCCTGCAATCTTGTAGTTTCTGTGCATTGAATAATCTGACTCTGTGTTGTTTCTTTTTGAGTGCTTTAAACTTCAATTTGATGTTGCTTTCAGCAAGTAGTGATCACTCCCCATATCTGCTCCTCTAAATACGCTTGTGTCTAACACTGATGTTTTCCACCTCTGACTAACACAGATGTAGTGTATCTCGTTTTGCGTACGGCCATCTGGAGAAATGCATGTTTTTTTTGTGTATGTTTTTATGTTGGAAGAAAGAATTGCAGATGCTAAGCTTGAATTTTGTGCCAAAAACAATGTCTTGTGCCATTGTCTGTCATTGTTCCAGTTGCATGTGGCCGATGACTGTTTGTTTCCCAACCTTTTCTTTCATTTCTGATCTGGGCATTTAAATCTCCCATAACCAGGACAAGATCGTGGTTTGGTACTACGTTCATTACATCGTTCAATTCTGTATAGAATCTCTGTCCTCTTCATCTGCATTCTTGTTTGGACGTATGCTTGGACTATGGTGCACTTAATGTGCCGAGAGTGGAATCTAGCTGCCAATAGCTTATCTGATATTGGCTGCCAATTGATGTTTTTTTTTTATTTTTATTTATTTATTTTATTTTGCGGCGCTATTCATGATGATCTCTACACCTCTCCCATGTTTGGTTCCACCTGAATATAACATTGTTTTTCTCCAGATGTTATCATACCTTGATCTTTCCACCTAACTCATAGAGGGAAATATTACACAGATAGGAGCTATAGGGAGCCCTACCAAATTCATGGTCCATTTTGGTCAATTTCACGCTCATAGGATTTTTAAAATTGTCACTTTCATGGTTTCAGATATTTACATCTGAAATTTCATGGTGTTATAACCAGGGGGTCCCGACCCAAAAGAGGGTTGTGGGGACAGCAGTCACAAGGCTATTGTAGTGGGGTTGCAGTATTGCCATCCTTACTTCTGCGCTTCTGCTGCTGACAGAGGCACTACCTTTAGAGCTGGGCAGTGCAGACATGGGGGTGTGTATCAATTGGGGAGTGCAGGGCCAGCCTTACGGGTGGGCAACTGCACAGGGCCCTGTAGTTGGGGGGCGCTGTGCCCCCCCCCCCAGCCAGCTCACGGCCCCTTAGCCCCTAAGCGCAGGGCCCAGACCAGGGAGGGGCAGGGCTGGGTGCAAGGGTGCCGGAACCTTTGTGGAAGTGAGGGAGCCACCGGTGCTGGAACCAGGGGTGGCAGGGACTATGCCCTCCACTTTTTAACATGGGTATAGTTTGGGGGCACAGAGGGAGGCATTGCTCCCCCAAACTGCAAGCCTTTGGGCAGGCACAAAGTGGCGCTGACAGAGGCTGCGCTTTGTGGTAGCATTGCCTCCGGAACTGCAAACCTCAGAGTGGCGCCCAGCTCCTCTGCCACCAAGAGAGCAAGAGGGGACTTGGCATGAGTAAGAAGGAAGGAGGCCTCAGACTAGGCATAGCCAATTCCCAGATGCAGCTACAAGGGGGCGCCCCAGCAGTGACTAAACCCTGTTACAGAGTCACATTTGGCTAACAGTTATTCGCTTTAAATGACAGGTTTCAGAGTAGCAGCCGTGTTAGTCTGTATCCGCAAAAAGAACAGGAGTACTTGTGGCACCTTAGAGACTAACAAATTTATTAGAGCATAAGCTTTCGTGGGCTACAGCCCACTTCTTCGGATGCATACCGAAGAAGTGGGCTGTAGCCCACGAAAGCTTATGCTCTAATAAATTTGTTAGTCTCCAAGGTGCCACAAGTCCTCCTGTTCTTTTCGCTTTAAATGAGGACTCTGTCTGGGTAAAGAGCTCAGAGACTGAACTTAGTAAGAAAGCGGCGTGTAACTGCCTGTTTAACTTGCTGCTCTTCTGTGGAAAAGAGTGCCTTATCCAAATCTAGGGAATGAGTATCTTGCATGCAGATATGTCAAAATCTGCAACGCTTAGCTACAGGCAAAGTTCTCTGTCTGACTACGCAAGTTGAGCAGACCAAGTCGACTATTCAGAGACCTGAATGCTGCTCTCTACAAAGATAGACTGACCAGACTGAAGTGTTTGGCTATGGACTGCAGTTTTCATTCCAGTTTGGAAGAATCCAGGCGATGTTGCATTTTGCAGTCAGTGCTTGGTGTTTTACTAAAATCTGATGGTATTCCACCTGCGCAAAGCATGTCTTTGAACATTTTACTGCAGCATGCCACACAGAACTGAACTGAGCAGAGTACAAACAAAATAGATACACTACCCTCTATCAGTGTTGCCAGCAGCTGGTAGTCTAGAGGCAAGTGGAAGATGAACTGCACAGGGAGAGAGTTATGAAAACTGAAGCGTTCTCTCCTCTCCTGTTCTCCCCCACCCCGCCACTGTCTAAATTTAAAACTGGCAGTTAGGCTTCCCAGAGGGATACAATATTGTTCCATAGATAGATCTCAGAGGAGCCAAGGCAGAGCTTTAGAACCACTTCAGAAATGTTGAGTAAAACTGCCAAATATTAGCAAATATGAGCTGACAAGATTAACCAGCCGATCACAGTACTCCATTTCTGATTTGGGCTAGAAAATTGATCCAGAGACTGACTACACCTTCAGAAGTTTAAAAAAACAACAACCCACGCTCCCCTTTACAGGGGAGCATGGAGCATTTCCAATATCTTGGTAAATGAACAGGGAAAGGAAAGATTTGGCCGAGCTGTGGGAAACTTCAGTGTGATTGTAGGCACTAAAGCATCGCACCACTGAATGGAATAACTACTGAATACCTTTTTAAAAAAAAACCTGAGCCTAAGTCTCATTTTCAAAAGTGATTTAGGGCATGTCTACAATATAAACTTTTGCGGACACTAGTTACGTTGGCATAAAGCAGCTGCAGTTAGTATATCGCTTGTGCATATTCATGCATGGCTCCTTGCGTCAGTGCTGCTCGTGCTGCTTGTGTTGATGCACAGTGCAATGCATTATGGCTAGATATCCCAGAGTGCAACCTGGTACTGTCAAGCACATTGTTTTGGCAATGCATGGTGGGGTAGAAATGAGTCATACAGGGGTGACTGGGAGCAAGGGGTGAACTTCCCAGCGTGCAACTGTCTCCATCCTATAATGTCATCTCTATCCCATAATTTTTGCACCCTTTAAAAAAATCCAATGAACATGTGAGGTCCTCGCTGTCTGCCATTTCTGACAGAAGCTGAAATGGAGCCAGCACAGCTCTGCATTATTGTCCATAAGCATTGCAAGCACAGGCTGAACGGTCCTCCAGTATTTGCAGAGCTTGTAAGAAAACCCGAATTGGCGTGGAACACGATAATTTTGTGGAGGACAGATTGCTGTGGGACATAGAACCAATTCAAGGTTGTTGGTGGCGTTCACAGAGCAACTATTGATGGTGGATCATGTTGGTTTAAATCCGGAATAAATGTATTTAGATCAGAGGGGCACCCTCCACATTTATACTGGTAACTGAGGTAATTTGGCCCATAGGCTGCAAATGCTGCCAGAATTTGACCTTCTATAGTGACTAGAGTGCTAGTGTCTTAGGCTAGGTCTACACTACTCGCCTGAATCGGCGGGTAGAAATCGATCTCTCGGGGATCGAATTATCGCGTCTCGTCAGGACGCGACAATCAATCCCCGAATCGACGCTCTTACTCCACCAGCGGAGGTGGGAGTAAGCGCCGTCGACTGGGAGCCGCGGAGGTCGATTTTGCCACCGTCCTCACAGCGGGGTAAGTCGGCTCTGATACGTCGAATTCAGCTACGCTATTCGCGTAGCTGAATTTGTGTATCTTAAATCGACCCCCCCCCCCCCGTAGTGAAGACCTGCCCTTAGCCAGCCACTTTTGTATCTGCAAAACAGTTAGCTATTGAAAGCTGTGTGAATTGTTGTAGAGTGCTTAATAGATACTGGCAATACAGCCATTAGGTAGGCAAATGAAGCAACTAATTTGTTACTTTTAAGTGCTTTGGGGGACATGGAGCACAAGTGGTACATAAAAACACATTTTATTCTGTGTAGAAGTGAGTGGCTTAGTTTTAAGTGGTTTCCAGAACAAGGTTGTTTTCACCATATGGTGAAACTTACTAGGGGAAAAAAAAAGTAAAATAGTGCTAAACTGAACATGAGATACATAGAGGTTTTTGGTTAAAACCTTGAAGGAAGTAGTGCTTGGGTTATACAATGCAGGGAATTCTGTAGTCAGACTTTTTTTCTCCCAAGGTCATTTGTACATTAAATATAGCAAGCTTGCTAAATTGTCAGCGATGAGCATAATTTCTTCTTAAACAAGGGTAATAAATTACCAGAGAGAGACTCTGCCTGGAAAAAGGTATATCCTCTTACATACATGACTGCTGAGCTTGATTTTATCTACTTGTGTGCTGGCACAACTTTCGCTTGCTGTCAGCATGGCTGCATTGTCATACGTCATAGAGCTTATGAGTGCTTTATAGACTTACTATTTAGCAGTGCTTGCACATAGTCTGTGTGTGCCAGAACATCTGGGGCAGTACGTGTAAATGCAGAGAATTCATTAATGTGCAGCGTTAGAAAAATCCTGGATGTTTAAGCAGGATTTGAGTCTGTTATCCAGCAACAGTGAAAAGTGTCTTACCTGGCTCGCTTTAGTATTGGCACGGATGTACTGTTTAAATATCAGCTATGAAACCTAATAGTGAACAGAAATGGAAGACACTGCATAACCCACTGAAATTTAACACCGTCTCAGGGACCTCAGTATTTTATACTGGTCATTGTCATTTCTTCCATTATGGTTATTTCTTCTATTATAATTTATCAATCCAGGATGATTCTTGATAGGTACTGTGTTTCATCCTGGACCTTATTTCATATTTTCCCCTGCTCACCTATATCCTGTAATTTTCTTTAACTGTTAAATAAAAGGAGCTCAGAAATATTGTTTAAATCAACGTTCAGTGTTCAGATATTGCAGCTCGCTTGATAATCCTTTCCTGATGTCATCATATAATGAAGAAAAATGAAGTTAAGTGTCAGCCTTAATTGATTTATCTACTTTTATGATAGCGTGACTCAAGTGCATATCGAATTCATGGTTTTGTTGGGGTGTGTGTGGAAGAAGGTGTAGATGGAAGGAGAGAAGAGACACTTTATGGGCAAGCCTCCTTTTCCCTCACTTACCCAAACATCCTCAGTATTTGTTTCCAGTTACTGAAGGCATTTCTGCTTCTGTAGTGAAATCATAATCCTTGGGTTTTACATGGGTCTGAAATAGGAGAAAATGGGCCAGGAGAGCATGTTCTTTTAATCTATGAATTATAAATGATCTAAACAGGCTGTCTGCGCTTCTTTATAATAGGAAACTTTGCATACTAAGAAAACACACACACACACACACACACACACCTGATTTACCCCTGTCCCTGCCAGAAGAGGGAGCGCTAAGTCCGGCGAGGCAGAAGGGGTGCCTTGCCACAATGTCTTGTTTCTATATGCCTCCTCCAAAGCTATCAGACCAGATTGAAAATAGTTCCTCCTTTGATTTTGGAGAAGAGGGAAATATAGGTACTACCTGTGTTTGGGTTGCACCGAGACACGATTTTAGGTGTTCATTAGTTTTTAAACTGTTGTGCCTATCACCGTAGCATCTGTCTTGAGATAGATATTATATAGTGTCGACAGTGCTTTGATGTTATACAAAGAGAGATACCTCTCTCCTAGAACAGGAAGGGGCCCTGAAGGGTCATCGAGTCCTGCCCCCTGTCTTCACTAGCAGGACCAAGTACTGATTTTGCCCCAGATCCCTAAGTGGCCCCCTCAAGGATTGAACTCTCAACCCTGGGTTTAGCAGGCCAATGCTCAAACCACTGAGCTATCCGTGCTTTGAGGAGCTAAAATCTAATGCTAACTGAAATATAGTTCAGACATGTCAAAATAAAGCCCAGACACTCAAGGAAGTGCAGGGGCAAATACAGTTGTTCTCTCCCCATCGATTGGACAACTGTCTGGTAAGGGGGCAGGAAGGAGTGAACTATGGGTAGACACATGGGTCAACCATCCTGTATGCTGGCCAGCAAAAAGGACTATGCTATAGCAAAGGGCTATGGCAAATTACTTGGGAACTACAACAGGCACTGTGTGGCTAACTCTGAATGCCAACTGGTGCCTTCTTTCTACCCCTGTACTGTGCCCAGTTTAGTCCCGTATGAGCAATATTCAAATGGGGGAATGAGATGAAAGCTGTCTAATTCAAAAGTCAAACTTGGAACTTATATTTTTGTTCAGGGATGGGTAGAGTCTTGCATTTCCCTTTGTACAGGGCATCTTAACATGGCGAATTGTAAACTTGTGGGCTACAAACTCTGCCATTCCTGTGATAAGTGAATTTAACTGAAGGTGGACACAGCAAATGCTTCTTCTGTCTTGAGAGAGATCCATAGACTGCAGTGGTCCCCAAAGTGGTAGGGGGGGATATGGAGGAACGTTCGGGGGGAGCATGGCGGGGCCCTGGACAGCCCCCATGGGGGGGGGGGGGGGGGGGGGAGTGCCAGCCTGCTCCCGGCCCGGCTGTGGCTCCGGCCCCTGGCTCCCAGCCTGGCTGTGGCTCCGGCCCCTGGCTCCCAGCCCGGCTGTGGCTCTGGCCCCAGCCTCAGTCCCCGTACCCCTGTCTGTGCATCCTCCACCTCTGGGAGCCGCAGCCCTTCTCCTGGCCCCAGCTCCTGACCGCAGCTCCCGGGAGTGGGAGGGCGGCCGGGGACACAATGTGAAAAGTTGGGGGACCACTGATATACTGGATAAATTCTCAATATGCTGGTAGTTCTCTTTGAGGATGCACAAAGGGTCCATGTGTCCTGCAAATCTATGAAGGTCTTTTCATACCCTGAGGAAACAGGTATCAGACCCCAGCTACAAGGCAAACAGACTTCTTTATGTGCCCACTCTAACAGATACAACACCTAAAACCAGCATAGAGAAGACTGCAGAGAGAAAAGATCCAGTGCTGACAGCAGCACTGGCACACAAAACATTGTACCAGGTGTCAGTACCAGAGCTGTCAGTGTTTTGCTTCAGGCCCAGAGCGAGGCTTCCCCAAACACCGAAGCAGAGATTCTAGATTGAGCTCAGGGCCTAGCCACCCATGACCGACTGCATAAGGCCTCAGGAGAGAAACACTAAGCCTCACATGACATTGAGGGCTAGTGACAAAAAACAGCCTGTGGCATAGAGAAGAAATTATCCAGTGCCAACCCTGGTATTGGTGGCACAACCTTTGGCATTGATGCCTACAGCTGAACAAAGACCACCTGATGATGTGCCCCCAGAAGAACCAGGCATGTCCTCAGTACAGTCCTGGTACAGAGAGCTCTGTAAGCCCCAGAACTGCTCTTACAGATTTACTCCTTCACTAGGGTGCATGTTCTCACCTGCTTTGAGCAGAGAATCCTCTCCTCTGAGATCTGTGGGTGACACCACTGAAAGACCACTTGGCTGACCCTACAGGGTTCAGCCACCGTCACATCAGGATTGACATTAAACTGGCCAATATCAGATGAGCCAGCCACATCCATAGGACATGCCACCGTGGCCCTATTGAACATATTGGGGGTCCAACCTCCATGTGCTTCTAAGAGCCAATATCTACCACACTCCAGGAGGAGAGAGATCACTGTACCTAGTGTCATCCATGGTTAGCTCACTGACACCAGGGCGGGGGGAGAGGAAGGAACCAGGAAGGAGGAGACCTGGGACCAGAGCAACACCTCCACTGTACTTTACCACCTAAGGACTTTTCATCCTTGTCAGCCGATGAAATGGTATCCTCAGTGCTGGCTTACTTCAGGAATTCCTTATGAGAGTTGTAGAGACTCTAGAAATAGACACATCTGTCATACAAGAAAAAACCAACCGTTGTTCAACATATTGACAACTTCTGTCCTGGTTAGGATTGCCATCCATATACATGAGGGATAGACCCATTTGCTATGGGTGGCAAAATATCAAGCCCTTCTGGCCAACTATGATTCTTTGACCTGGGTAGAGCAATGTCCTCTTTATCAACGCTCCCACCATAGAACAGGGAAAAGCTCAAAGAAATAATCATAGATGACCAATTGGTGGCCAGATGGCCCATGGCTGTATTTGTGGCCACAGCGGTGACTGTGTGCGGAGTTTCGTGGCTTCAAGGACTGGGCATTAGCAGGGACGCATATAAGCCACAATTGAGGACCTGTCATTTGAAGGCATGGAACCATTCAGTGAGCAGACAGACAATGCCGTGCACTCCTTTAAAAAGACTCTAAGGCCACTTGGAGATCCACATCTCAGCCCCGTCTTGCAAGCCATACAGTCATCAACCCCAGATGAGAGAGTGCCATTTTAACACACCAGACAACCTGATTACCGTGGCCCTGTTGAACCCAGGTTTCTTCTTGGTGCCAGCCTTCCTTCTCCCCTGCATCTATGGGGCATCAGCAAATTTTGACAGGATTTTTGGGAGCCACAACAGAGTCAGCCCAGAGGGCATGATCTTTTCCCTGGGCATGATCTCTGGTAACATCAGATGGATGCTAGAGAGGATTGGCTAGTCTATCCAGTTCCACTTTTAACCCTCTAGTCCCCCCCCCCCTTCCTTGGCCCTCTTAAGGGACATTTCTTACAAGAGACTGTTTCGAGCAGAAGTGGTCTCATTGCTTTGTTTAGGACCCATAGAGGAGGTTCCACGGGAGTTCAGGGGAAGAGGCTTCTAGTCCCAGTATTTCCCTATTATGAAGAAGAAAGGAGGTCTTCGTCCTATGCTACAGCTGAAGAAACTCAACGAATACATATGCTGCCTCAGGATGGTAACTCTTGCTTCCATCCTTTCATTTCTTCAAGCTCATGACCGGTTCACGGCTCTCAATGCAGGATGTGTACTTCCCTATAGTGAAGTCAACAGGAAGTACCTCTGGGTCAGTGTGACCCAACTATTGCCAATAAAGGGTATTGTCCTTCAAACTCTCAGCAACACAGTTTTCACAAGGTGCCTGGCAGTGGTCGCAGCACATTTAAAAAGAAAGGGAATCCACATTTACTCATATCTACATGAATGGCTGATCAGAGGCAGGTCCCAGGAGGAAACTGCAGCAGCTCGGCAGTGTGTTCCTCTCCCTGTTCTCCCAACTAGTACTCTGGGTGAACTATAAGAAATCGTGCCATCGTAGTCCTCCCAGAGGTCAAGTTCCATTTTCTCCAGTCGATGACAGACCACCTTCAGTCAAATCTGTTGGCTGTACATACATGTCTGGAGCTTCTAGGCCACATGTTGGCTTATCTGATTTCATTTGCAGCCCTTGCAGCTGAGGTCTGTGTACACCCTGTCCAAACATCACATGAATGAGAGTCATGCTCCTGTCCCAAATTCAATGAGTACTCGCTTGGTGGTTGGATGCAGAGGACATGAAAAGGGGGTTCTCTTGTGCCCCCTTCCTGACAACACTAGTGACAGACTCCTCAAGGACAGGATGGGGTACCCATCCTAAACCATCTGCAGATGCAAATAACTTGATCTCAGGACAACTTGAAACTGCATATGGAAGGCCTGGAGCTCAGTGCCATCTGGTTGGCTTGTGTAGTGGTCCTGCCTGTTTTGCAGAAATCCACTGTGCAGATCTTGTCAAACAAGATGTAATGAACTGGGAAATATCTGTATTTTTTTTATTTATTAAATAAATCTGGTGCAAGCCTCTGTTTCTTCATGATGGGTTACTTGCTATAGACTGAGATCAAAAGGGGTTGTTACTGCAACCAAGCAGGAAAGGTAAAACGGGCCTATATAAGGAGCATCCCAACAATCAAGCATAATAGCCAGGTTTAAAACTGTGAAGAGGTGACTCCTTGGCCCCAACTTGTTGACATAACTGGTTTGCCAAGGCTGAGAGAGAGAGAGAGAGAGAGAGATCAAAGGGAACACTAAGGGCACGGCTGCCCTAGGGAGATTACAGCGACACCGATGCAAACTCTCTGTGTAGCCGCCCTAAGCTAGGGTGACCAGACAGCAAGTGTGAAAAATCCAGATGGGGGTGAGGGATAATAGGAGCCTATATAAGAAAACGACCCAAAAATCGGGACTGTCCCTATAAAATCAGGACATTTGGTCACCCTACTCTAAGCCGATGGGAGAAAGCTCTTCCGCCAACTTAACTACTCCAGCCCCTGTGAGCAGCAGAAGCTGTATCGTCGGGAGAAGCTCTCTCACCGACATAGCGCTGTCCCTACCAGTGCTTATGTTGGAGTAACTTTCGTTACTCACCTCTGAGCGACATAAGTTATGCTGACATAAGCTGTGATGTAGCTATAAGGTAAATTGATTAGGACCCTGGGCCTAGGGAAAAGGAGGAGTGGGTTTGGGGGAGCCAAGGAAGGTTGCCCAGGGAGTGTTAGTTAAAGTTGACATGATGCAGAGGGAACACACAGACAGTGCCTGCTGCAAGCAGGATGATCTGTTTTTCTCAGAATGCCTGGGGATAATGCTAACCGCAGGGAACTTAGAAATGCTAGCAAGGAAAAATTAAGGTGACGGTAAGATCCAAACGCATAGGACACTTACTGTTTATACCCTTTGCCCTGTGTGCTCCGCATCTTTGGGGGAAAGAATATAATGCATTGTTTTTGTTTTGTAGAGATGTGTTTTTTGAGTCACTGGAATGTTTAATCAGTTTGCTGTTCACAGGTCCCCAGAGGGAAAGGGCTCACAGGTACCAAATGCAGTTGGGCCTGTAGCATTCCCACTTTTGGAAAATGGGTACTGCAGGCCAGAGATCCAGTGTATGTCACTACTGCAAACAAAGGTGTGACACTTGTTTTTTTTTTTTTATTTAAAATCTAGTTAGTGCAGCTAAAAACAGCAGTGAAGATGCAGCGGCGTGGGCTTGAAGCGCTCACCCAAAACCCTGAGTATGTACTTGTGAGGCTAGCTCGCACTAGGGTCTGTGCTGCCATTTTTAGCCATGTTAGCTAGCTTAAAGCTAGTGTGGCTGGGTCTACATGAGCTGCAATCACACCTTCGATTGCAGTGTATACATCCCTCCAGTCTGAGTGATTGGACCATGGTACTGCCCAGAGTAAGATGCAGAAAGTTAGGCCTGCCTCTTGAGTGGGAGGGGTGCACTTAAGGGGGAGACTAAAATGATTGGAAGGTGCCGTTTGCCCTGTAATTGTGACACAGCACTTCCCTGATGCACTGTGTAAACAAGGAAGGAGGCTTTTGGTCATCCCCTCTCTATCAGGAAAGGATCAGGATGTGGACATGGTGCCATTATTGCAGAGTAATCCCATTTGCTCTGTACCTTCTAGGAGCCAGCTGTGACCTGGAAGACTTCTTAAACGGACATATGGTAACCAGCCTTGCATGGTTGCTGCAGAATCTATCATGGACCTAATATTTCACCAATACTGCACTTGAAATACGCTGGACTGGCATTTGATTTGTTGATGTCCACCTTGCAGCAGTATCGGTGTTGGTCTCTGATACAGTCATTCTCTTTTCTCATCTGATATCAGAATTCTCAAGGGCCTCCTGCCTACGTACCTGCCTGCTAGAAATACTACTCCGGTGTGGCATCTCAACATTGTCCTCCTAAAGCTCATAGAGCCTATTTCAAGCTGCCCTTGAATTGTTCGATTCATCATCTTACCCTCAAGACAGTTTTTCTAGTTGCTATTGCCTCCAGCTTGGAGGGTCAGCAAGCTACGAGCCCTTATGACTGGATCTCTTCAGGGGCAAGGAGGTACGAAGGTAACACCTTCAGTTCCACCCTAAAGTGGTCTTGAAATTTCACCTAAATCAGTCTATTAACTAACTACTTGTCTTTCCAAAATCACATGCGATGCCAGGAGAGAAGCTGCTTACTTTGGAAGTTTCAAGAGCCTTGCTTTATTATCTTGACAGGACTGAGCATTTTAGATTATCGCCCCACTTCTGTGGCTATATCTGGCCTGTCAAAGGGCCAAGCTATGCTTTTGTAAAAGATATGCTCTAGGACTTATTTTGGTGAAGTTCTATGGCCTGAGTTGTACAGGAGGTCAGAGTAGTTGATCACAACGGTGCCATCTGGCCTTGGAATCTGTGAACCACAGGGTGTCTCTAAGATCACACAGTGTCTTTCCATTTATTGTCAATTAGCTTGTGAGTCTTTCTTCGAATGTCAAGTCGCACTCCACCAGGGCTCAGGCATTAACAGAAATACTAGTATAGCTTATATCAAGGTAAGTAAATAGATGCAGCTACACGAGCGGTGTCCACACTCCTGCACACGCTGCTTTAAGCTACTTTGCCTTTGAAGCTGTGTCCACACTGTGCAGTGCTGTGTTGATCAAAGCATGTTGCACTGTGAGTAGGCATCTCAGGACACCAAGTGCTACTTCTAGGTGCTACACTTTCTAGGTAACTTTCACAGCAGATTGTGGGATATTTCCTGGAACTCAAAGAATCATGAGATTAGTGCTCAGATTCCTGTGATCTCAGTAATCTTTTAGTGCTCAATTGCCTCAAACTGCTGTCAGTGAAAAAATGAAAGAAATGCAGATGAACACTTTTTGATCCTTTTATATATATATATATATATATATATATATATATATATATATAAAAAAAAATCAGTAGGATGATCTTGTCTTGTAGGTGTGCTTGGTGTAAGGTGTAAGTTGGTGTGCTTTTAATACAGTTGTGTGAGGAAGCAAAGGAGGTTACCAGGGAAACACTCCTACGTAATCTCCTCCACTGAGCATCATCTAAACTTAGTTGAGCACTGCTTCTGCAGATGGTCTTGCTTGCTCTTACTTCAGTTCTGCACTTGGAGGTCATTCAGAATAAATGTTTTCCCACAGGCTTCACAATATAGTTGTGGGAAAGCTTATTTGAGGGGGAGGGAGGAAGTCCTGCTATACCTAAATCAGGTTTCTAGAGTTGAAACTCTAAAGTTAATGGATCAGATTAGAACACACTTTCCAAATTCATTTTTTAAACGAAATATACACCCCCCTCCCCCCCACACACACACAATAGGCTATATAGTCCTGCTGGCCAGTAAAGTCCAGGGGACTATTTGTGTGAGTAATTGTATCGGATCACTGCCTGACTACATTTCCTGTGTGGTTAGAATTGGAGGAATATATGTAACAAACTTAAACAGGGGATATGGTCTGGGAAAAATGTGAGGAGGATGGAAGGGAACTGAAAAGAAAATCTATAACTGGGAAATGGCTATTACTTTTTTGAGATTTACCTTGGTTTCTTCTGACTGGAGAGAATTTAGATATATAGTTCTAGTATGCTTTATGCTTGTTTTAAATGCGTAATGTTCCTATGCAGGTTCTGGAAGAATTGAGAAAGTAGATAACTACCTTTTTGTTGTCGTCATCCTCATTGGTTTGACCAATACGAGACCAAAACACAAAATAAATCAAAATCTGGTAGATTTAAAACATTAGATCAAACTAATTACATTATTGTTGCTGGCAAACTCCTCTATCCAGAGCTTCCCACTTCACTGTCCCCAGTATGAGTGTTTTGCCTTTTGTTAAAGTGGCTGAACTAAGTGTTCCAAGGATGAAGCAGTGGCATCTACATTTTAAGATAAGTGTAATAGAAGTAACAAAGAATTAGGGTTACTCTAAAGATAAACATTCTGAGAGTGCTTTCTACTGTCTAGTCTATCTAAACAAGTTATAGATGAAAGGGGGGCTCTTCTTCAAAAGAGGATGCTTGAAAGGAAGCGACGTATGTACAAAGGTTTAATTGGTGTTAATATTTAAACATGCTGTTTTCCTCTATGCATATCTCTATCCAAGTATTAGTATAAATTTTATTCCTTTCAAAGTAAATGATGGGATCACAAATCTGAAACTTTTAAAGCAAATACATCCTACTAGTGTGGGCATTATTCTTGTTGGAATTTGATGCAAGAACTTAAGGGTCCTTAACACAGGTTGCTCATGAAAATAGCATTGAAGCATGAAACCTGGCAGGCAACTTTTTAAAGCTCTACTCATGTACTGTACAATATTTGAAACTTCATGTTTATGTACAAATATCTGATTATCTTCATTTATATCAAACCAGACCTCGGACGGCTCTACTCTTACCACCATTTTCACATCTGCTTAGTGAAGGTGCTACCTATGCCGAAAGGAGAGCTTCTCCCGTCAATGTAGATACTCCACCTCCTCAAGTGGCAGTAGCTGTCTACACTGGGGTTAGGTCAGTATAACTATGTCGCTCAGGGATGTGGATTTTCCGCACCCCTGAGTGATGTAGTTATGCTGACATAAATTCCTAATGTAGACCAAGCCTGAGTAACAGTATTTTGCATTTATTTTGAGACCTAGATTCAAGAGAGTAGTACTAGAAGGCAGTGGTTTTCAAACTTTTTTTCTGGCGACCCAGTTGAAGAAAATTGTTGATGCCCGCGACGCAACAGAGCTGGGGATGAGGTGTTTGGGGTGTGGGAGGGGATCAGGGCTGGGGCAGAGGATTGGGATGAGGGCTGCGGGGTGGGGCTGGGAATGAGGGGTTCAGGATGTGGGAGGGGGCTCTGGGCAGAGGGTTGGGGTGTGGGAGGGGGTCAGGGCTCTGGGCTGGGGGTGCAGGCTCTGGGCTGGGGCCGGGGATGAGGGGTTTGGGGTGCAGGAGGGGGCTCTGGGTTTGGGGAGGCTTAGGGCTGAGGCAGGGGATTGGGGCGCGGGCTTACCTTCAGCGGCTCCTGGTCAGCGGTGCAGCCAGGGTGCAGAGGCAGGCTTCCTGCCTGTCCTGGCACCGCGGACCACACTGTGCCCCGGAAGCAGCTAGCAGCAAGTCTGGCTCCTAGGTGGTGGCGTGCAAGCGGCTCTGCGCGGCTCTTGCCTGCAGGCAAACTCCCCCCCCCCCCCAGCTCCCATTGGCTGGTTCCCGGCCAGTGGGAGTGCGGAGCCAGTGCTCGGGGCGGGAGCAGCACGCGAAGCCCCATGACCACCCCCCCGCCTAGGAGCCAGATCTGCTGCTGGCCATTTCCAGGCCACAGTGCAGTGTCGGAACAGGTAGGGACTAGAGTGCTGACCAGAGCTGAAGTGACCCAGTCCCTTCCATTCCGTGACCCAGTTCTGGGTCGCGACCCACAGTTTGAAAACCACTGCTATAAGGTGTGAGATTTTAGTGTAGTAGGAGGGGATGGTACTGTGCCCATGAGTGTACATTTGGGCAGAGATATTTACTCTCTTCTATTCCATCCTCACACCCTGCCAACACACCCTCTAAAAAAGTGCCTGTCTTTATATTGACCCAAATTGCCAAAGGGCTGGATTAGATGGATTAATTTAGAAGTATGTCCTTAAAGTGGCTGAATTTGGCTTTTGCTAAACAGAGGGATTGGATTCCAGAGAATCTTCTGTCAACTGACAGACAACCCTCATTAGGACAAATGAGCATTCCAGGTGCTTTGAGCGGGTCATGTGAGATAAACAGTCTCTAAAATGTCTCGGTCCCAATTAATTTTGGGCTCTCTAAATGTTAACTAACACCTTGAATTGTATTTGGAAATATCGGTAACTTTTTTTAAAAAATAGTCTTACATTTAAAAAAGGTCACCACACACACCAAGGTAATTTCCTTGATTTGAAATGACCAGATACAGTATGTAATGCTGTGACCATTTCGAAATAAAAGGTCTTCTAATCGTTAACAATGCATTTGTTTGTTTCTGCAGAAATTCCTGAAATTCCAGAAAGCATCTCCTTTTGCAAAGCACTACAAGTAGCAGACTTCAGTGGGAACCCACTGACCAGGTAACACTCCCCCTTATGCTAAGTGCTTTCCAGGCCAGCACTACAACCTTATTTAACTTGCTCAGTTCTTAAAGCAAATCTAGTGTGTCTGATTTTTTTAGCAGGGTCTATTTTTTTCCACAGGGTGGTAGCCAGAGATCAGAGTTACAGGAACAAGTGCACCCTTCCTTCCCAGGGGGTTGACGATTACAGGCTACTCAGAACAAATGTGAATTTAGTTAGTACTTAAGAACGCAAATCCAAATGATAAAAAGCCCAGGAATTTTTCAAGAAGGGCCAGCAGTATAAACCAGCAAAGCTATGGTGCTGTATTTTCCACTGTCATCTGTTTCTTCCATCTCTAGCCTTTGTCTATACCTGGGATTTAGCAGTCCGTGACCAGCAAACCAATGTAGCTTCATTGGCATAGTTTAACTGCTTAAAATTGGGGTGAACTCAACAGGTGCAAATAATGGCTCTCCTTGCATACGCCTGAGGCTTGCACCCGTGCCATGTCCCTATCCACTGAATTAGGGCTAATCCAACATACTTATACAGTGCCATGTGGCCAAACTGTATTCCATCTGGTGGTGGCTGCTGCTTCTCTAATATCCATGTTCCCCCTCTCTGTGCAATTGCATGGCTGCAGTGAAAGCAGTTCATAGTGGCAACAGTCATCTCAAGCTGCTCCCTCCTGTCTTGGCCTAGGAAAGAGTAATAGTTGATGGTAGGTCTTCCTCTCATGTTCTGTACAGCACCAAATTGTAAATGATCATTTTAATAAAGTGTCCTTTAGATGTTGCTTGATTGGCTCAGTTTGGCAGGATTCACTTGATTGCTGTGACTCTGATTCAGCCTAATGAATTAGTGTTATTTCCCCCACCCCCACCACTCCACATAGCAAAGGAGAAGAACAGGCTCTTGGGAAATCAAGGTGGTTGATAGAGAAATCAAATAGGGGGCAAATGAATGATAGGGACTCTGTGTAGGAGCAGCTAGGAGAAGTGGGGCTCAGCTCAGCCTTCAAGTGCTGAGTTTCTACCAGGTGCTGCAGCAGCTGCTATATCTTCCTTTAGAATCATAGAAGATTAGGCTTGGAAGAGACCTCAGGAGGTCATCTAGTCCAATCCCCTGCTCAAAGCAGGACCAACACCAACTAAATCATCCTTTGCCCTAGCTGGTTACATCTAGCAAGAAGGGGGTAAAAGGAAAGCCTCTAATGTATTGTGACTGATTCTAGAGGTTTAGAAACAGGGAGGGAATCCCCATAAGTGATCTTTCCCTGATGGAACAGAGTAGCATGTTTGTCATGTAGAAAGGTCACCAATCCAACATTGCATAGACATAGGGCCTTCTGTCAGTAGCCGTCCCTCTTCCTAGCCTAGAATATTTAGGCTAGTGTTGTCTAACATGATGGGACTATAACATAGCCTAGGCCATAGCATTCTCTAACTAAGTAATTGTTGTCATGTCCACGCTAGCAGTAAAAGCGTTGTTAAAACGTGGATGCCACAACTGTGTTATGGCTTGTTACACTTGTGCCGTTAGGCCCTGTGCTGCTCATTCTATCAAATAATTAATTTTCTGATTCTTCTATATTTGATGTAACAATGTTTAAAAGGGTTGGATTATTCATAGGCTGAATCCTTCCCTATTTCCTAAACTGTAGAGAAAGTCCCAAGGTGTTAGAAAATAGCAATAAGCTTTTAATTGCTGGGGTTTAAAATGAGTAATATACAGCACACTTCTTGATGAAGGAAAACAGTTGTATTGTATTGGGGGTGGGGAGTCACTTAAAATGATTTACTGAAAATAAATATGTACTGGTCTTTGTCTAATATACATTATATTGCATTCAAAACAACTACATGAAAAGAACTGTAAGGTTTCAAAATCCAGGGTTCAAAAGCTGGAAACTGTCACAATTAAGATTGCTTGGTACAATTTTAATTCTGTCTCCTTGTGCATGCGCAGTATGACAACCTTCAGTTATATCACACATTACTTTTCCACAGGACCCCTACCTCTTTCAGTGCACCGGATGGATGGTGCTCACGGAATGAGCAGCTGTTCAATATTTTGTTCTCATTGTTCAACATATGGCCCCAAGTCTTATTTACTGGACAATGTTGAAGTCCTGCTCTGAAGACAAAATTATTAACTTCCTTGTGGGCTTTAGTATGGTGATCATCACTATAGAATCTGAGTGCTTTAGATAGTTAGTTATTAATTTACCTTCACAAAATCCTGGTGAGGTGGTGGTATTATCCCTAGATTACAGAAGGCAAATGGGACACGGAGGGACTAAAGTAAAAATTGTCTCCTTATCTTGGATGCCCAAATTGAGATGCCTTGGAACTGGTTTTGAGATTTAGCATTTTATAGCATTTCATGCATTCCAGCACAGCTCTTATTGATGTCAGTTACAGCTATGAGTGCTCAGCACTTCTGCATATTAGATTCCAAGGTATCAGATTGGGTATGCAGAAGCTGAAGAACACACACAACCAAAATGTTCACGTTTGGCCACTGAATTCCTTGCGGAGCATCACATAGGAACTCTGGCAGAGGCAGGGATAGAATCCAGTTCTCCTGGGCAGTGTTCAATTGCCTTAACCACAAGACCACCCTCTGTCTTCTTGCAATTCCCTGCCTCATTAACTACTCCCCTTCCAACTTCTGCAACAAATGAGAGAGAGAGGTCCTACAGACAACAGCCTCTTTCACTATACAGTCCTGATTAATCCCTAGAGCACAGTTCATCCCGTGCACTGAATGAGGAAGGGAATGTGGAAAATATGGTATGTGATTATGTAATTAAAGACTGTATCCTAATGTGTACACAAAAGGGGTCGAGTTAAGGTTGCACAGGCAATCTTCTAACTTTTGAATGCTTGACTATTTGTAGCTTTCTAGGTGTAAAAAACAAACAAGCAGAGATTCAATCACATGGAACCATGTTAACACTCACTTGGGTCATTAGCAAGGTTGCAACACTTTAGATCCATTGCATAGACTTGGGAATCTTGGGTTTCAATCTGGATTTTGGTGGAGAGTGTGCTCTAGTGGTCACACATCTTTCTGCCCTGTCTCCTTCCGTCTAGCCAGTCCTGGTCTACTCCTTCATCCCCTCTCAGGTCAGATTCTTGTCCGCTCTGCATTCAAGTCAAGTGGCTTCTTCCATAGTACAGCTTGAGATCCAGCAAGCAGGAGCATTGAGAGAACAGGAAAAAGTTTCCTTGCATTTCTGGTCTGATGCCATAACAGCGTAGCAGGCTGGAACAGCAATTACAGGGAAAGTCCTGCTCAGCCCCCACAGCCAGGGGCTGAGTATGCTCAGTACATATGGAATCTTTGGAGGATCATAAAATATCAGGGTTGGAAGAGACCGCAAGAGGTCATCTAGTCCAACCCCCTGCTCAAAGCAGGACCAACCCCAACTAAATCAGGATTTAATTGCCAAACTTAACAATTCACACACATTCAGTAGAGAACTGAGATTTTGCAAATTTGGGTGTGTTTTCAAGAGAACAAAAAATATGTCCCTGACATAAAGGCAACCCCTGTACTGCGTTTGAAGTCCCTGCTCCTAAGCATGGGTGCTGATTCTTCTCAACAAAATGGTTGAATGACTTGTTTAACATGGCAAAAATGTGTTTTTTCCCTAATCTTGTTTTTGGAAATGGCTGAACCATTTTTTCTGGAACGTTTTGAAATACTCAGCTTGAGCAATATACCTGGCATGAAATTAAATACTCAAGCAAGAAACAATGCCTGCAGAATAGGCATTCTTGGTTCCTGTGGTGTATCCTCTACTGCAGTTCTCCCAGGGTCAGGGGCACGCACAAGGCGAGGCAAGCAGGGGCACGCTGCTTCCCCCACCCCCAAATAATCTGCGGGGGCACAGAATTCCTCTGACCGCAGGGCTGTGGCAGGGAAGAAGCTCCTCCAAAAACAGTCAAATTTAAATCCCCGTGCATGCCTCTGTCCAGTGTATTACTTAACCATTCAAACTCCATCATAGTATTATCTAATGCTTTTTTCTGGATCATTTTTTTCTTGTGTTCTATTTGTATTTCCAGTATTTATAACACTAGCCAATGTAGTAAGCTTCAGTTTTAAAAGTGGCTGTCAACCCACTTTTTTCCATCAGATTTTTATTTATTTAGACTTGTACATAAAAAAGGGCCTATCTCAGGCTAGGCATTTTGACTAGCTTTTAAAACAGGTAAACTCTACCAGATAAATAAGCCTGCAGTTTAATCCCAGCCTTCCAACAATTAGAAACCAAAAAAAATCAATTGACATTTGAAAATGCACCGATGTCCCCAGTCCTCTGAATCTGTGAAAATAAATGATTCTTGCTGCATGCCCTAAAGATAGCTCATGTTATCAAATCTTATCTGATCACTAGGCCAAGAAGTCTCTCCCTGTTCCACATTAGGTCACCTTTTCCTTAGCATGATCCATCTCTCACACAGCTGGGATCAAGCCCCCTGGTATTTAGCAATATAAGATGGCTAGAATGGCTGCGCAATGTGTTCCAGGCTCTAGATGTCTTTAACAAATAGTTAAAAATACAAAAACAGCTGCTCCATAACCTAATATTGAAACAGGCGGCATGAAAAAATAAGCCAAATTTCTCATACTTCCCAAACAATAACTCTTCCCTCACAGTATATGCTGCTTCAACAGCTATTGAATGTATCTTTTGAGGTGTTCTTATTATATGGGATATGTGTTGCCTTAATACATACAAACAAGTAGAAAATTAAACCCATTTGGTTTACTTTTAACTTTTTTCTCTTTCTAGTGCCTTTCTCCTTGTCTTAGTACTATTGTTTCGTTTTTTATAGAAGAGCCACCTCATATCCTTTCCCACCAAATATATATGATCTGACTATGCCAATATGAATAGTTATTTTAGTACAAGTGCTTGATTTATCTGAATTAATATCTCCGTAGGTTGCCTGAAAGCTTTCCTGAATTACAGAATCTAACGTGTCTTTCTGTAAATGACATCTCACTACAGGCACTACCTGAAAACATTGGGAAGTAAGTTGTTTTTGTTGTTGTGTGGGTTTTTTTTTTAAATCAAGATATATTTAATTTGTTTCTCTGACTTAGAGGTATATGCAAAAATGTAAAGATTAAATTTACAAGTATATTACACAAATTAGTAATTGTGTCAGGGTATTGCATTTTCTTAGTCCGTTTAAAAACCTCTTGTGTTTCTATCGGTCACTCACTGAGGTGACTGCACTGAACTTGGGCTATATGTGCATATGTTTAGTCTTTGGGAGGTATAAATCTAGGGAGTTGGGAGAAGCTGGATAGACTAAAGGATGAAAGACTAAAAGGATGTTACCAGTTTGATAATTGCACCTCTGTTCAAACTTGTTACCTATGATTCTTCATCATGCTGAGAGCCACAGATCTATTAGAGTGGGGACTTGAGCCTTGTTGCAGCTCACAGAGAGACCCAGACCTGGCAGCAGGAGAATGCCTCACCCGCTGGAGTTCCATGCAGTTTTATGTGCTTCCGCATTGGCTGGTGGCTCTGACAGATTCCCCTGCCACAGAGCTTTTCTGAGGGAAACTGCAGACTCCCCCTGCTCTCCCAGAACCAGGGCCCCCTCCTCCACCCAACCTAGCGGCACTCCACCTCATGGCGTGGCTGCTCAATGGTTAGGTCGGGAGGAGAGGACGTGCTTGGAAGGGGTTCAGTGCATCCTCTTGGAAAGCAGGCGACCCTCCACACGTCGAGCCTACTTAGCAAAGTGGTCTCAGTTCTCCCGATGGGCGGATTAGCGGGGCGTTTCCCCCATGGCTGCCCCGACCCAGCTCATTTTGGACTACCTCCTTCACCTTAAAGCCCAGGGACTGGCGCCTTCATCCGTCAAGGTGCACTTGGTGGCCATATCTGCCTTCCACCCGCTGGTGCAGGGCCACATGGTATTCTCCCATGCTATGATTGGCCGATTCCTTAAGGGATTGGATCGTCTCTTCCCATACGTCAGGCCCCCAGTGCCACAGTGGGACCTGAACCTGGTGCTGGCCCACCTCATGGGCCCCCCTTTTGAGCCACTAGCTACATGCTCCTGGTCGCACCTCTCATGGAAGGTGGCCTTCCTGATGGTGATCACGTTGGCTAGGCGGGTCTCGGAACTCAGGGCTCTGACCGCCGAGCCCCCGTACACGGTTTTCCATAAGGATAAAGTCCAGCTCCGCCCCTGTCCTTCGTTCCTCCCAAAGATGGTTTCTGCCTAACACATGGGTCAGGACATTTTCCTGCCGGTCCTCTGCCCCAAGCCCCATGCGTCCAGTGAGGAGTGCCACCTCCACATGCTGGATGTGAGACGGGCTCTGGCCTTTTTACCTGGAGCGGACTAAACAGCTGTTAATCGCCTTGGCTGAGCGCATGAAATGTCAGCTGATCTCCACTCAGCAGGTCTCCAACTGGATCACATTGTGCATCCGTACCTGTTATGACCTGGCGGGAATCCCCCCGCCGTCAATTGTGAGGGCACACTCGACTAGGGTGCAGGCCTCGTCGGCTGCCTTTTTGGCCCATGTCCCCATCCAGGACATTTGTAGGGCTCCCACGTGGTCTTCAGTTCACACTTTCACCTCGCATTATTTGATCGTCTCCCAAACAAGGGAGGATGCCGGGTTTGGCAGGGCTGTGTTCCATCTTGAGAATTTGTGAACTCCTACCCACCTCCAACAGATATAGCTTGGAATCACCTATTGTGGAATACACATGAGCAATCACTCGAAGAAGAAAAGACAGTTACCTTTTCTGTAACTGGTGCTCTTCGAGATGTGATGCTCATGTCTATTCCACATCCCGCCTTCCTTCCCCTCTGTCAGTTATCTGGCAAGAAGGAACTGAGGGTGGAGGGAGCGTGCAGTGCCCCTTATACCGCACCATGGAGGCGCCACTCCAGGGGTCACTAGGGGCGCTCCCCTATGGGTACTACTAGGGGAAAAACTTTCGACACCAGTGCACGTGGTGAGCACACACACCTATTGTGGAATAGACATGAGCAACACATCTCGAACACCAGTTACGGAAAAGGTAACTGTCTTTTCTTACCCTAAATGTTGTTTTAGGATTTTAGGCAGGTTGCGAAGTTTCTGTGGTTCAGAGTTCCAGTTATATTTCTTTTCAGACTGGACCCCTGTCTCAGTCTGGACTCCCCCCTTGCCTTCCCTTCAGGTGGCTTTAGCAGTCGTCTTGGGCAGACAGACCATGGGGAGGAGGAGTCCCTTTTGCCTCCTTCCCCACCCTTAAGTAGGACATAAGGCGGAAATCCTTTGTTTCTCAAACTTGACTCCCCCCCCCCCCCCCACTTCCAGTGGAAATTACAAGAAGTCCCAGATAATGTTTAGTATCAGTTAACAAGACCATCTGACCTAGTAGTGTCACAGTTACGTCCCCGGATGCTTCCCAGGAGGGAGAGCGATTCAAATCCCTGTCAGTTCTTTCTCTACTTCCACACCACTAATCGCTCTCCCTCCTGGGAAGCATCCCGGGACGTAACTGTGACACTACGAGGTCACAGCTCAGTATGAGAGGTATCTTCATGGTTTTGTTATTCCTTCCTGATGACGCATCAAATTTGATGGCCTGTTGTCTGGTGGGTGTCTTCCCAATACACACCCAGTTGTAATGGTTGCATAGTCCATATTTCTAACTTTTTAGATACAGAAATGATACATGCATGCAAATTGGATAATCACATTCAGTAAATTATAACCTTTCCAATGATACCTTACAAGACCCATCTTGCATAAAGTACATCTCAGTTATGTCATATCCATAACATAAGCATATTTCCATAAAGAATATGGAGTGCAACGTCACACCGCCATTTATTACTTTCTGCTCTCCTGGCCTCCATTTTATAAGAGCATGATGTTCTTTTAGTGTGCACCAGACCAAATTCAACCTGCTGTCACTTCTGAAGTTAAACATAACTGTCTTTCATGGTGGTCAGGGACTTAGCATTTCAAACTGGGGAAGATATTTTTTTACCTAATTGAGTGGTCTCTTCACTATAGAAGCCTTTTGTAGGCAGCCAAGTCCAGGCAGCTGTCACCTCAGCCCCTTCTTCTGGGCATGAAAGCTCTCAGTTGGCATCAGTCAAAAAAGAACTTCATACTTTATATATATATATTTTTAATTTCGACACCTTCCTTATGCTTTCACAAACAGTGCTAACTTGGATCATACCTCTCATATTGACCACCTCTCTTGACCCGAAATATTCCATATTGTAAGGTCTTCTTCCTGAATATATAGATTAAATCTGTTTAATGTAGGCCTTTGTCATTGAGATCAGACGCTTGGACAAGTCCGTTCTCTGCTCTGATCATGTTGTAGTGGGAAAACTTGATGGAAAGCTGAGACAGCTCCAAAGTTATTGGAAAAATAGAATTACAATCCTGGCTCCTGCCAGACACTACTGTAAGGAATACAGATAACCTGGCAAGCAGTCCCTGAAGTACAAGAAGAGGGATTACTGTTTTGCAAGGGGTACCTGGAACAAACCTAGGCTGCTCTGGCAAGGTCAGTAGTTGCCTCAGAACAATCTGTTAGACTACTGGCTGGTGCTGGGCTCTTTCATTTTGAGAATAAATGGCTGCCTATAGCTTTCCTCAAAACGAGGTCACTGGATGTTGTTGAGATGGGCTACTCCATGGAGCTGTGCTAGAATTGTAAGCACAGGTTTGTCCTGTTTCCAGTCTCTAGTAGTCTATGGGAATGCCAGAGCAGGAATGAAATCCTACATAATCTACTTCAGATTAGAGCAATATCACCGTTCTTCATCAAGGGCCGTTCCTCGTCCTGTTTCTTCCCAATTCTCTAAAGCTAGAAACAGACTGACCCCAGTTGGAACACCTGAAGTTCCTAAAGAAGGCTCACATTCTCATGTTACCATTCCTCAGACAGCTCTCCAGCTTGGCATATGGATTGTGAACTATTTTCTTCAAAACTGATTGTTACCCTTTGATCTGACAGATGCTTCCAAGGTCTCTTCCAAGATCATAAGAGTATTAATATTGGCTTTAAGGAAAAAGGGAGTTCATTCCTGTCTGTTCCTGGAAAACTCTGCTTGTCTGGCCTCTGTTCAGAGAGTTGAGACAAACTGTAGTGATACGGCTTCTGGAGTATTGTGGATTCATGATAAACACAGATGTATGGTGCCAGGGACTCAATCATAGGCATGGACTGAGGATGAATTCTATTAGTAAAAGGTCTCATGGCAAAGAATGTTAACCTCAGATGCAGATGGTCATAAGGGAAAACTGGTGTGTTAGAAACAATAACCTAGTTCTTAGTGAAGTCTGTTGGGAATGGTGTGCACAGAGACTTAATGAATCAGAGTTCACATGAGCCCTACCCAGTAATTCCTGTTATCTCTTCTGCATCTCACTTAATATCACGTTTGTTGACAGAGGTCAAGGTCCCATTGTCTCTTTTCCACTCCCTGAATTGGTGAATGCAGATAATGAGAATTTTTTCCCCCCGAAAAGGTCCAGTGAGCTAGGCAAAGAAATCCTTATGTCAGATGTTAGCTGGAATTAGTGGAGAAGGGTCTTCCCAATTCTATCCAGAAAAATAGGTCTGTAAGTGGTCGGACTCACCCCTGCGGCGCCTCCTGCTGGTTGTCTGGGGAATCAGCTCAATCCAGCCTCCGGAGCGCCCTCTGCAGGCCGATGATCCGCCTCGTCGTCCTACTGGCTCCCATATCCCTCCCAGGACCCCGGTGCCCCTTGCTCTGGGTGCTGCCCCCTGGCAGTACCCCCACACGCTGGGTCTCCCCTCCCAGGGGAACCCCCACCCACTAACCCCACCTCACCTCAGGATAAGGCCACTGCCAGTCACCAATTAGCCCCCACTCTCTGGGGCAGACTGCAGTATAGGCCACTCATCATCGGCAAGGTTGGGTTTGGACCTGCCGCCTTGGCCTAGCCCTGGGCTGCCCTCTGCAACCCCCAGTACCTGTTGGCCTTATGCTAGGCCGCAGCCTGGGGCTTTCCAGGCTGGAGCTCCCCAGCTCCTCAGCCTTTCCCCAGCCCTGCTCCACTCAGTTACCCTACCTCTAGATTCCTGCAGCCAGGCCCTTTTCTCTCTGAAGGCAGAGAGAGACTCCTGAGCTCCTGGCTCCCAACCTCTTCATACAGGCCAGCTGGGGCCTGATTGGGGCATGGTCCAGCTGCAGCCACTTCCCCAATTAGCCCAGCTTTTAGAGCAGAGGTTCCCAAACTTATTTGGCCTACCGCCCCCTTTTCAGAAAAAAAATTACTCCGCGCCCCCCTTTTCAGAAAAAAAATTACTCCGCGCCCCCCTGGAAATCTACCTTCTTTAAGCGAACAAACAGAAAGATGCAGTGACAAATTTGCGTTCTTTTATGTATCTATATTTCTACCTACGTCCTACAATATAGTAAAGAAAGATGTGTTATTAGAATATCGCCCACGACATCAGTTATACAGTGGTTTTTGCGTAAGACGGCAAAAGACAACCAAACTTAAAATACTAATGAAACTAATAAACTGGGTTTTGTTCTTTGCTCAGCATTAGATATATGTATTTGATATTAAATTGTCAAATATCAAACTAAATTTATCAAGAAATAATTAATTTAAAAAATAATCAATATGCAATTAAAAATCAGTTAATAGTTTTAATTTAGTTTGCCCTTATTTAAATAATTGTTCCTTATTAACACATGCCTTATTTACCAATTAACACAGATGATTCGATAGATATAAATAAATGTTAATAGTTAACAGTTTTTTTACGATTTCATTCCCCTGTTTTCGTTAATATTGTAATCAAAAAGATGACAAATATATTGACTGTACACTTCAAATAGTACTGTACCGACACAAGCCTGCTATGATTTTATTATTAGTAAGCACTAGAGACACAGAAACGTACGGTAGAGATGTAAGAAAATGTATAAAAATACTCACATGTAAATTACTGTTTTATTGAAACAACAATAATACAATTTGTTTTGTATGTGATCCGTAATCCGTAAATATCGAAGGTATCGAATATGAATAAAAATTTTTAAATACTTATTGCACTATTGTTAACTGCTTTTTACACAATTCAGAAACAATCTAAATTAGATTTCATACATGTCGCCTATTTATAGTATCGTATTGTAAACAAGTCATTACACGCACATATTCCTGCTGATGCATGCTGGACTTCCCGACAATGCGCGACACGCTCGCCTGCCAACACTTGCTTGTTAAGAGCTGTTGGCGGACTTGACACCTGATCGGTTATAATTTGTGAATTTATTTGGAAAATAAAGTAATCACTACAACTTTAACTCTGTTACACAACAGATGAAACATGTACGAACGGTTTTTCAAAATTTTCTTATATTCTCTTCTTTCTTTATGCTTCCACCGCCCCCTTATTTTTATTCAACGCCCCCCAATTGCACCCGAGGCTACTACTGCCCCCCGGATCGTTCCAGCGCCCCCCAGGGGGCGGTATCGCCCACTTTGGGAACCTCTGCTATAGAGCAACAACCTAGGAAGCTCATTCTGGTCCTTCCAGCACTTTACCCCATTGAAGCCCTGTACCAGGTTTTATTATATTCACTATTCCCATTAAAGTAAACTTCCTCATAACTATAATCTCCAATCAGGTAAATTTAGGAAAATAGAGTGGAATGATCATGTCTGTGAAAGTTATTTCAAGTGGAGAGGATGTCAGGGGTGGGGCATTCACCTGCTGCTAGTGACTGAGAGGTCTGATTCTGCCTCAAAGCTGCAAGCAGGCTGAAGTAGTTACTGTAACAGATCTGTGGACCTTACTATTCAAAGAAATAAAACATTCAGGTAAGCACAGATATATTTTTCCTCTTGTTACAAGTAACACTTTTTTATGGCTACTAGAATTGAAAGATTAGCGGGGATAAGGATTTGTCTCTATTGACAAGTCTTGTGTACTTAAAATATTCCACAAGACATAAGACTTTTGAGAAACTTGTATATAGACATGCTTTCCAGAGCAGATAGAAAGCTAAATATCCTGCGATGATATGTCAGAAAGATGAAGTCACAAAACCTAATTTTGATTTTAGAATTACTTTGTAACTTGTAGGCTTAAAATGGCCATAATCTTGGGTCAAGTTGTATTGATATCTGTGGACTGAAAGTCTTTACAGGGGCAATGGAAATGTCTCAGAAATGCATACCAAATGTTAGTCTTATTACTTTTCACTGATGGCTTCATGAACAGATCTGTGGCTAAGAAAGTTGGTGCACATCAGATTGATGTAAGATGGGAAAGGATGCACTTTTTTACTGACATAAACTTGCAGTCTGAGATATCTGATGGCTTCACGTGGAATAAAAGTAGTTCTACATGTTGTATGGAACAAGGCAGAAGAGTTCAGTTAATGGACTGTACCTTAAAATGCAAACATGTTAAAGTGCAGTGTTACAGAAGCAACAAATGAGATAGTGAGGCTTAACTCATAGTGATACAGAAAGTGGAATTTTTTTACTTGTACTGCTAGATATACTCAGTTAATGCTATGGGTTCTCTGTCTGATTCTGTTTGCTAAACTCCGATAAGCTTAGCTTTAGAAATCTTTGCACTTTTGATTAGGTGAGGCTATGTGTGTTGCAGACTTCTCTCCATTAAATAGCAAAACTGAATGTTCATGAATTTGAAAGTGTTTACACTGTATTTCATGAGCACTATTATAGCAATTTCAAACTTTTAATGAATACAATGACCTCTGATCTTAATAGATCTATCAACTTGTGTGTAAGGCAAATGTTTGTCTTGTGTTAACTTAGTATTAAAAGTTCCATATTTAAATAAAATACTGAATTTTGTTGAGCTATTCTGTTAATGGAGGCAGTGGAAAAGCAAACTGGAAAATAAACTGAATGGAATAGCTTTTGAAAATAGCTGAAACTCTTACCTCATCTTATAAATTGTCTTAGCATGTACCCCTATTTCAGGAATATTCCCGAGTAAACTGTAGAATGTTCAGTTAGGAAATCCAAAATCTCATATGTTGATCCATATATTTTTTAAGCACCCTAATTCTTCTTCCCAACAATGCTTTTGAAGATTCCACAATGGAGTCCAGTAGCTCTGACTATCTTTGCTGGGCCCCATCCACTGCTGAAGTTGGTCACGCTCTCTCTTAAAATGTATTTGTGTATAAAATTAGATTTCAACAGTAGCTTAGACCCAGCAGCTCTTTTCTTCAGGGTCCAGTAATCTTTGGAATGGGTGGAAATTCATGGGAGGGGAAGATTACTGGAGGGTTGTACCTAAAGATTGGGAGAGCCAAGGCCAAACTGAGACGGGTGGAATCTGATCCTTATCTAAATCTGAATAATCAAGAGTGACTAAACCTTCAGACGAGTTTGTGTATTGCTAATTAAAATATTTTGGCTAAATTCGTCTTCTAAAAAATCTGCATTAAATGGCCAAGCTTCACTGACTGATGCGATATCTGAGCCATTAGCAATTATCTTTGAAAAATCATGGAAGACGGGAGAGATGCCAGACGACTGGAAAAGGGCAAATATAGTGCCAATCTACAAAAAGGGAAATAAGGAGAACCCGGGGGATTACAGACCAGTCAGCTTAACTTCTGTACCTGGAAAGATAATGGAGCAAATAATTAAGCAATCAATTTGCAAACATCTAGATAAGATGATAAGGTGATAAGTAACAGTATGGATTTGTCAGGAACAAATCATGTCAAACTACCTGATAGCTTTCTTTGACAGGGTAACAATCCTTGTGGATAGAGGGGAAGTGGTAGACGTGGTATATCTTCACTTTAGTAAAGTTTTTGATACTGACTCCCATAACCTTCTCATAAACAAACTAGGGAAATGCAACCTAGATGGAGCTACTATAAGGTGGGTGCAAAACTGGTTAGAAAACCGTTCCCAGAGGGTAGTTATCAGTGCTTGACAGTCATGCTAGAAGGGCATAACTAGTGGGGTCCTGCAGGGATCAGTTCTGGGTCAGATACTGTTCAATATCTTCTTCAGTGATTTAGATGATGATATAGAGAGTACACTTATAAAGTCTGTGGAAAATACCAAGCTGGGAGGGGTTGGAAGTGCTTTGGAGGGTAGCATTAAAATTCAAAATGATCTGCACAAACTGGAGAAATGCTCTGAAGTAAATAGGATGAAATTCAATAAGGACAATGCAACGTACTCCAGTTAGGAAGAAATAATCAGTTGCACACATACAAAATGGGAAATGACTGCCTAGGAAGGAGTGCTGCGGAAAGGGATCTGGGGGTCATAGTGCACCATAAGCTAAATATGAATCAACAATGTAACACTGTTGCAAAAAAAGCAAACATAATTCTGGGATGTATTAGCAGGAGTGTTGTAAGAAAGACATGAGAAGTAAATCTTCTGCTCTGTTCCATGCTGATTAGGCCTCAACTGGAGTATTGTGTCCAGTTCTGGGTGCCGCATTTCAGGAAAGATGTGGACAAATAGGAGAAAGTCCAGAGAAGAGCAACAAAAATAAAGGTCTAGAAAACGTGACCTATGAGGGAAGATGGAAAAAATTGGGTTTGTTTAGTCTGGGAAAGAGAAGAGTGAGAGGGGACATAACAGTTTTCAAGTACATAAAAGGTTGTTACAAAGAGGAGGGATACAAATTGTTTTTCTTAACCTCTGAAGATAGTACAAGAAGCAGGTTAGATAAACACCTGTCTAGATAATACTTAGTCCTGCCTTGAGTACAGGGGATTGGGTTAGATGACCTCTCGAGATCCCTTCCAGTCCTGTGATTCACTGTAACACTTCCTCTGGGAGGTGTGCAGGGCATTTGAGTTCAAATAAAATAACTCCTCTCTAAGCAAAGTGTTAATTTTTGTACCACTCTGTCTTGAATAATAACACCTGAGAGAAGCTTGGTCATAAATTGTGTAACCTCCTTTGTTTACTAGTGTTCTCATTTTACATTTTCATCTAGGTAAGGCTTGCTATATAGCTTGTTTGCAGGTTGGTCACTCTTTTCTGTAGCCAGGATGTCTGGTTAGATTCTTACAAGCAGCCTTGGGCTGGGTGGGCAATTGGCTAGAAGACTGATAAAGAACAGTGTGTTTAAAAAAATATTGTGGGTCATTCAGTTGGTACTGAAGCAATTCCTCAATGTGGTGTTGAGGCATTCTGCCAATGGAATATATGTCAAATGATATTTATTTGAAGTTCTGATCACTTTTAGGTGTTCCCCAGAAGTGTCTAGGCCAAGAATCCGTACCTGACACAATGTAATTCAATAAAGTCCTGGTAGCTCTGATTTTCTTTGAGTAGTGAGTTCTCCGCAACTACGGACAATCAGGCCCATAATAACATACTGCCTACCTAAATACTTCTACAATTTCTACTGGATATGGAATTATTTACTTCCTGACCTAAACTGTTAAATAGATGCTGCATTCAAGTTCTGGGTGAAGCTATCTTTGTGTGGGTTGTGATCTTCTTTGTTGTGAAGGCCAAGACTATAACAGGGTTCAAAAGAGAACTAGATTAAATTCATGGAGGATAGGTCCATCAATGGCTATTAGCCAGGATGGGTGGGGATGGTGTCCCTAGCCTCTATTTGCCAGAAGCTGGGAATGAGCGACAGGGAATGGATCACTTGACGATTACCTGTTCATTCCCTCTGGGGCATCTGGCATTGGCCACTGTCGGAAGACAGGATACTTGGCTAGATGGATCTTTGGTCTGACCCAGTATGGCCATTCTTGGGTTCTTAAGGCAGTTCAAAATGTATAATGCCGTTTGTGTTAGGAAATACCAAAAACTAATAATTTTAAATGCTTTCTCTTTGTCCTGTGGCCCCTTTTCAACTTGTGGCCCTAGGACTATGAAACAGTTAACATTGCTAACTCCGAAGCATAAAAATGATGATGTAAAAGTTAGTAGATAATTGAGATCATACTTATCTGCTTGTAGATAGTGATGCTTTCTAATACTTGTGCCCACTCTTGCTTATGTTTGTTTGGAGATACTAGTGCAAAAAGGAGTATCTGGTATACTGTGGTGAAATCCGTAAATGCCCGTTAAAGGAAAGCTGAAGCAGAATAAGTGTGCAGGGAACCCCAAACTGCATATCAGTGATAGAAATACTTATAAACTACTGGAGACATAGTAAAACTACATGCAGTTAAAATTCCTGTTACTAAAACTTTCTGAATGTTGGGCTTCTTAGGGGGAAACACAGGTGGCTCAAATGTTCTAACTCTTCTTTCTCTTTGTGTTGTGTGGGGAGCCAGTCCATGCTAGTAACTTTTTGTATCCTCTTCATTCTGAAGCTATAAATTTCTGAAAAATTGCTACTTCAAACAGGGTTTCCAGTGTGTTCCCTATTCCGGGCCACCCCAGTGTGCTGAGCTAGTAGGGAAGGGCTAGCATCTTTCATAGCCTTCTCTATAGGATAACAATTTCTGGCCAGATTCCCCTGTCATGGATATGGTGGAGGGGGAGAGGAGAAAAATTATTGCCAGTGAGATGGAGATGCCTAACTTCCTCCTTTTGGCTTGGGAAGAGAGGGGGAAACCATCCCCCACCCCCGCCCCCCCCAAAAAAAACCATGGAAATGTTTAATCTCAAGAAAAGATTGGGAGGGGGGACTTGATAAGCCTTCATATATGTTAAGGGGTGTTAAAATAGGACAGTGATCACTTGTTCTCTATGTCCACTGAAGGTAGTACAAGAAGTAATGGGCTTAATGTGCAGCAAGGAGATTTAGATTAGATATTAGGAAGAAAAGGTAGTTAAGCACTGGAATAGGCTTCCAAGGAAAGCTGTGGAATCCCCATTGTGACTGGTTCTCCCCAGGGTACCACCTAGAACTGGGCTACCACTGAGCCCCCCTGACCCACTAGCCTGGGCTCCCTTTTACACTGTACTGCTGTGACAAGCTGCAAAGCCCTCTCTCTAGCCTGCACTTTCACCCGCATACATACAGGTAGGGACACACCCAGCTGCAGTTACAGGCGGGCTCTTTAACCAGCCCCTGCCTGGGAAGGCTTCAGCTAGGGCACGTCCCAGCTCCTTAGGCATGCACCCCCTCTGGAGTGTAAACCCAAAATTATACCGTTTTGCGCTGCACAGGGAACTGTACAGCCTAAGTGCCTAAAATTCACCCCTCCCTCAATGTGGAGAGGAATAGGCAACAGCTTTCTGCTCCTCAGTTATGATTTCCACGCACTGGTTTAGATCAAGCAAAGACAAACTTATTAACTACAAAAGATAGTTTTTAAGTGATTATAAGGGATAGCAAATGCAAACTAAGCTTAATATACTAAATAGATGGGTGAGAATCTGCTATACATATCCAAAGTGATGATACTAACAGGGTCCAGTACTTCCCCCAGTTCAGTCTTTGTTCCTCAGGTGTTTCCAGGAGTCTTCTTGGGGGGGGAGTCACTCCCCTGCCTTATATAACTTTTGCATATGGCAGGAACCCTTTGTTTGTTTCAAAGCTTGGATCCCGTGCTAGTCAGTGGAAAAATACTGGCATCCCAAGATGGAGTCCAGCACCAGGTGACCTGGTTACGTGTCCCTGTAGAGTCACAGCAGCCATCCCCCACTGGCTGTTTGGAGCTTTCACAGGTAGGCTCACCAGGTGGGAGATAAGCTTCTCCTAAGGCCTATTGCTTCTTCCTAATGGCTCATTAACCTGAATGGGTCCTCCCTAGTCAGTCAGGTAGACTGAGAGCATTTTGCCTAGTGAGTGTTGCCCAGTAATAGCTACATGTGAAATAGATACATCGTCAATATTCATAACTTTGGATACAAAATGATACATGCTTACAAATAGGATAACCATATTCAGCAAATCATAACCTTTCCAAAGACACCTCAGATGCCTTATATTGCATAAAATACATCATAATTGTGGGATAATGATATCATACTAATATCACTATGAAGCATATGGGGTGCAGTGTCACACCCATCATTGGAGGTTTTTAAGAACAGGTCAGACAATCACTTGTAAGGGATGGTCTAGGTGTACTTGGTCCTGCCACAGCAGAGGGGGCCAGACTTGATGACCTCTCAAGATGCCTTCCAACCCTACATTTCTATGATTAATATTAACCAAGCCTGGGATGATTTAGTTGGGATTGGCCCAGCTTTGAGCAGGGGGTTGGACTAGATGAATTCCTGAGGTCTCTTCCAACCCTAATCTTCTGTGATTCTAAGCCATTTCCTATCTTGTTCCCTTCCTTCCCCTCAAAAATTATACATTGAACACTAAGAACAGAAAATAGTGTTTAACTTGGACATATAAAGACAATCCCTACCCTCAGCTTATTTGGCCTCCAAAAAGAAAAAGAAAAAAATTTCTCCACACATTATTAAATTGATCTTTAAACATATTGGTTAGTAGATATGACAACTCCTTTAAAACTAATACCACATCAAAACTGACCAGTGTAATTCTAGTTGCCTCACTTTATTTTTTATAGCCACATGTATGTTTGGAAAGGTGGCAGAGGCTTTATTTTATATGGAGATCTACCTATCTCCTAGAACTGGAAGGGACTCTGAAAGGTCATTGACTCCAGCCCCCTGCCTTCACTAGCAGGACCAAGTACTGATTTTGCCCCAGATCCCTAAGTGGCTATTGTGGGGAGGGATAGCTCAGTGGTTTGAGCATTGGCCTGCTAAACCCAGGGTTATGAGTTCAATCCTTGAGGGGGCCACCTAGGGATCTGGGGCAAAATCAGTACTTGGTCCTGCTAGTGAAGGCAGGGGGCTGGACTTGATGACCTTTCAAGGTCCCTTTCAGTTCTAGGAGATAGGATATCTCCATTAATTTATTTTTATTTATTTATTTTATTTTTCTTAATTTACAATGTTTATATTCATAATGGGGAAATCCTATTGACTTCATTAGTAATCTTTGTAGATTTTGACCATCTTAAAGAATTACATAAGAACATAACGGCGAATGCCCATCCGACGAAGTGGGCATTCACCCACGAAAGCTTATGCTCCAATACATCTGTTAGTCTTAAAGGTGCCACAGGACTCTCTGATCCTTTAGAATGCTACTTTTAATTGATTTGTAAAGGAAATCTGATTACACCAAAAAGTAAAACTGCCTAGGAGCCCAGTTCTTCAAACACTTCAGTAAATTCTAAGCTTGTGGCATTTGCAAAATAAGGCTTCTAAGTAGTAACTGATTCATGGAAGTGAATGAAGACAGACACAGGGATGGATTTAAGTGACCGGTTGTGGTTTTAATTTTAACACTGGGTTGAAGCACTATAGGCTTATCCACCCCAGACTCGCCTGTGCTAGGCATTTAACTGAGTCAAGTGCAGCGTTACAAAGATTCTATCATATAACCAGTAACTCATGCATACAAATAACAACCCCAAATCAGCAGCCCCATATGGGGAGATTACTACCCCTGCCCTTTTTTAAGTGCAGGTGCTTTTAAAAATAGCATAATAGTGAGGTGTCAAAATGCAGCCCTGGTAGAGATTGCCCTGGCTGGATATTTGCTAGGCTGTTGGATTGGGACCTGATACACTAGATCCATGTAAACTTCCCCTGGTCTAAGTAAGCTCCAGCACTCCAGTCCTTTGGCCACTCTGGCACATTTCCTAGGCACAGGCTTTCTGTCTTACCCCTTTACAGAAATGGGACCAGGCTCTAGGACCACTGCTGAACCCACAGGCTCCCCAGTAGTTTAAGCGATGCATTCTCCCAGAAGAGAAAGCAAACAGCCACAATGACAGGTTTTGTAAGAGTTTCTAAATACAATTACTCTTTACTTAGCTAGCACTGAAGATACACAGATCCAGACAAAAATAATAAACACATCTATATATATTTCTCAGTCTCAGTTTCCTCACCACTCTGGAGCATTCTCTGGGGTGAGAGCAGAGTCCCGGATCCCTCCTCCTGCACATGGCTTTTCCTCTAAAACAGTATGTGTCTCTTCCTCCTGTAGATCAGCTAGCTTCTTTCCTTGGCTATTGCCACTGTTAAACAGGAACCCCTGCTATGGAAGCATAACCCTCTTCCTCTCTCCTGCCCAAAGTTTCCTTGCTCTTGCTCTGTGAGTCCCTGGAGTTCATAAGTTCTATCACTAACACTTGGAATTTCCCCAGCAACAGAATGAAGAAACCATTTTCCAAATTCTAACCTGTTTCAGAGATGTTGGAGAAAACGGACTTCCTTCAGCCATTCTCAGTCTGCCTGGGCTGTGTCTATTCCCTAGTTAATAGACCTTAAAGACCGACTCTTTCAAAGACAGGCTTGTGGGCTCCACTCCCCGGCATCACCACCTCTTGGAATTTCAGTCCAACATGGAGCTAAGAAAACAATAGAAGGCAACCAACTGCACCCGGAGTTTGCGGTCTGCTATAGCTAAGCAGAGTGCCCAATATCATAAGTTGTACAAAGAAGGTTCCTCAAATGTTCACGTAGGGTTATTTTCTGTCCAACTGAATTTGGATAAAGAAGTGCACGCAGAAAATTGATCACTGTCGCTACATCTTTGACACCCAAGCACCGTGAGATCAATAACTAGTGTCACCTAAGTCTCTTGACATCTTTTGAAGATTTGCTTGACCTGTAGCTGCTTGTTCATTTTAGCGTGGTCATTACTAAATAAGCATCCGGGAAGTCAGTAACCAAAGCTAGCTGAAAATAAATTGACTGGACAAAACTATCATGATTAATTTATCCTATGGTCACCCAAAAGTGTACTAGGCACTTCATAGCAGACAAAATCACAGTCCTTGCCTTGAAGAGGTTCAGTTTTAGTCATCACAAAACTTAGAGGGTACAGCAAGGAAGGGTCAGAGTTATAGTGCTATAATCACATGGCTACTCATTTTGGGTATGTACACATGGTTTAAAGTTTAAAATTATTTATTATTAAACCAGAACAGATCCTGAATATTATTGTGGGAGAAGTGAGTTTCCAAGGGTATTTAATTGAGGTGAGGGTAGTGGTTTGACAGTACAGTATAATGAGGTGATTCCAGGTGGATAATTTTTGTGGAAAACTTTCTGTAGACTAAATAGTTACAAAAGGTAAATTCCAAGGTAATTAAATTTACCTCAGATTTTAGTGCATTCTGGACCATGTGGCAATAAGATTAAAATCACATTAAGAAGACTTGAATTAATCTCTGGCTGATGTGTACATAGGGCTTTTTGGAACTGCAGTTGATATATATTCAGTTTATCGTGATGGGTTATTGTTGCTATCCAAAGAGGTCATCTGCATCTGAAGTTGTAATGTCTTCAGTAGAGTAAATCCCTGTTAGTTCAACCTCAAATTTACAGAATAAGCAAGACCATGTTTAATTTGGCCATGAGTTGATTTGGTCTTATTACTTACTTTGAAGAGACTCTAATGATCAGTTCAGAGACAAATTAAAGATGCTGACCTCTGTAAGATTTGAATTGGGCCAATATTCTCCTTTTGGAAAGGGGTTGAGGAATATGCCCTAATCTCTGGAAGACTTTATTGGGGTTATAGGTAAAATGTACTCTTCTAACTCTCCCCGCCCCCTCCCATTTTTTAGGGTTAATGTGTTACTTGTGGCTCTTAAGTCTGCCAACAAAAGGGAATCAGGGTAGATTGTGACAGGTGTGGTGTAAGAACTTGAATAAAACAGCTCTACTTAAGAGTTTGTATTATTCAAAAAGAGGGAGGATGAGGGGGAGGAAGGAGAAGATGGACATACCGGTAGGTTTATAAATTCACAATCTTGAGATAGCTTAGTGGGAATAAATGCATCTTGTTGGCTTTTAATCTACTTTTGGTAAAAGTAGATCTTGGAGATGTTTGGGTCTGAGAGAGTGAGGTATGAAAGAGAACACAGAACTCGAAAGAGATTGAGTAGGGAAGGGGGCGGTTGTGTGGAGAGATATTGGAAGAATATAGGAGAAATATGGTGGTAGGGAAGCACAAGCGGTATAGCACAGACATTTAAGAGTTTTTTTGTGGAAATTAGTCAGCGATGTCAACAACAGGAGTCTTGCAGCAGTCTGGTGGGGGAACACGTTGAATGGGGAGCACGCTTGCATTCTGTTACCCTGGGATCTGTTTGACGGGAGGGATACAGTTCTGCCTCATGGTCAGTCTTTTCTCTTGATACACTTGGCTACATGAGGAAGTCAGACACTATGTGACCTTGTAACTTGCAAATTATTATCTATCAACTACGGTTTAACAATTTTTAGATTACCAGGAAACGTGAGTCCCACCATATGTTGTTGGACATTAAGGAAAAAAGCTTTCCAATTTGTTGTTTGATTATGATCTCAGTGTTGCATTAACAATTGGGGTATTTTCATTATATCTTTTCTTTGAACATGTAATAATACTTAAAAAAAAAAAAAAAACAACCTTAACCATGTGATATATTCCAGACTTCTTCCTGTTAAAGAAATGCAAAATTCATAGCTTTTAAGACTAGAAAGAGCTGTTGTAATGTAGTCTAACCTCTGGCAATAACTCAGGCCATGGTATTTCACCCAGTGACTTCTATATGGACCCCAGTAACTTGTGGTTGAATTAGAGCACATCTTTCTAAAGATAGCCAAAGACTCCAGCTGTAGAGAATTTAACATACCTCTTGGTAATTTGTTGCAGTAGTTTTCAGCAGTTCTCAAACTATGGGGCGGGCTTCCCAAGGGAGGCGCGATAACATGTCAAGGAAGGCATGAGCTGTGTATGGTTTTTAGAGTTCCAGCTGTCAGCCCCGGGCAGCTGGGGCTCGTGTACAAGGGCCGTGCACACCCAGGAGGTGGGGGATGGGATAAGGGGGACAGCTGCAGTCCCACTGCCTGGCCTCGGGCTCTCCTTTCCTGTCCTCCCTCAGTACCTCACCGGGAGGTGACAGAAGGGCTCCAGCTGTCAGCCCTGGGGTGGCAGCAGCAGCGCAGAAGTGTGGGTGGCAATGGGGTGCTAAATTTGCTATGTAAAGTGATGTTGACAAATATCACTTCTCACATTGCCGCCCTTACTTCTGTGCTGCTGCTGTCGCGGTGCTGCCTTCAGAGCTGGGTGCCTGGCCAGCAGCCGCTGCTCTCTGTTCTGACTTCAGAGCTGGGCAGCAGTATATGTACTTGTGGGGCAGAGAGACGTGTAAGTGACTACAGACACACGGGGCGGGGGGGCAAATAAGTTTGAGAACCACTGCAGTAGTTAAATTACTCTGTTTAAAAAGTTACTTTAGATTCTAAACTCGTACACTGTTAATCCTAGTCAAGGTACCAGCATCTCATCATTGGGGATACTTGATCCACCAGTTTCTTGTATTGATTCAGAAGAAAAATCTTTATTTGCAAATATTCTCATTGGTGGGTTTTTATACTCAGGTGCCCATTCAACTTCATGTATCCTCATTCTAGTAATAAATTCTCCAGTGTTGGATATAATCAATGTTAGAAATGTTTTAAATTTAGTTTTTGTTTGAATTCAGATTTGGCTGAAGAATAGGACAGTGATTGCATTTCTCTTTGCAGTAGTAGCTACAAATACTTTATTTTTTTACTTCACTTTGTCCAAAAACAAAATTAAACCTTTAGCACTCAAGTAAGGCAGGGCATATTATGTCGTAGAGAACTGCTTTTTATTTGTAGATACAGTATCTGGTTTTTATTTTTTCCTGGGACGCTAGAGGATTAAAACAGATTATAGCATTGGGATAATGTCTGACTCCTTGTGTTCCATTTAGTCATAAATAAAACCCTGAAAAATCTGAATGTTACTATGGTGATGTTAGTAAAAGCCTGGGTTATGGAGTAAGCAAACGGCTTAGAAACATACTGTCACTTATGATAATGAGCATGCCATAGTTGTCAAGTTGTGTATAGCCAGAGATGAGTTTAGTTGCTGCTGCTGTAACTTGTTACAGCCCACATGTCATAATCTAAAAGCCAATAAGTAAAATTACTTTCATATAATGACTAAAAAAAAACCTACATTCACTTTTTGGTAACTTAATACCACTGACCTTTTTATCAAAGTGAAAATGTGGGATGTTATTTCCTGCGTTGATTGCTTCCTTTCTTGATTTGTTTTTTAACAAAAAAAAGTCTAATTTTTAAAATTTCTCTCTTTAGTCTATCAAGCAATCATGTGAAATGAAGTGTGAGGAGATTTTAAAAAAGAAATTATTGTGGGATGACGTCCATTGGAGATCACTGAAATACACTGTATAAAAACTTCCTTTTTCCTTAGTTACTGAAATTATTAAAGAAAATATCTTAAGATGGCTTCAAAAATTATTATTTATCTTTTAGCCTTTTTAACCTGGCCTCCTTGGAACTAAGAGAGAATCTGCTGACATACTTACCTGAGTAAGTTCCATTGCATGTGTGTCTGTGGTCGTGTGTGCTTTAATATATGCCCATCTTTAACAACAACAAAAAAGTCTGAAGTTAATATTTTCTCTGGCCCTCATTTAATTTGTAGATGAATACAAGGTGTTTTCAGTCTCCTGCGTAATGAATGAAGAGTTACGGGCTGTACCTCTCCCTTAATAAATAGCAAGTTGCCTCAGGAACTTTGTTCATCACTGGTTAGGAACAGGAGTCTGAAGGCTGGGTGCAAATCAGTTTTACCTGTGTAATACTTCAGTGTAATAGAAATGTGCCGAATATACTGAATAGCTAAATACTCTAAACTAATGCCAAATTATTAAAGAGGTGGAAGCTTGAATCATTTCATGACCAATATTAATTATTACACAAATGAAGGTAGATCTCATGTTCAAAACTTTTAACATTCACTATGTGAGCTGTATTAAACCTGTGTGGAACTTTACTTTTTTTAAGTGTAAATAAACACTTAGAGGTTGAGTAATTTACAGAAACTTTGCAAACCTGGAGATAAGCGCCTCTGACATCCCCTGACAACATCTAATGAGAAACTCAACCTCACTCCCTACTCCTTCTGTGAAAGAAAGAAGGTCCTAGGATTTCTATTCGGGTGCTGTGTCTGCACCAGGTACAGGGAGTCAAGTCTTTTTTTTTTTTGTGTCCCCGCCCCTGCTTGGACATCTGACTGTTTTTGAACTCTTTACTCCCTTTTGGCTACTGGAAGAGGAAGATTTTTTCCATTCTTTCTTCCCAGTACCCCAGAGTCTCCTCACTGCTGAGGGACTAAGGGAGTAAAGAGTCTCTTCTTTTGGCTTCCTGGCTGCTCCTATCAGGAGATAGGTGTCTCTGATACTCTGCTCCTATATCATCCTCTTTTAAGTCTTCCTCTCTTGCGGATGTATCCAGTAGTTCCCCAGTTGCTGCTGTTTGTATCTGTCATGAGCCTCAAGGTGCTTCAAACGCCACAATGAACTGTAGAGTATGAATAGATAGTTTTTCCATGCAGCATCAGAGTAAAACTGTTTATAAATGGACAGTCTTACTGCTGCTCAGAGGTCTGAATAGCAGTAGTGAAACTGACCAGTCTTGTCTTCATGCTGCTGCAGCTTGGGGAAAGGTAAGCAGAAGCTCCAGAGGAGGGGTCTGTTCTGAAGTGTGTCAGGAAAGCTCTGTTGTTTGTTCACATTCAGAAGGCTTCTTTTAAAGCCATAAATGCTCAAATTCTTTTTTTTTTTTTTTTTTAAATTCAAGCTGAAATTCTGCACAAGCTGATGAGTTAAGACATTTATTCATCAGGGAAAAAATCTTTATTTGCTCTTGGTGAGTAGGCATATGAGGGACTTGTCAAATCTTGACCTACATGCTTTATAAACCATTTAATATGATCAATGCAGGGTAATGTAAGACGTTTTCATCCAGCTGTAAATTGGTTTGGATCCATTTTGTGGAGGTTTTCAACTTACTCTAAATTATGTGGTATTGACCATGGCTAAGACTGGTGATTAGCATAATGGGCAATGATCTGATCAATTATAGTGCATTTTATGCTTCAGAGGCACAACATTATACTGACAAACCCAGTAATCTTCAGTATCATATTAATGTACATAATCTATGCCCAATAAAATCCTTTTCTAGAAGAACGTATGGTTATACAGTGGAAAGAGCTCATTCACGTATCTAGGGGTTCTGATGGTCTAGTCTAATGGGGTTCTCTCTTTGCTTACAGATCACTCACCCACCTGCAGAGACTAGAAGAACTTGATTTAGGAAACAATGAACTTTATAACTTGGTAAGATATTATCAGTGGAATATGGCATTGATATTGGTGTTTCATGTGGAACTAAAATATCCAGAACAGAAATTTCCCAAACTGGAAGCGGTGACACTTCTGGAACATTTCTATACATATAAATGAAAAATTGGCAGTGACATGCTGCCATCATGTTACCTATTTCTTGTGATCATCATACAGTACAAAACAATAAGTTCAGCTGATGTACCTTGATACTTTTATGTCCCTATCCTAACTATTACTATAGTTATTAAAATGATGTGCTATGCAATCTGGTATTTCACCATACGTTATTAATTTGTGGTAGAATTATTTTTCTGCAGAAAAGGAAAGATCCCCACAGATCTTTCTCTGCAGAAACAAAGCAAGGGACACAGATTGTTTTCTCTGTTTCTCAGCTGTGCCCTAGTACTTTCTTTTTGTCATTTCAAGATTGAACTGAGGTCTCATTTGGGTGTTAAAATATGAAATAAGGCTCTTGTGCAGAAACAAAAATGCTTACACTTTGCTCTTTTTAAGGCATATTTTAGTGATTACACTAAACACTTAAATTATATTAATGTTACAATTATGGTTCCACCAACAGCTCTAATTACGCAGTTGTGCTATACTGTGTTCTCCCGTATATTCTTATGGTATTCAAATATGACAGTAATACACAATATTATGTGTGTGTATATGGGGGTGGGAAGGGGATGGGTTAGAGTTGTTTTGGGAGCTATAACTTGGAGTTTAATTTTTTAGGTAAGTAAAAAAAGAAAGAGGACCCTGTATGGTCACTTGAATATACATTTTTTCTGATTCTGTCTAATGGGTTGTAATTGCTAGGCTAATACCTGTCTCTCCTCTGCATGTAAAGGTGTTAAAAACTGTCTGAGAATGTGGAGTCCCCTTTGTTAGTCTAACATAGTCTTAGTCAAAAACATAAATCACCTGTTGGATACTTACCAAAATATGTAATGAATACAGATAACTTATGGTCATACTTGGTTACATTTTCTAAATCAGATCTAGCATTACAACATTGTATTAAAATCAGTGTGTTAGGTCTCCTGGGCAACAAGTTTTTCTTCTGTTGCATGTATTGCTTGTTTCTGAATTACCCTAACTACCTTTTGCTCTTTTGTTTTTGTTTACATTTTGCAGCCAGAAACAATTGGTGCACTTTTCAGTCTTAAAGATCTCTGGCTGGATGGAAACCAGTTAGCTGAAATACCTCAGGTAAGGTAGAGTTCTCATGAAAAAAGTATGTGTGAAGAAAAAATTATTTGTGGCCAGGGCCGGCTCCAGGCACCAGCAAACCAAGCAGGTGCCTGGGGCAGCACATTTTCAGGGGCGGCATTCCAGCCAGCCTTTTTTTTGCGCTTGTGGCGGCAAAAGCCTAAAGCGGGCCCTGGCAGCAGCAGCGCGTCCTGCACAGGGGGCACCCTGGGGCCGCTGCGGTTCTTGTCGGGGAGCAGCGCCCGCACCTTATGGCAGGTGCCGCAGGGCGGCCGCCCCCCAGCGCCGCAGCCGGGGCTGGGCGAAGCGGCCCAAGCCACCCAGGGACTGCGGCAGGGCGGCCAGGAGCAGCAGCAGCGGCGGGGCCATAGTGGGGACCGGTGCCCGGGGCACTGCCGTATGGGGCCCATGTCCCGCTCTCCGAGGCTCCGCGCTCTCTGGGGCTGCCCTGCCCCAGCTCCTCAGCCCTCTGCCAGGCGGTCCCCCGGCTCTGCCGTCCCGGGTCCCAGCCGGTCCTGGAGGCGGGAGCCCTGGCTGGAGGGACCCTGGGCTGAGGCGCGGCCTGGGAGCCCCGCTGCTTACCCCGACCCTGCCAGCGCCGGACCGGCTGGAGGCGAGGGGGGAAGCGGGCGGAGTCAGCACTGGTGGGGGGGAGAGCCCAGGGGTTGGGGCGGCAGGGGGTGGGGGGGAGAGCCCAGCTCTGGGGCGGCAGGGGGTGAGGGTGCGGGGGGAGAGCCCAGGGCTGGGGTGGCAGGGCGCTGCGGAGGGAGCCCAGGGCTGGGGTGGGGGGCAGCCAAAACATTTTTTGCTTGGGGCGGCAAAAAACCTAGAGCTGGCCCTGTTTGTGGCTAAGCTACAAATATCAAACTTGCTTTTTTGAGGGGGGTATGTTTTTAAACTTTGAAGTTTATAAGCTTTTTTGAAAAGTTCAGCGAGTATCTTTAGGATTTCTGACTCTCAGCTTTAGAAGGTTGGGCATGATGCCTTTGTCATATGCACCAAAAACGGCTGATAGGCTTCAAAGGGTTTATCTGATGAATGACAGGACATTTCCCCCTTCCAGAAATTGGTTATTCTCAGTCTGTAGTGTTCATGGTCCAGGGATTGGGAGACCAGTATTCAGTTCAACTGACTCTCACTCTTCACACTTGTCAAAATGCAAGTAATCAAAGTTGTGTGTGAACTGTCCTCTTCTGTAGCTTTCTTCTGCTGTTTAAAATACAGTGTACAGAGGAAATAGGATAATAAAATTCCCTCCATAAATAGAATTTTGAGATCCCAGTCCTGCAACTGGATCCATGCAAGCAAATACCCCATTGACTTCAATTGCAGGATGAGGGGCCTTAACAGCTAAGGTATTTCTGTAATCTAGTAAGCTTCCCTGTCCTTAGTGCATTGAGAACAGCTTTTTTTAAGATTCAAGCCAAAAAATCAGGCCATTTCACTGGTATTCTATGCTGAGTCCACTGTGGGTGGTGTGGAAACCTTGCATGCTGAAAATCAATGCAAAAACAATGGTGTGTGCAAGTGAGCTTAGTGTATGCCTTTTTCCGTCATTAAGACTAGCTACAGTAAGTACTTGTAAGAGGCTCCAATTAGACTCTGCCATATTAGGTTTTCTGCGGATATCTGAAGTTCCACAGCCATTTTTAGCAATAATTAGTGGGTTTTGTTAATGTCCAATTGAAAAATCCTAAGAAAAAGCTTTTTATGAGCAACTTACTTTATGTAATTCGTTGTTCAAATATTAGAAAATAGAGAGAAAAATCTTTGCTATCTAGCATGATCAGTCTTCAGATTTTCAGTGATCTTGTTGCTACTCTGTAGACATTTATATATGAAATATTAAGGTTGCGGTTCTATTTTTTATCTTTATTTTCAGATGTGTTGGTACAGCAGTGCTGAATGTTTTGATGATTAAAGTCAGCTATGACAGAATGTGTGTAGGAGTATACTCACAGTGAGGGTGTACTGAAAGATATAAAAATAAGAGGTGTCAATTTTTTCTAATCAGATCTTTAGATAAACTATATCATTGTCAAAACTAAGTAATTGGTATAATTTTATAGCTTTATAAGCTTGCTAGTGCAGCACTTCTGATTTGTATTTCTCCATTTGTTGCAAAGGAAGGAAAAAGATATGAAATCCCTAGATATTGATAGTTACGGTTTGTTGAAATATCAGCCAAGAGGGGCCGATCATAATGTGCCTTGAGTTACTTGGGAGAGACAGACTTTGTGTGTTGGATTTGAGTTCTGTAACTCTGAGAAACAACTACATTGAGTTTTTCCTCAAGAAAAAGACTGTTTTGGCTTATGTTTCACTTATACTGCTTGCTTGTGGTTCCTATTATGTATGCAATGTTTGAGATGGAAACATTTTTGTCTAAATTACCTGGCCTGTGCTAGTCAATATTTTTATCATAAGAAGCTGCTGTTGTCTTTTTGTAATATCACCCAAAATGAAAATGGTCATCTTCCAGCATTTAGAAAAGAGGTCCTCCTTCTGAGTTCCTCATGAAATTTAAGTGTGGTAGGAAACTTTAAGTGACTTGGTGTTGCAAGTTTGGACATGACTTGGGATTTTTTTGTTTTTGTTTTGTTACATGTGATGTAGGAAATAGGAAATCTGAAAAACCTGCTATGTCTGGATGTCTCTGAAAATAAATTGGAAAGACTTCCTGAAGAGATCAGTGGTCTGACTTCCTTAACAGATTTGCTCGTTTCTCAGAATTTACTTGAGGTGCTACCTGATGGTATTGGTAAGTAGTATAAAGTAAACATAATAATAGACAACTACTGGAACTGGTCTAAATAGCAAGCTCATGTGTCCTGAATATCTTTTGCAATTTCTACTTATGTAAGAGATGAGCTTATCCCAATTTTTTTTTAAGTCTAATTATACACACAGTCCTGCTAATTTTGCACTTTGAATATTTTTATTTCTACTATGGAATTGATGCCTCACCATTTAGGCTGCCTAAATTTATTATTAACTTGCTGAGCAGAGTATGAGACAGTACATCGTATGTGATCTATTACCATCAGAACCAGAGGGTTCAGTGTCATAGTTCAGGGCAACTGCCCCATGCTCCCTCTGCATGGGGTCCACCAATGTCATCCACTCTAGGCTCCCGGCTCCTCAATTGTCATTTCTCTTGGTTAGAGACCCGGATCTCTCTGACTTTTGACTGAGTGTTTTGAGGCTGCACAGTTCCCTGCCTACACTGTGATATCCCCAGAAAGCCAGACTACCTAAACAGGCCGGGATCTTTCTCTTCAAGTGCTATAAACAGCTGTAATTGCCAGCAGTCACAAGTTACCACACAGCCCTTTCTAAACAAGCACATTTATTCATAACATGAAAACATTACAGAGAACACATCTAAAAAACAAAAGTTCCTTATACGCATGCCAACAGCTTTCCAGAGGTCACCCATCAGTAATATGGGACCTCAGTAGGCCCAAATCCTTCCAACCCATCCAGGGAAGGATTGGGCCCCCCTTGGACCTGTCTGTTGGCTGGAATGGATCAGAAATAAGACGCTAAGTTATTTTAAACTCAATTTATCCAGAAGTCATTTTTTTGCTGGTCTCTGGAGAATCCTATTTGAACTAGTACATGGGAGCCTCTCCAGGTAGTGACATCTCTCTGGAAGTGTTGCAGTCTGAGTGAATTTGCATAATCTCTTCCCCCCCCCCCCATTAGTTCTTGCAGGAGCTTTGGTCACCGTCCCCCATGGAATTGAATGATACATAAACTTAATACAGTAAGATCTCCCAAAGATACTGCAGGAACTTGCTCTAACTGTCTCAGTACAAGTTGATTCATTGGAGGTTTTATAATCTGTAAATTCTATTTTGTAGCACATCACATGTAAAATTATTTAGTAAATTAAGTAAAATTCATTGACCATAGTTCTTTAAATACAACATTATGTGTGGTTTTTAAACCACAGCAGCTCCACCACTGGCTGCCTTTTGCATCTGAGGGGAGGGAGGAGAGTAACTCTGGCAGTTCCATTATCTGCTTCCCTGTTGGGTTGTTAGAGCCCTGTGAAGAACAGGAACAGAGCTTGACTGATGCTGCCGAACCTAGCACAGCCACTCGGGGCAGCTCAGGAGAGGCTAGAAGGAAGAAAACTTAACTTGGCACCCAATGATGACTCTCAGGTTTTCTGTCTACAGCAAAGGGAACAGAACAGGACAGAGTCTGTCCTGTAGTATCAGTTGTGGCTCACTGACCTTTTTAAAAGTAATGTTTGGCTCTTCAGCTGAAAAGGTTAGACACCACTGACCTTGAGGAAGATGTGGTCCTTTCCCCAAGAAGCAGAGTGGCACTTAATGCTTATACTAGCTATCTGTGTCCTTAGCTACAGTGATTCTGGTACAGAGCTCTTTGACGGTGACAGGGCTTGAACTCATCTCCCAGAATGACTTTCTTTGAATTCTGACCTTATCAGTTACTGCATCTATCTTTGTTGACCAGGCCAGTATGAGAATAACTAGTGTTTGTACAGCACCTAGTGGATTTGACCATGGTCCTATTTGGGGCTTTGGGGTATGCAACCTCAAACTACTACTGTTTACTGTTAGTATTACTACTTCTAGTTTGTATTGCTAGTAAAAACTAACAGTAGTAATAGTCTGGAGTTTGTGTGGTCATTTTTGTGAGCTTTTTTTTAAGAAGTAGAATGCAAAAAAAAAAAAAAAAATAGTTCCTATCTGGTGCCACTTGTAGACATTGAGGCTGATGTGCAGAGTTCAGGCTACAAGTCATGTACTGATAACAGCAGATGGGGTTGTTAGAACTTTCCCTATATGCCTTTGGTCTTACCTCTCTTCAGTAAATATGCAGACAGGATATTAAACTGCAGCTTTTACCAGTGTAACCTCCTTGGGATCCTTTTATAGTATGATTTCAGTTACCTGTTAAAATCACTAAGAATATTTTAGGTGAGGCAAATGCTTGAAAATTTTACGTTAACTGTCATAAGAACACACAGTGGAAGGACACAAAGCAAAAAGGGAAATCACGCGCAGTCTTATATATTCATAGAAAATTCATTATATAATGAAGGATCTGGTAACCTAATGTTTGTGATTATAATTTTATTTTGTACAAAACTAGCATATTTGTATAGTAGTCCAGCACAATGATAAGGATAGATAAGGGCATCCTACATCACAGCTTGGACCTGCCTATTCTAACTAAATGCAGTATGTTTTGATCACAGAAAATTAAATAAGGTTCAGTTTTCATAAGTACTGCATTGTTTTTAGTATCTGTGTCTAATGAATACAGGTTACTAGAGGCTTAAAATTTCAACCACTTTTGTATGCTTATCAGGAAATATTGTATGGCTTGATTTCCCCCCCCCCCCGCCCCCCCAAACCTCCCCCCAAATCTCCCCAGTCATATTTGGATGGTGAAACATTTAACTCCTGATTATCCCACACTCTCCCTGTGTAAAAGGATTTCCCATTTCTTAACGCATGGATGTGGTATACTATTACCCCTTTGTCAAACTTCAGACTCACGAAATATAATTAAAAACACTTTTTGTCCCAAGCAAACCTTTCAGTTATTGGATTTTAAAGGCATTTATTATTGGGAGCGTTTGCTCTCAAGTTCACCCCACAACTAACATTTTTCCTTTTCACATACATTTATGGAGTCAATATTTGAGGAGGACGGTATATGATTTTGAGCTCCTCTTCCACCAATAACAATCCTACATTTAAAATTTATTTATGGATATTTTATTATCATTGTCTAGAAGAACTATAGTGTGTTGGCAATTCGGCACCTAAATCAAAGTGGAAATGAGCATTACATATTCAATAAACTGGAAAATTCCCCTGTTTGGCTTATATTTGTGATGTCTAATTCCAAGTGAGCTTTCATTGTCCATATCTGACACTTATCCTGTTTTTGCTATTGAACTTTACTCTAGAAAACTCTTGTCAAATACACCAAAATTTTCCAACAGAAGAAAAGTTGCACTGTATTTTGTATGATTTTAAATTTTCAAACCGTAGGTTATGTGCGGTTTCATGGTCTCCATTGTCTGCTGTTGAACATGCTTAGAGTTCCTTACTTTATTTATTTATTTTTTTTTGCTCTTACTGTTTGTGTTCAATCCCTATTAGCAATGCAATCCAAAGCATTAAATGTTTTCTGAATTATAGAATATTTAGTATTGATGTAGCTTTACAAAACTAGTTATTGTTATCTGAGGAAACAATGCATTGTAGCATTTGGTTTTACAAAAAATTGTAATGCAGTAACAAAAACTAATATTTTTAAAATGTTCTTTTTAAAAAAAACTATTTTAATATTTAGATATTCACGTGTATTGCAGATGTGCTGGAATAATACAATATCAGCAGCATGAATGTGTTAATCTTAAAGGGAACATCTGATGCGGATATAGTTGAAGCCAACCACCAAACTTAACGGTTCTCCTCTATTTATAGGAAATTTGAAGAAGCTGTCTATCTTGAAGGTTGATCAGAACAAACTTGTTCAGTTGACAGAAGCAATAGGAGACTGTGAAAGCCTTACTGAACTAGTTCTAACAGAAAACCAGCTGCTGGTGAGTATGGTCTTGACCAGGGCCGCCCAGAGGATTCAGGGGGTCTGGGGCAAAGCAATTTTGGGGGCCCCTTCCATGAAAAAAAAAGTTGCAATACTATAGAATACTATATTCTCGTGGGGGCCCCTGCAGGGCCTGGGGCAAATTGCCACACTTGCGCCGCTCCCCCCCCCCCCCCGGGCGGCCCTGGTCTTAACTGCTCAAATAGCTGGCAGTAATTAGGCCTGCTGCTATGCACTGATTCATTTTGATTGTAAGCCTTTATTTTATTTCTCCTCCTATTGTAGTTACTGCTAAGTACAATACAGTGGAGTTTGCATTAAGTAAATGCATGATTGTTACAACAGTTGTGGTATTATTTCCATATAGAATATATTCTGAATATTTAAATGACAATACATTCAAGAGGAACTTGCCATAATATAAAATTGGTAAATCAAAGTTCTCGTTTTTAAATAATGGTTTTTCTGCGAGTGATTTATATGAGAGAATGGCATTGTGGAGTTACAGATTTGTCTTATTGACTCTTATGGAAGGTATGCTCTGTTTACAAGTATAAAGATTTTCTTCTCCTAATGTCAAGACCTGTGGACTCAACTTTTTAGCGAAAAATCAATTTAGATTGTTTTGAATATGTGAATCCTTATCAACAACAACAAAACCCCCCAGACAATTGTTCATGTTGCCCAGGTGTAACTAAAGGCAGAACTTGGCTCGGCAATTAGATTTTAGTTCACAGTTCTATTGATGCAAAAAGCAGAGTGGAACCCTGTTCAATTTTAGCTATTTTGGCTCTGCAATACTAATGAGTAAAAACTTATTTATCAAAGTCAACAGATGTGACTATCCTCTGTCTTTTTACTCTGTTCTTGACCATGGTATGAACTATAAGCACCGATGACTGAATATGTATAAAGTAGCAAGGTGCCA
>NW_020664393.1:41897963-41942151 GCF_002925995.2 Terrapene triunguis | reverse complement strand
TAGGGCTGTCAATTAATCACAGTTAACTCACATGATTAACTCAAAAAAAAATTAATTGCAAAATTAATCGAGATTAATCGCAGTTTTAATCACACTGTTAAACAATAGAACACCAATTGAAATTTATTAATTATTTTGGATGTTTTTCTACATTTTAATATATATTGTATTCTGTGTTGTACTGAAATCAAAGTGTATATTATTTTTTATTACAAATATTTGCACTGTAAAAATGATAAACAAAAGAAATAATATTTTTCAATTCATCTCATACAAGTACTGCAGTGCAATCTCTTTATAGTGAAAGTGCAATTTACAAATGTAGAATTTTTTTTTGTTACATAACTGCACTCAAAAACAAAACAATGTAAAATTTTAGACCCTGCAAGTCCACTCAGTCCTTCTTCTTGGTCAGCCAATTGCTGAGACAAACAAGTTTTTTTTTTTTTTTACATTTACAGGAGATAATGCTGTCCTCTTCTTTTTTTACTGTGTCACCAGAAAGTGAGAACAGGCAGTTGCATGACACTTTAGTAGCCGGCATTACAAGGTATTTACGTGCCAGATATGCTAAACATTCGTGTGCCCCTTCATGCTTCGACCACCGGTCCAGAGGACATGCTTCCGTGCTGATCACGCTCGTTAAAAAAATAATGCATTAATTAAATTGGTGACTGAACTCCTTGGGGGAGAATTGTATGTCCCCTGCCCTGTTTTACCTGCATTCTGCCATATATTTCATGTTACAGCAGTCTCGGATGATGACCCAGCACATGTTGTTGTTCATTTTAAGAACACTTTCACTGCAGATTTCACAGAACGCAAAGAAGGTACCAATGTGAGATTTCTAAAGATAGCAACAGCACTCGACCCAAGGTTTAAGAATCTGAAGTGCCTTTCAAAATCTGAGAGGGACAAGGTGCGGAGCATGCTTTCAGAAGTCTTAAAAGAGCAACACTCCAATACAGAAACTATAGAATCTGAACCACCAAAAAAGAAAATCAACCTTCTGGTGGTGGCATCTGACTCAGATGATGAAAATGAACATGCTTTGGATTGTTATCGAGCAGAATCAGTCATCAGCATGGACGCGTGTCCTCTGGAATGGTGGTTGCAGCATGAAGGGACATATGAATCTTTAGCGCATCTGGCATGTAAATATCTTGCGACGCCGGCTACAACAGTGCTATGCGAACACCCGTTCTCACTTTCAGGTGACATTGTAAACAAGATGCAGGCAGCATTATCGCCTGCAAATGTAAACAAACTTGTTTGTCTTAGCGATTGGCTGACCAAGAAGTAGGACTGAGTGGATTTGCAGGGTCTAAAATTTTACATTGTTTTATTTTTTAATGCAGTTTTTTTTGTACATAATTCTACATTTGTAAGTTTAACTTTCATGATAAAGAGATTGCACTACAGTACTTGTATGAGGTGAATTGAAAAATACTATTTCTTTTGTTTTTTACAGTGCAAATACATGTAATCAAAAATAAATATAAAGTGAGCACTGTACACTTTGTATTCTGTGTTGTAATTGAAATCAATATATTTGAAAACGTAGAAAACATCCAAAAATATTTAAATAAAGGGTATTCTATTATTGTTTAACAGTGTGATTAATCGAGATTAATTTTTTTAATCGCTTAACAACCCTATTATATACATCTTTTACTTGAGTTAGCAGAGTTTATTGAACTGCAAGGAATAACTTGAGTAGTTTAGTAATAGGGGCTTGCTTCCCTGCCTGCAACTTTTTGGATAGGTGAAATGATCAGTATTCTTTTAGATAATAACAAGAATTGTTTATCTGCTGTGTGTAGGATAGGAGGAGGAAATTTTGGTTTTGCCCCAACAAACTCAACTGAGCACTTGTAATCCAGAAGGAGATGGCACTGGAGCCTGTATAAATACAAGAAATAACCTAATATCTTTGTCCGTGCCACAGTGTCCCAAATGAGAATTCATACTGAGTCTCAGATAGGGGAAGTAGATGATATCTGAAAGTGGCAGCCAGAATTTATACTGTATCTAGCTAAACAGATTCCCCAGTCTTTTACCTCTAACCACTGAAGGTTCTGACTTGACATGAAGGGAAGATTTATTCACTTACATGTTCATTTTAAAGTCTTTCATGATTAATAAGAGAATTGGAGAGCCTATTGTGTAGGAAGCTTTTACTTTGGCTTTGTCTACACATGAACATTCCATTGGAATAAGATAAAGTATGAATTTAAAATGAATTAACTGTTCCTGATTTAATTTGGTATGTTGATGCTCTTATTTCAGAATAGAGCATCCACACATGAATTTAAATTGGGAATAGCTCCCTGTGTAGACAAAGCTCCCCTTTGATGCCAACTACTGCTGGGCATATCTTGATAAGTAATAGTGGAGTCAAATTGCAGGCCCCACTGCTATGTGGTTGCTCTTTGTGTTACTCCCTGCTGTGTTAATCAATTGTTTCAGCCAGTCATTTAATGCTACACTTATTGAATGAAAATAAAATCTGAGGTTTAGGGTATGTCTACACTGTGAAGTTGTCGACAAAACTTTTGTCTTTCACGGGTACTTAAAAAAGCTCCCACCCCCGCCCCACGAGAGACAAAAGTTTTGCCAACGCAAGTGGCAGTGTCAACGCGGGTTTGTCAGCAGGAGCGCTCTCCTCCCGACAAAGCTAAAGCCGCTCATGGGGCTAGAAGTATTTTATTGGCAAAAGTGCCGACAGAGAGCATTTAAACGTGCTGACTTTTAGCGACAAGGCTGCGTCGACACAGCCTTGTCGCTAAAAGCTGCATGGTGTAAATAAGCCCTTAGTTACAGTGGGAACTTATTTGTTTTTCCGCTTCTTCAAAACTGCCTTCAAAAGGACACTTAAATAATGTATCTTCTACCTTGTGTATATGGTCATTTTAATACAAAGCTAACATGAGGAGTGCAGTTTAGTTAGAAGCTGAAGCAAACAACGGGCCAGTTCTGCCCTCAGTTACAACCCTGGAACTCCACTGAAATCAGTGGAGTTGCACAGTTGTGACTATGAATAGAATTAGTCCCTTATATGTAAACTTTTTGATTATAAAAAGGGCTCTGTCTCCTAGATCCTATTCCAAGTGAGGTAAAGTTTTTGTTTTGACACTGTGATCATAGAAAGCTTGTTCATGTGCCACTTTCTATTGAAACAGAAATTGCCGAAGAGCATTGGAAAACTAAAGAAGCTGAACAATTTGAATGTCGACAGAAACAAATTAATGTCTTTGCCCAAAGAGGTATGTCGTGTGCAGTTAACCATTATGATTACAGATAGTCTGTTACAAATAAAAATGGTGACTATAGCTACTTGTAGGAAGTAGAAAGCAGCTTTTGTTCTATGTGAATTACTAGAAAATATTCCTACCTAACAGGCTATGACCAAGGCTCTGTCTATTGGATTGCAGAGGCCTTGACAAAAGTAGAGGTGGTTTGGTTTCTAGTGAGTGGCCGGTATAATGGAACAAAAGGTCCAAGACCTAAATAGTTTCTTATAAACTGATATATGATTGTACATGTCAGACCCAGCACTACTTGAAGACAGGTTTTTAAGGTCTGGTTATAACTCAGTGCACTTGAACCAAGGTGTAATTTTTTTCTGCAGGTAGAATGACGATACCACAAGAAATCCTGATCTTTAAAGTTGTGGCTGGAAAGCACATGGGTGGTGGGGTGTTTTTTTGGATATGAGAGAGAAGAAATTATTTGGGGTGCTGCAATTTTGGGATCTTTGTTTTATGAAAGTCTCTACAGGCTGACTGTGTCATTAAACAGCCAGACCTAAAGCGGTGATTTGTGTAATACTCAGCTTAGCGATACCCTAGTTTTATAGCTGTGATCACTGGGGCTTCTTGCTCATCTTAAGCAGTGTATGAAGCGAAACAAAGGTAGACTAGGATTAAATGTAATGGTGGTCTGAGAAGTTGGTCTAGTTCATCAGTAAAACCTGGAAAGGTTGGTATTTCTGGGTTAGGCAGGGAGTACAATAGGGAGAGCCAGTGTGATGTCACTAAAGCATGGGACAGAGTTAAGAGGCCTGGATTCTAATGCCATCTGTGCTACTGATTCAGTGTGTTAATTCCCCCCCACACTCCTACCACTATGTAATTTAACTCTGCCTTCTGCCTCAGTTTCCCTATCTGTAGATAATTGGCTAAGCAAACCAAGATGCTACACTCAACTCGGCATGCATGTCCGTTTGTAACATAACTTTGGAACACTGCATCTAATCAATTCCAAAAATGTCAGGGAATGTTCTAGCTATCAATGGGCAGAACCCTTTTGTTTGGTTTTTGTTTTTGTTTTTTGTTAGTCTAATTTGCACCAAAAAATATCAGAAAAACCTGATTCAGAGGAAAATCAGAGTGCTCAGATTGCCTGGTGCTGCAGGCAGAGCAATCTCTTTGCTGCCCCCTGCTGCTGCCTACCCATATCAGAGGTAACAGCTAAGCTTGCTGCAGGGGGAGATTGTAGTCTGAACTAGCAGAAATAAGAGCTTTACAGGGAGAGTTTATTGGGGGAAGAAGGGAGGGGAGGGATAGGGACCAGGCGAGGTGAAGAACAACCTGGAGTGGAGGCCTGGGAAACAGCCAGGGTGGGACTGTGGTGGTGATGGAAGCAGAGACCTGGAGTGGATGGGGAAGTTGGGGGGGCAGGCAGGGATCCTGAGGTAAGTGGGGGAGGGGAAGTGAATTTGATGTTGGGGGGGCAAATCAGGGACCCACAAGATGGGAGTAGTGGTGATGAGGGAAGCCAGGAACCTGGGGTGGGAGGGAAACTGAGCCACGTGGTTGTGGAGTCAGGAGAAACAGAGATGGTGTTTGGAAAAAGGGGGACCACAGACCCTGGATTGGGGTGAGACAATGCTAGACCTGGCTAGGGGGAATGAGGGAGCCACACATAGACCTGGGTATAGTGGGAAATGCCATTGGGGAGGGCAAAGTGCTCTGGAACACTAATGCTGCGTAAGTGCGTTTGCTCCGTGCATGTTTTGCTAGCCCTTGAAACTTCAGGAAATGCAGTCTGTTACTTTCTGTTACAGATTGCTATTATAACCTTTCACCTCAAAGTCAGTGGTTTGAATTCAGAGTTGGTAATGGTAGCAAATGGAAAATAAGCTACACTCTTGGATCCATGTGGTAGCTTCTGCATTTGCTTCACTTGCTTTCATAAATAACATGTCACAGAAACCACCACCTAACTGCTGTGAATTAGCATCTGTGGCTGTCTCAGTTCTTTGTGCTTAGACAGACCAACGTGAATACCTTTTTGGATTCCGCTCCCCCCCAAAAAGACTTATGGAACACTAGTGTGGTCATGTGGAGAAGCTTGCTGTGCTGCTCATGCTATATGTGCTTGGGTAACAAACAATTCAGTTCCCTTAGTGTAGTACCCATCTTAACCACAAACACTAGCTTTAAGCAAAACGTAAGTGTTTTTTCTTATTTGTGGCACAAATTCATGATGTAAAAGTGTGTGTGTGGGGGGGGGAGGGGGAAGGTGAGGAGGGAATGAATGGAGATTCGTATGTTCTACAATTCTAAAAGAAAAAGAGTCTGAACCGCCTAGTAGGTGGTATGGCATATGCAGTATGCGGCCATGCAAACAACCCAGGCTCAGGAGTGGCTTCAGGGATACTGATAAAGTTGATTGCTACTCCAATGATGAATCTCATCATGGAGGAGATTCACTTGGTCTTTTGCTGGAAGATTCAGTGTCCACTTCCCTGCTGAATAAAACAATGTTGTTACAAATATTGAAGACATTTTCATTCACTCATGTTGGTAAGAGGAGGGAAGTATCCTGCTTGTGACTACTTAGTAGTGAGATTGTACTGTATTCATTACCACTTTCCCATTTATTCTCATCTCAAGCTGATTTTGATACAGAAGTTAAGCAAGGAGGTCTGAATGTTCACTTCAAAAACTGCCATTGGTGACTTGTTCCCTCTGTGTATTGAACTCAAGATGGCTGTCAGGATGGCATTGGGAAGATGGTGGTCTCTGACCTCTAAATGTCAATAGTCAAATGTGAACTGCTAAACACACGTGTTCTTCCCCTTCCCTTCCCAGCCCCCTAGAATTTCTTCCTGAAGCAGAGAGATAACTTACACCTGTGATGTCAGAAATTGTATTTGTTCTAATGAAATATATTGCTCTGGCAGAACTATGAATTGTAGTTTTTTAAACTTTATTTTAGGCACGGGGTTTGGGTAAACCTGTCAAACAAGTATTTATGTACTTATATCTATACACACTTGTAAAACCAGTGTTTCCCTACTGTAGTAAGGTGACATTGACACCTTATTACATAATTATGGTATGGTTCAAGATTATTCTGAACCTTTAGCATAATAATTCCTTAGATGTTTTCTGGTTCAAAGGTTCTTCTGAACCTGATGACAGTTCAGAATGTGAAAATGTTAACGATTGAACGGCTGCCAGATACTCAAGTCACTTGACAAGTCATGTATTCAATATCTGTATTTTGAAGATGATTCTGCTCTCATTGAAGCTAGTGGCAAAACTCTGACTTGAGGAAGAGCTGAATGTGTTTAAACTTGTTCATTATCACAAATGGTTTATTCCTTTAAACTTGAAAGACCTGCCCGGTGACTCCCTCTAACCCTAAATCCCATCCTGCGGTTAGAACATGAGTGAAACTAGTGTGCTGAACCACCTGTTTAGGATACTTTAAAGTATCCTAAATTGTGTAATTATGTGCTCATTAATGAGCCTGCATCATCTGCAGAATCTGATACCGAGAACTACCTTGCATAGTAAGTAGAGCTGGACAAAAAAAAATTTGTTGGAATGATTGTCTGTCTGACTGACTGAAAATACCCATTTTACAAAATCAATATTTTTCCTGGGAAAACTTCAGTTTTCCCTTGAGGGGAGAAATCAAAATGATAGTTTACCTGTTGCCCACTTTGAAGGCTCTTGTCAGTTTCTCTTTCTGCCTTCCCCCAGCCATCCAGCTGCTGGAGAAGCTGAGCATTGGGCTCTCTGGCTCCTACAGCGGTGAGGGGAAGCGGGAGGCTGAGTGTGCTGGAATCTCAGGCAGCCAGGCTGGAAGGCTCATGTCCGTTTCACTGGGAAGCTGGAAAATCCTGTTCAGTCTCCCAAAATAGCGTGTTTTTTTTAAATCCCTTCCCTTGAAATATTTATCCGTTTTGACTTTTCCACTCCAGTTTGGGATTAAAATTTGTTCCAAAAACATGAATTTTTTTTGTGGGAAGGGATTCCTATTTTCCAGACAACTATAATAATAACTAAACAAGTAAAACCTCTGGTGTGAATCTGTGGATTTGTTTGGGTAGCAGTTGTGTGTTTACTTTAAGGCCTTTAGTTTTACATCATTCAGTTTCAATAGTTCCTTTATTTCGTAAACTGGAATTGTAGGGTTTAACCCTTCAACCACAGCCACCTGGAATTCATGAGACTGGCAAGAGGTAAACCGAATTTGGGGCAGCTGAGACCAGGGCAGCACCATGTCAGAATTTGCAGTTGGAGTCAAGTCATGTAGAGGAAGCCCGCCTTTTCCTCTTGCACTGTTCTTCAGCCCACTACCCTTTCCCAGCCATGGCAGCACTAAAGGCCATGCTGCCCTTAGATGTCTGCCCCTGGTGTACTGTCTCTCAGGAGGAGAGTCTCAGCATGCAGCAGGTGATGATACCGTTGAGTCAGTATTAACAGAATTCCTGCATTATATCTTCAGTCTTGGGGCAGGGAAACCAACTGCTTCATACGCGTTCTCCCACCCTTGCCCTGTCCATTTCTTCCCACATGGATCCCTTGAGGGGAGAGGGGGAAATAAAGTGTCAGAATGGAAGGATGGGGGGGAAAGCTGCTTTGAAACACTTCTCTGCCATAGTTTTCTCCATCGATTTTTTTCCTCACCACACTGTGCAGCAGGAATGTAGAGCTATTGAAGCAGATGAGCCTCTTTCACGTATTGAGGTTTTTCATAATCCACTGAGACCTTCAGTCACAGCTCTATTAATGTTAATCAGGAAACTTCTTGAACCTTAAATGTGTGTTCTTGTTTATCAGAGGGACTCTTGTGCTTGGGCTGGGGTTCAAGACAAACCCTGACTTACTTCTTGCGTTTAAGTCAAATTTCTGGTTGTGTCACTCTAAATAGATGTGTGTAAAAATTTGAAATGTTATGAATATCTAAATATAGCTGTGACCTTTGTACTAAAATAATATTTTTGTGATGTTCAAAATGTTTTTTTTAAATGAGGAAAAACAGTTTTTGAGAGTAATACAAATACATGGAACACATTAGGGGAAAAACATAACAGACAAGTAACCAATACTCTATACTTAATATAATGAGTAATCAATAAAAGATGTGATAACATTAACAGTTAAATTATAGTTTTCTTATACTGATGAACTATTTTAAATCTTGAAGTACAATAGGATTGTCTCCATTTGGTTAGTGGTTCAAGCAGCTACCAGATTTCCTTGGTTCCTTTAAAAAATTCAGTAGATACTGCAGCACCACCTCAAAGAGTTTACAGTCACTTAGGGTACGTCCAGACTATCCGCCATATCAGCGGGTAGCGATCGATTTATCGGGGATCGATATATTGCTTCTCGTTAAGACGTGATATATCGATCCCCGAACACGCTCCCCATCGACTCCGGAACTCCACCAGAGCGAGCGGCAGTAGTAGAGTCGACGAGAGCCACGTCCGTCGATCCCGCTCCGTGAGGACCCAAGGTAAATGGATCTAAGATATTTCGACTTCAGCTACGCTATTCACGTAGCTGAAGGTGCGTATCTTACATTGATTTCCCCTCCCCCCCCAGCGTAGACCAGCTGTTAGAGGCAATAAAGGCGAGTCTCATCTTACGCTGGGGTTACGTTCCGCTGTCAGCGCGTAAAGCGAAAATCGCGTATAGTCAAAATTACATTGAGTGTAATGGCGGGCGGAATCACCCGCACTACAGGGACAGTATTTAAATTATTTTTCTTTTTTGTTTGTTTTTGTTTTTGTCGACCGCGCAAAGCTGAATTCGCGTATGTTAAATGCGTATAAGATGAGACTTGCCTGTACACTTCAAGCAAAGTGACAAAGGTAGTAAGAGTTATGTCATGTTAGTTCCATCTCTTTTTAAATTGTCCCAACTGATATGATTATAATTTACTCCTGCTGTATTGTTCATAAGAAAAGAAGTGAGCCTCCAGGATGGATATAAATGAGGAGAGGGTAATGGCTTTGCAGACCAGTTCAAGAAGGGCATTCCAAGTTGCAGGGGAGGAGTGGGGAGGAAAAGAAGCAGACAAATGGAGCCTTGAGGTTTGCAAAATTTGCAGAGGAGTAGCACAAAAAAGATTAAGTAAATGAATAAGGAAAAGTGAGTGATGCAGGGCCTTAAAGGATAAAATCAGAGTCCATGATGCAATAGGGAAGGGGAGAGCCACTGGAGACATGAAAAGTCAAGAGGAAGTGGTGTGGCTGTATATTGGTAGTGGGTGAAATGGTTGTCAAGTAAGCGAGAGGCTGCAAGAATCAAGACTGGAAATGATCAGGGCATGAGTGAGAGAACATTCTTGTGGAGGAAGACACGGCAAAACATGGACATATGTTGAGAATGAGATAAAAGTTGCAGATGATCCCCAAGTTGTGAGATGAAGGATGGTGGTTGACTGACTGGGAAAGGAGGAAGAGTGGGAGAATTTTGTGGGAAAAGATAGAGCTCTGCTTTAATCATGTTAAGCTTTTAATTAATGGTGACATATCTGGTAGAAGATGTTGGAGAGAAATGGCAACGTGCAGTTGAGCAGACATGGAAAGATCAGTGGTGGGCCGAGATGAATTATCAGCATAGAGATGAGAGCTGAAACCATGGAAGTAGAAAGAATCGCCCATGGCTGAGGTTTAAAGGTCATCCACAGTGGGATAAGGGAAGAGCAGTTACTGCTGGAAGACCAGTCAGATTTAGGAAAACCAAAAAAGCCAAGTGAAGAGTTTCCATGTTATCCAATGCAGTGTATTTTCTGGAACACTTGCATTTTAATGTACATAACGAGCGTGTATGTAATTTTTTCTTAATCCTAAACACTTAATTTTCTTATCAGATGTAGGCTGCAGAACTATCAATCTTAAGGGTCTGGTATCTTATTTTAAACATATGTAATTCAACCTTATAAATTGCCATCTTTCCAGCTGGGTTGATTTTATTTGTTTTTTGTCTTTAATTTTTTTTTTATTTTTAAAAGGAAACAGACAAGCGATATAACATGGCTGTTATGCAAGTCTGTTGACCTAGAAACTTGTTTTTATAGTACTAATATATATTTTCTTATGTTATGTTTAGTTGTGTGTAGGATATACTTTAAAATTGGTTATGTATCCGTATTTTCCATGGTGTATAGTTTAGTAAAGACAGTTTTAAAAAAAATGTCCTCGCTTTAAGTGGCCCCAATTCAACAGAGCACTGAAGTGTGCACTTTCCTCAGATGAGTAGTCCCATTAAAATCAATGAAGTCCATATTTAAAGTTAAGTATGTGCTTAAACGCTTTGTGGAATGAGGTCCAAACTGTTATATATTTAGCGTATATGTAATGGTTTGAATATGTGTTTGAAATTGTACATAATAGATGTTGCCAAACCAACAAAGGCATGGCCTGAGTCCCTGGCTCTTTGTCAATTAACGACGGGCAGCCAAGTAAAGTACAGTGTTCTGGTATTGCATTACTTCATAGTGGGCACAGTGACATTATTTTTCTTTCAATATGCTATTTAGTACATGCAGTCTACTTCCACGGCTTTTGTGTTTTGGTCCTGGAGTCTTCCTACAATGCTGGGTGGATGCATTCTTTTCTTGACATAGTAGCAAATACTTATCTTCCAAATGACCCATTTATCCTGTCATACAGTCTTCTCCTAACATTAATTGCTCAATATATGCTGTCTCCCCCACGGAAGAACATAGTTTCATAAACAGCTTCCAGTATTTTGTCTGTGTAATTTTTTCTTTTGAAATACAAATGGTCTGGACTTGAGTTAAAACTTTTATTAGACTATGTTCTGATGAATAGCTCATGATAAAGTAATTGAAGGCAGCAGCAACCACGTGAATTTTGGCAGTCTTTAGGGGAGATGGGATTTATGTTTTGTCTCCATTTTTAGCATAGTGCAGTCCATCCAGTATAGATGATGAAGAATAAATCAAATGAATGTCTCTTGTGTTTTCTTAATTGTTAGCTGCTTGGAAAATTGAGTCAGGTAAATTTGTAACCTTTTAAATATTATTCAGTCCACAGTTGCTCTATTACCTCTCATTTAACTGCTTTAAATGCATGATGACTCAAACCAGCTGGCTCCACTGCACATTTTTCATTGTCACAGTATAGACATTTCCAGCTTACTAGGGTATCCCAACAGGGCTGCATGGCTTTTTCTGTTTGTCTGGCAAAATTGTTCAGATCCTCATGCTCCCAAGATTGAATTACTCAAACTTCATTCATAGAAAAACAAACACTTTGTGTATGGTGAGTCATCACTTGCCAGCTCATCTAACATTCACTAACTGTAGCTGTTGTCCTCACAGCTCCTCATATTAGACGCACCAATTAGACACTGAATAGATTTGTTTTTTTTCTAGATGGCACCTCATATGCTGTGAATTTGTCAAGACAACTTAATTAAGAATTTGAGTGAGTGGTCACTTGATGCTGCCAAGAGGTGGTGAAATAAAGTAATTAGCAGAAGAATTGTAATTTTAAAACTTTTGCCTATGCTTTCAATGCCAATTTCTAGTATAGTTAAATACTGCATTCTTCCATGAAAATATATGTAAAGGTAGATGAAGGCAGAGGATGTTTGTTTTGGATAGGTTTTTTTAATCCAATATGTTAAACCCTTTTGTTTATCAAGAAGAAAGGGAATAGTGGGTTAAATGCATATTATCAAAACATATTATTTTGGATGGGAAGATTTAACACACAACTAAATTTTAGATGTCTCTTTTTATTATTGTCTAGCTTTGGCCAAGGTAGAACTTGCTCTAATAGCTAGTTGGTACTAACACAAAATCTTTGATTGCGGATCCTCAAATTACTTAAGAGCTTTGAATGTTGTTTGTAATGCAAGAACCGTATTGCTTACAAAGGAGCCTACTCTTTTAGCAAGAGAGTGGGGTTGTTGGTGGTGCTGACTACAGAAAACACTTCATATTGAAGAGAAAGGGGAGGCATCCTGTATAATATAAATTATATGTTGTTAGCTTGAGAGAGAGAACAATAATTAAATAATAAAATATTATTAAACTGCTTAAATTGTGTGTGTGTGTGTGTGTGTGTGTGTGTGTAAAAGGAGTCTTACTTTTTAGACTAGGATCCACATCAATTGCTTTTGCTTTTACTAATGCAGTCAGGTTTTAAATCAACTTGATCTGAAAGTTTCAAAAGGCTTCTGATATTTTGGTCGAATACACGGATTAAGGGGAAAGAAATCTACTTTAAGAGGGATTTTTGTTCATTTTTTAAAAGGATGCGAAATTAGCAATACTGCTTTGTGAACATATATAAGATTAGCAACCCTGAGGTAAGTAAGGTTCTCATCTGAAGGAAAACAACCAGTCAGTTGCATGAAGAAGCTTTCTGCTGGGTGAATTCAGTAACCTCAGTACTCTTGTTATCAGTAGTTGCCATCCAGAGCAAAGGTCACTGAAGCTGGATTTTACCAATTTAATGCTATTTTTAACTATGCATTTTATGTGAAAATGTATTTTGCATTGAAGTCAGGGTGTAGAAACTTGTCTGTGATGAACAGAGAATACATTACCCATGTGGAATGCTGTGGATTGAGGTTAGCTTAGTTAGCAGGGTGGAGGGAGGAAGATGATCACATCTGGAAAAAGGCTGGAGGCAGAGGATATTAGAGTAGATTGGGCAGCTTGTATGGGAAAGAGGGGTTGAGTTTTGGACACATCTAATAAAACAATGGTGCCCCATGTTTGAGCTATACCAAAGACATTTGTAAGATGTTACTTTTTCTCAGACTGTTGCTAGTTGCTGACTCTAGTGACCGCAATCTCAACAAATGTTAAGAGCTGGCTGGTTTATTTAACATTTTATATTGCCCAGAGCTCTGTTGTGCTTGATGAGGTACAAAAACAATCCAAGAATGTTAACATTGAAATATAAGGTTAGAAAAGGTTGAGGGGTAAAAACTAACACTTGCTGGGAGAAGCATACAGGTGACCTGTGCAGCTAATTGGTCGTGAGGCTGAAGGCAGGAACAGGTGAGGCTGAATCTTGACCTCTTTGGTTCTGAATAATGAAATTTATAGTTTTACAAGCTTATTGTTCATGAAAGTACTAAAAGAGACTGGCTAGAGATCTCTTCTTATCTCATTAATATTGTCTCATTAATTTGCAGTCTGTGACTTGAAACCATTATAATTTGAATGTGCTGTGACATCTTGTGCGATCTATGCGACATGCCTTTCTTACAATATGGTTCTGCAACAAAAATAGTTTTCCTCTCTTTTTAATATAGATTGGGGGGTGCTGCAGTCTTAATGTCTTTTCTATGCGTGACAACAGATTATCTCGAATTCCCTCTGAGATTTCACAAGCCACTGAACTGCATGTCCTGGATGTAGCTGGAAACAGGTGAGAGATTTTTATAGTGTCCTGTTGCTGTAATGGTTTTGCTTCATACTCAGTCAAGACATGTAGATTAGATGTCTTAGAATGAAGCAACAAAAAAAGCTTACACTCCAATTTCACTAGTCCCAATACTTTGAAATTGGCAATATGTTCCTGCCCTCTGGCCAAATGTAGTTCCAAACCCTGCCAATACTGAGCACACGTATGTGTGTCAAAGCTACCTTTGTGACAAATACACATAAAAATATAGGATTTCAATCATGACTTTCAGGTTTTCTTCAGCCAGAAACAGAAAAGTCTCCTAACTTTTTCACTTCATGTACTTCTGACTTTAAATTAAAACAAAGAGATCTTGGCTTCAAGTGAAGTCTGGTGAATTGATGCATTAATGCCAGCTGATCCTTCTGAATGGGGAGTTTGACAATCAAGTTAATCGTATAAATGTTACTTTTTTATCTGCATAAAAGCTTGGCTTACTGATCTCATGTCATGCAGTGGTGTTTTGGGTTCATTTATTTGTTAATTTTATTGTTGCACAAATAAAGGCCCAAAGTAGAGCCCCATTGTGGTCAGCACTGTACACACACACACACACACACACACACACACACACACACAATGAAAAGACATTCCCTGCTCCAAATTACATCTAAGCATAAAGAGAAAACGCTAAGTAGAACAGGCCGGGGTACCGGGTATAAAATGAGATGGTTAGCCAGTTCGTTGAGTCATCTCTCTTTTTACTTGAAATCAAATCATATGCACGTGTGCAACTGGTTCACCGCCTAGTTGGGCAGGTTGATTTATTAAGTCTCTTAGAAACTGGCCTGAAATTTCAGACTTTCCATTTCTTTTTAAATTAGGCTGATACATCTTCCTCTGTCGCTGACTTCCTTAAAGCTGAAGGCTTTGTGGTTGTCTGATAACCAGTCCCAACCTTTGCTGATGTTCCAGACTGACACAGATCCTGAAACAGGAGAGAAAATTTTAACATGTGTGTTACTTCCTCAAATGCCTTCTGAGCCCAGTTGCCAAGGTATGGTATACTTTGAAAAACATTTCTACATACAGCAGAACTGTCATCTTAAAAATCTACTGTCTCACATCTTTCTCCCACAGCATTGTGCAAAAAGCTTTAGTTTATCATTTTTGTTAAAAAAAAAAAAATCCGTTAATCATTGGTAACAGATAACATTTTAGTTGTTCACCATTAAAGAACTTCTCTTCTGCCTTTCACTATTCACTGTCTCAAAAGATTTTAACTCTAGTGGGTAAGTTGGTAAGTAAATTGACTTACCCTCCCCTCTACATCAGTTATATAAGCATGAATTTATTTAATTAAAATACAAAGTAAGTAAGCATAATAATCTTGTTACCCCTAAAATCCATGAGAGCTCAGTAGTGGAGCCCATGTGTACAAAGTAGATATCTGTTTTTCAAACTTGTGTATGTGGCTATGGAACAGAGTTGGAAGGCTGAAGGTTGAAAAGCTCTGAGTCTTGACTCGAAAGATCAAGGTGAGTTAATTGCAGATGTTGTAAAAAAAAATAGGCATTATCATCCCTAGAATGTCACCTTCCTGTCAAAAAGGGGGCAACAGGCTTTCTCTCAAATGTAAATAATGTGCAGTAACTTTGTATTGCAGTTTTAAAAGAATAGGTGAGGGATTGGTGGGGTCAGTTAAATTACGAACTCTCTTTCGCTTTGTTCCCTCATGTGTAGCTAGTTCCTTAAGGGCTCAGTTGAGTCTTTAGAATCCTTTGTATTGGTTGCTGGGTTGCCACTTTTGTGATAACCCAATATCTGAAGGTTCAGATATGCCCACAAAGGTACCAGCTGTTTATTGGTACTCAGATACTGTGGTGATTGGGGACACACGAGAAGCTCAGTGTTGTCAGTTCTCACCATTTTATTGTGATTCTCTATATTTGATGTTTGTCTTAAAGGCCAATGCCAAGAGTCAGGTGGATTTCATGAGAATCTATTTAATTTAAAAACAAAAACAAAAAAACCTCAACCCCTTTAGTGCCCATAGTTGCAGAGACAAAGATTGAAAATGTGAATTCTAAAATATCAAAAACCAGAAGGCAAATAAAGCACCAAGATCTTATTTGTTTGGCTTAAAAATCATGATTTTAAAAAAATCTCATGTTATGATTTTTGAGAGCCTGGCTGATTTTTGAAAACTTGGGGGTGGCAAGAGTGGAACCTAGATAGGCTGATCAGAGAAGGGGGGTCACTGATAGGAAACTGGGTGGCAGCCAAGACCACAGTCCTTACATAAACAAAATAAGTGTTGTGGGTCCAGCTTCTTGGCTTACCAGCCGCTGTCTCATCCACTTGTTTAACATGACATCATGTCAGCCAATAACAGACCGTTGATAAATGCTGTGCTGTTGCCTATTGATTAGCTAGAAACCTTTTGGCTCATTTCTTAGTCAGCCAGATTGTTAATCCAAAGCTGTAGAGTGTATGTGTTTGGTTAAAACTATATATTCCTTTGTGATGAAGGCAGTTCTTCCATTAACAAGCAATCTTTCTCTTCTGTCAAAAATAAAATTGCTTGCCTAAGTGAGTGGTCAGTAGAATTTTTGCATGGGATAAGTAGGTAATAATTAGGGCTTCTAATTTTCAGTTTTAGCTGATAACCCCCCCAATACAAAAAAATGAAATTGGTGTTTATTCAATAAACACTGGAAAAATGCCAGAAGTGGTTACTTGTACTTAAGGGCTTGTCTACATGGAATACTAATGCAGACAAGGGTGTGATGTCTAAAATTCACTAACATGTTGCACATTAATTGGCCTGTATAGAGGTGGTGGTGTGCACTAAAGGTTCCCTAGTGCATTTTAATGTTGTGCTGTTTGAAACAATGCGAAGTTAAAGTGCACTAGGTAACATTACCAAGAGATTACTCCTTACAGTAGGATACATTGTAACAAGTAATGTAATTAGTAATGTATATTATATACAAAGATCCCCAAAACCCACCCAATTTTTGGACATCTACATAAAAGTTAAAAATTACTAAAAACAAACCCTGCAAAATGAAATTAATTAAACCCCAACGTCCTCATAATATATGTTAACATGTTCTTTCCTGAGAAGGTTCAGCTTTGTTTGTTTCCATTATAACAGATAACCTGCCCCGATGCGGTGCATTTGAGAGCTTGGTAAATGAAATGTCAGATGAAACCTGGAATGAGCGTGCAGTAAACAGAATCAGTTCAATCCGCTTTTTAGACGATGAAAAAGATGAAGAGGATAACGAAATGGTACGTTTCTCAAACATACGCTATTACACATGTAGTAACTAAAATGCAAAAGAGTAAAAAGTGTTTGAACTGTCTACATCTTGCCTTAAACATTCCAAGTTTTAAACAGTAGTAGCAGATTTTCTGTATTTATAGCAGAGCTGTTAAATATTGGTTTTATAGTGGTTTAAAAAGGCTTTTTAAATTTGGTATTGTTTATCTGCTTAAATCAAATACAACTTTCAGTTCTGCTAAAACAAGACTCTCTTACTGTGAAAATTTTAGTCTGTTTTTTTCTTTATTTCTTTAGCATGGTTCCTTCCAGTTTTCCAAAAGCAGGATAGGAGTAGGGTCTTCTTCTGCTCTGTGGAAGGTGTAAGCCTTGGACCCTATGTCCTTTAGGCAGTAACTTTGAGTTATTACACTCTGATATGGGTCCACATTGAGTTTTCTACCCCCCCCGCCCCGCCATCATGTTTGTCTTTCCCCCACTTTCATTACCCCTCCTTCATCTCATGACCATATGTATCGATACCAACATAGTGTCCATAATCAGATGGCATGTGGCACATTGGTGCATGCTGTTTCCCACCCAAATGAAGAAGGGCTATTGGGAGCATCTGTCACTGTACTTATGAGATCTCCATTAAATGGTCATTTCATACTCCCTGAAAATCAAAAATTTGAGGTGGTCTTTGAAATAAAGCCTTCTTCTGTAATGGCTTTGCTTCACTAACAGCAGCTACATGTAAATATTGAGACTTTTAGAGCCAAATTTTCCACAGACCTCTCAATGTCCCCCAAAACTTGCTGATTGTACCAATTTTGCATGCAGATTTTCAGAGGCATGCTGAAGTCTTAGCCTTCAGCTTAATTTGAAGTGAGCCTCAAAACACAAATCTAAAAAAAATCTCCAAACATGGGGATTTTCAGATCTGTACTCTAACTCAAGAACATCTTAGATATAACACTCCAGATGTGCTAGCAGTATGGCTTTATTCTGAAGAGTGACTTTGAAACAGACAGTATTTTTTGCATATCAGATATGCTCATTTTACAAGTATACAGATGTGTTTTTCCTTACTACCAGCCCTGTACACTGAACTAGGGATCTGACAAGCTAGGGTCCATCCTTCTCAGAACCAGGAGTAAAGGATTTAGCAGATCAGATTAGTCCCTCTGACATCTGTGCCAACTGTGATTGCCTCCTATTGGTTTCCACAGGTGTAGCTGATGGAAATTTAGTAAGCAACTTTTGGGAATGCACAAGGGGGAATATAATCTAGTTTACTTTCCTTCAGTTGTGTCATTTGTACAGAGCTAACTGGAGTAAAAAGTAGTAAAACTAAATTTGGTCACTGAAGGCAGCATGTGACTGGGGCAGCACACAGCAGAACTGCATTTTGAATAAGGTGTCACTTTTCATAATTGAACCACATAAAGTTGTGAAATAAGAATCTTTAAACCCTTAAAACTTCCACCTCTTATTATTGATCCACTTGTAATGAACTGGGAACAGCAGGCACTTTGAAACACTATTAAAAATTCAAGTGCAGGACATTACTTGGGGATTTAGAGACTGCCCTGAAGCAGTCCACTTTTGATATGGGGGGGGGGGGAATTCATTTTTGTGATCTAGTCAAAAGTGTTTTATTCAGCTAGTCATTAATTTCCAATGTATGCCCCTTATAGTTCACTAGTGCTACTGTAATAATATAAATAGTACACAAAACACTTCCTTTAAAAATTACATATATATGCACCTGCACACACATTCATGCTGTTATACTTAGTGCGGTATAGATTTTTTAAAAAGAAAATTAAAAGCTAATTCACTGGTTATCCAAATTATGCAAGTAAATTATCTTTCCATTTAGCTTTTGTCAACTTTCCTTGCACATATGCCAACATAAGGCATATCCTTCTCTAGCAGATAGTACAGAATTACCGAAAATAAACTATTGGAATGTTCCCTCTCTTTCCCTCCAAGTTCCTAGTGTCTATTTGGCAAAACATAATCTAATCCATGTCTTGGTGATGGAAGGAGAGTAGAACATCACACAAACATTTATTTGGCAATATAGAGAGACACCACAGAGAGGTGCTGTGGGATTTTTCAAAAGCATCTGTTTTGTTTGGTTAATGGAATTAATTCCTAAATCACTTAGGCAGTTTTGAAAATCCCATATAGTTCTTTCATGGAGACCCCCCACACACACACACAATTGGGAACTGTTTTTCAACGTCTGTTGATGTAGATTTTCAAATTAACAGGTCATGTTAGGGAAATTCTGTGCCCAGAGTCTGTTCTCCCCCCATCCTCAAAAAAGACCTCTTTCACTGACTACATCAACAAGCAGCTATGAAATTAACATATCTTGAAATTAACATTATGATTTTTTAAAATCATGTTATAACTAATATTTGGTATTAAACGCTAAAACCTTGAAAGTGTGCGTGTTTCAAAAAGACAAAAGCAAAACCGTTTACTCCACTGTTTGTTTTTAGAGAACACTTCTAAGGCGAGCCACTCCACATCCTGGAGAGTTAAAGAACATGAAAAAGACAGTGGAGAATTTACGGAATGATATGAATGCTGCTAAAGGACTGGATTCAAACAAAAACGAGGTCAATAATGCCATTGACAGAGTGACCACTTCTGTGTAGAGTTTCATCTCCAGGTTTTACCTCCTGTGTCTTCCCCTGCTGTTGAAATGTTCCTGTCGTCTTCTGGGATGTCATTCAGCCCCCTTTGTTTTTAACCAGAACCTGATTCATCATCTCCTTGTATGTGGAAGGTGCTGATCACTGGAAGAAAGTGCCTTATCTCAGCCAGGCATTGAACCAATAATCTCCAAATCAATATTGTACTTTTAATAGTTTAGTTTGTTTTTAATAAATAGAGTACACTACTGTATAGGTAGTGCCATATTTTTGTCTTACATGTGGGGAAATATGATTTTTCCTAAGTGCTGGGGTATCTTCTTCCCAGTTGCTAGATATGCTGGTGAGAAATATAGTTTTATGTGGAAAATGAATACATTTTTACTCTTTGGCAGCTCAGATGGTGTAAATTTTAAAATTTTGTATAGGAGTTTCATAACAAAATGGTGTATTTCATTTTTAAAAAGAAATTTATCTTAATCGGTACATATTTTAGTATTTGTGGAAGAGAACGTGAGTTTCATGGACAGTTGTATTCATTTGTTGTTTGTACTGCCCACTTGTGCCTTAATGTGTTTTGTATGTCAGACTAGTCTTAAAAGAAAACAGAATCCTTGGGCAGAGCAAGGTTAAAACAATGGTGCCTGTTTGGAAGTGTTCATTTCAAGCAGTAATTAACTTTTGGGGTATTTTACAAAAAAGGAAAACTGATGTTTATATCACAGGATTCAAATTTGTGAAGCATAACTGTTTATTTTATTGTATGCTGAGTTGAGATTAAATGACCAGACTGCTACTGTTTATTACACAATGCACTCACACTTTAACTTAATCATAAGGAAACCTCTTGTTTTGGATGCAATGATGGATTGCAGTCAATAGAAACTCATGCTCCCACTTTTAAAGTTGAATGTGCCATTTGTAAAATAAACAGAACAAAATGCACACTAGACTTTCAGAAGCACAGTATGAAACTAGTTTTATGTATGACACAAGAAGAGTGATATTCTTTTAAAGTGCTTTGCAGGTTTTATATCTATATATAAAACCCCAATAAAATAAAAATATGAAAGCTTCAGTAGCTTTTTATTGTATCATTAAAATTGCTATGATAAATATTAGAATTGACTTTATCTGTACATTTTATTGTGCTACATCTTAAATTAGTGAACACTGGCTTATTAAGTTAAGTAAACTCTGTTAAACTGAATGTAATACTGTGGAAAGTACCAGATGTAACATACTTTGGAGAAAGTAGTCTCTCAAATGCAGTGCAAGTACAACATGAACAGGTGCATTGTAAGGTTTCTCACATTGTCACTGTCAATGTTCCTGGACTGTGGCATACAGATGAGACCAATTGTCTCCATATATATTAAATTCTTGGAATCTCTGCTGAGACTTGAAACAATGTTGTCAGTTTTGATTGTATCTACATTGTGTGTCTGTGTCCACTAGGAACTGGGCCAAGACTGCTAACTTATCCCATGTAGACAGCTGAATAGCCTTTAGGTTCAGAACAAAGGTTTAATATACCTAATGGGTTCAGATGCAAGTCGATAACTGAAATGAACAGACTCAAATTGGATCAAAATAAATGTGTTACTTCTTCAAGTAAGTCCCTCAGCACATAATCATTTGGAACTAAACCTTCTTGTAAACATTTGAATGTTTGAAAGGAAGACTTGAGAAACTTACAGCAAGGAAATTTTGTCCAGTATATATTGTTAGGAAGAATATTTTGAAGGCCAAAGAAACTGGCAATTTTCCTCTAGCAGTCACAGAAAGGGGAGCGGGTGTGGCAGGCAGAAACAATAATAGAATTTCTTCAAGTAGATGCAGCTGTGTATTCTACTTAGGTGTGTGCACATCCAGTGGACTGGCACCAGAGAACTTTGCCCAGCAGTACCTGTAGGGGAGGTGTTGACAGCCCTATCCCTTCCCCTAGCCATACAAGGGCAGCACTGCCCTGACCCCCTCAGTCCCTGTTTTCAGTGACTATAGTCGGAACTCTGTGTAGTATTTTTCACCTTGTACTTTTGGTCTCAGTTTCTGATAATTTTTTTTTCTTGTATATAGTAGTTAGTACATTAGGTTAAGTTTAGTATGGTATTAGAGTAGTTGGCTGTCCTGTGTGATGCCCTCAACAGGGTTCCAGCATTGTCCATCGTGTGGGGGGGGACCATCCCCAACAGTGATTCTCACACATGGTGCTTGTGTCTCGGTGAAAGACACGTTTGCAGATGGAGCACAACGCTTTAGTCATTCAGAGAGGACTTAGGTGGTAAGACACTTGCAGCTGAAGCAACACCTGCTGCAGCAGGCCATGAGGATGGAGGCCCTCGTGGCAGTAGCCTTCAAGTGATGTCACTCTGCACTTTGGCTTGGCCATTTCCCCAAAGAGGAAGGGGTCGTTTTCCCTCTTTTGGTACAACGAGGAAGAGGTGACATAAAACAAATAAGGACCACTCAGGCAGACTCCACCTCATTTTCTAAGAGGAGTGCTGACTGGCACCATACTCTGTCCGGCACATGGGATGGAGCAGTCCATCCAACTGTTCCCCAATACCACTCCAAGATAGGGCAAGAGCCTGTACCATCAACTCTGGTTCTGGCCATGAGGTGTCTGAGTCCAATACCAATGACATTGTCACCAGCGCTGACTGTCTCCACTCTGATGACATACCAGGCAGCATCAGACCTGTTTTGCCTCTCAGTCCTGGACACACCACTGGTTCAGGAGTTCTCTGGTGCCATGGCTTCCACCATCTCATCCTATGTTGTGCCATTGTCACCTTCTGGTTGCATCACAGAGCTGCTGGCTTCGTCAGCACCACAGCTCGCACCGCCCAGGCCTCGGACAGGAGAGTAGAGGCTGATGCAGGGCCCAGCACCGAAGGTCCTATTGATGCTGGTGCATCCTTTGGCACCATTGTTGTCTTGGCAGCAGATCCTTTTGAGTTCAGTACTGCCCTTAGCCTTGGTACTGGCGCCTTTCCCAGAATCAGATGGGAACGTGTTTCATTTGGTACCACTGGTGCCAATCTCCCCATTCCTCTTCAGCACCGATGCTGCCCCATATTGGGCGTCAGAAGAGTCTGACCATTTGTTTGCTCCATTGGGGTGGGCTCCCTCATTGTCCCCAGAGTATCTCCAAGACTTCTCTGGATCAACAGATAGGCACCAGAGATAAGCTTTGGCTCACCATTGGTACCGAGATTTGGCATCTGTCCCACAGTGAGAGCATGGGCTTTTGGCCTGGTGCCTATTGGCCACCAATGGCTTATCTGTATGCCCAGTGGCCTTCTTGGAGTCTTTGGGACGCTGCTTGGTCTATGAGGTCCTACTCCTTGACTTGCTCCAGAATGAGATCACTGATGGTGGCTCCTGCTCCCAAACCATGTCAGCTGCAAGCGACTGCTGAGCCCTTTCACCCTGGACTTCTGGGGCTCTTCCCACTGGATCCTGTGGTGCAAGAATAGGATCCATCGTTTGTGCACCAAACCACCTCCTCATCCTACCTGGACAACTCTACTGTGCCAGAATTTTCCTCTTCCTTTGTGCCAGAGGACTTTAAGCCATATTGGGACCTCCAGAGGTGTATGGCCAATACCTTGGGTATCCAGGAGGATTCCTGCAGGAGAATTACTCATAAGCTGCTGAATATTCTCCAATCATCAGTTCCAGGGAGAGTAAACCTGGAGTCTGCAAAGGCCTTTGGAATTATCCAGCTTCATTGCCTCCTGCACTGAAACATTTGGAGACGCGGTACTTTTTTCCCATGAAGGGTTTTGAGGGTTTCTACTCCCACCTGGCCCCTAACTCTCTGGTGGTAACTGCAGCAAATGGCAGGGCACAACAGGGAAGGTATAAGTCCACGCCTAAGGATGAAGAGACCAAAAGGATGGACTTGATGGAGAGGAAGATTTATCCCTCCTGTTCCCTTCAAATGCACATCACAGACTAGCAGGCGTTGCGCTCTAAATATGATTTTGTCAATTGGGCGGCCATGTCTAAGATCACGGGCAAGTTGCCAGAACCTTCCACAGAAGAGTTTAATGTCATAGCCAGAATTATGGCATTGGCTGTGACCATGAGGAGGACCTCATGGCTGCAGAATTTGGTCATTGCACCCAGTGTTCAGCACACCGTTGGGGGGTTTACTATTTGATGCCTGGGTTTTGTTTTTAGAGAAAACTGACAAAATCTTGCACTCTTGAAAAGACTCCCAAGCTACTTTGTTCTTTAGGAGCGTATACTCCAGCCATGGAGAGATGCCACTATAGCAGTCAGCAACAGCAGCAATACCACCTGCAGATTTATTTATTTATTTAGTTACAGTTCTACCTTCCTGTAAGGCAGCAGGACTATTCCTGGAAGGGCCACAGATCCCCAGAGGAGAAGGTCTTCTGGTTCTGGGCTAACCAGCCAGCTCTCCCTGATCCTCCATCCCCCGGCATCCAGCAAGTGCCCATTTTGACTTCAGTGTCCAGGACTGAGCCATTGGACTGAGCCATTCTTCTCCATCCCCTCTGTTCAGGGACATGTTGCCTTGTTTTCATGGTGTTTGGGACTTGATTACCATGGACAACTGGGTCGTAAGCACTGTCATATCAGGTTGTGCCAGATAGTTCCTCTCCATTCCTCCTCCCCACCCCATCCATCTTCAGGAATCTGTCTCACACGAAACTGCTCCTTTAGCAGGTTCAGTCTCTACTGGCTCTGAGGTCTGTCAAGGAGGTTCCCCTGCAGCACTGGGGCCAGGTTCTAAGCATTGGTATTTCCTGGTCCTCAAGACCAACGAAGGGATGAGACCTGTCCTGGACCTCCACAATTTCAATATGTATGGCTAACTTAACAACTATCCTCCCTAGCTTAAATCACAACTAGTTTGCTGCCCTGAACCTGCAGGACACTTATTTTCTTGTTAGCAATCCTTCCAAGCCATAGGAGGTTCCTCAGGTTTGTCATAGGTGGCCGGCACTACCAGTATACCATGCTGACTTTCAGCCTGGGTTTTTACCAAATGCCATGACTGTGGTAACATCGTACCTCAGGAAAAGGGGAATTCATATCTTCCTGTATCGGGACTATTGGTTACTGAGAGGTAAGTCCAGAGAGGAAGTCCTCCGGCATGTCCATTTCACATTACTACTCAGTCATTCAGGTCTCATCCTAAACGGCAAGAAGTCAACATTGGTTCCAATTCCAAGAATCAAGTCCATTGGGGCACTGAGAGCGTTTGAGAGCTGTAGCGAGGTGCACTCACGGGCGCAGTGCCTCCGCTGGTTGCCCTGGGAATTAGCTCGATTCCAGCTCAGAGCGCCCTCTGCTGGCTGGTAGCTCACCTGCCTCAGGCCCCCATGTCCCTTCCAGACCCCAGTGCCCCTTACCCTGGGGTTCTGCCCCAGCAGTACCCCTACTCTCTGGGTCTCCCCTCCCAGGGGAACCCCCAACCCTCTAAGCCCACCTTGCCTCAGTGGCTGCTGCCAGTCATCATCTAGCCCCTGTTCACTGGGGCAGACTGCATTGTAATGGTCACTCATCATTGGCAAAGGGTGGTTTGGACCTGCTGCGTTTGCCTATTCCCCGGCTGTATCTCTGCAGCCCCAGTACCTCTTCGTAGGCCTTCACTAAGGCCTGTGTCCTGGGGGTTTACCAGGCTGGAGCTCCCTTTGCCCTTTCCCAGCACTGCTCCGCTTCAGGTACCTTGCTCCCAAGCAGCTAGCCCTTCCCACTCCAGGGCTAGAGTGAGACTCCTCCAGTTCCTGACCCCCAGCCTTCTTATCAGGGCCAGCTGGGCCCTGATTGAGCTGGCCACAGCTGTGGCTGCTTTCCCCATCAGTCTAGCTTGGCTGCTTTTAACCCGTGTTCTCCAGGAGTGGGGCAGCCGCTCCACTACAAGAGCATTTCTGTTGACTTAAGTAATTCCATAAAATTTGCCACCTATGTCTGGAGCGGCACTCTCAATTCTCAACCACAGTCCAAGTATCTCTGAGGTTGCTGGGGCATATAGCTGCATGCACACAGCGAGACCAATATGTCAGGCTGCACCTGCAGCCTCTTCAGGTGTGGCTGAAGTTGGTCTATCACAGGGATCGGCAATCTTTGGCATGCGGCTCGCCAGGGTAAGCACCCTGGCGGGCCGGGCCAGTTTGTTTACCTGCCGCATCCGCAGGTTCGGGCGATCGCGGCTCCCACTGGCCACGGTTCACTGCTCCAGGCCAATGGGGGCTGCGGCCAGTACATCCCTTGGCCCGCGCCACTTCACACAGCCCCACACAGCCCCTGGCAGGCCGCAGGCCAAAGGTTGCTGGTCCCTTGTCGATCATCTGAATTCTCATCCTTTTGGACAGACTGGTCCAACTTCCTCAGCCAATCCTGGGCTAGACTGGACAGGTTGGGGAGTGCATTTGGGGTCACTGAAAGTTCAAGGCCTATGGTCTGAACAGGAAGCTTCTCTGCATATCAATGTCCTGGAGTCTCCTGCCATCTTTGCTGCCTATCAGGCCCTTTGAGATCATATCAGAGACTCGGCAGTGCACATCCTTACGGTGATGTATTTATGTGAACAGAGAGGAGAGCACACTCCAGCATGTTGTGTTAGGAGGTGATCAGGCTCTGGCAGTTTTGCATTGGGGAAGATGGTACTCCCATGGCTGATCATTTACCTTGGATCCAGAATCACCTGGCGGATTACCTCAACATAAATTTCCCCCTGAATCACAAAAGGTTGCTAAAGCCCAGTCTCCTGCAGTTCATTTTTGCAATTTGAGGCATCCCAACAATCAACCTGTTCATCACAAGAGACAACAAGAAATGTCAGCAATTTTGCACCCGAAGGGGGTCTCACTTTGGGCTCCTTGAACAGTGCTTTTCACTTGAGCTGGGAATCGGCACTCCTGTATGTATTTGCTCCAATTCCCATCATCCTGCAGGTAATTCTAAAGCTGAAATTGGACCATGTCAAGTTCATTCTCATTGCTCCAGAGCAACCTATTTGGCCAAGTGGAAGCAGTTCTCGATATGGTCATTAGCCTGGCAAGTTCATCCATGACATCTTGGGTATGTGTGACATCTTGGAGTATGTGTTACCCCTTCAGTCTTCTGGTCTTGCGCTTAGTTCATTGAGAGCCCACCTGGTGGCAGTTTCAGCCTTTCATCTGCCCATCCATGGGAAGTTGGTATTTTCAAACCCCATGGCAGTGAGGTTCTTGAAAAGAGTCTCTCGTTTCCACCTGCCAGTTAAAGAAACAATTCCTTTGCGTGACCTTAATGCTGTCCTAGAGGCTCCTATAGGATCTCTGAGCCTCTGCAACTTCTTCTTTGTCCCTTCTGTGTTTAGAAAACTGCCTTCCTTGTGGCAATAACATGTGCAAGGAGGGTGGGTGAGTTGCAGACTTTGATAGTGGAACCCCCTATATACAGTTTTCTAAAGACAAAGCAATCCTGCATCTGCACCATATGTTTTTATCCAAAGTGGTTTCCCATTTGCACTTGGTTCAAGTGCCACATTCAACCCTAAAGGAACAATGTCTTCACACACTGGATGTCTGACGATGTTTAGCTTTTTATATAGATATGACCAGACTTTTCCACTCCTCATCTTGTTTATATGAAAACCAAATGAAGGATCAAGGGATCTCTTCACAGATGATCTCCAGGCGTATAACTTCCTCTATCATGCATACAGCATGTGAAGTAGCCCAGGCTATGTCTCCTCAAAGGGTGTGAGCTCATTCCAACAGATCCCAGGCAATGTTGACGGTGTTTGAGTGACATTCCTATATTGGATGCGTGCAGGGCTGCCACTTGGTCCTCAGTGCATATTTTTACAAACCACTATGCTGCATCAAGATTAGATGCAACCTTTGGGAGTGAGTCCTGCTGTCCTTGTTGAAATAGACTGAGCACCACCTCCTGCCAGTACTGCTTGTGAGTCACCTAAGTAGACTACACACCTGCATCTGCCTGAAGAAGAGAAAACTGTTACCTAACTGTTCTTCAAGATGTGATGCAGACATGTATTCTATAACCCACCCTCCATCCCCGCTGCATCAGTATCTAGACTTCTGATGTTTGGTGTGAAAGAACTGAGGGGGTCGGCACGATGCTGCCCTTATGAGATCAGGGGAGGGATTCATGAGCACTGCTGCTATGCATGCTGCTAGGCAAAGTTCTCCAGCTCCAGTGCGCTGGGTGCAAACATGCTGAAATAGAATCGTATCTTCATCACATCTCGGAGAGCAACGCTTACAGGTAGGTAACCATTTTTTTTAATGAACGTTATTAAACGTTTGTAATAATTATAATTACTTTGCGCACATTTTAAATCACTAAAACATCAGTAAAAGGTTTGAGTAGGGTATGCTCTCTTGCATTTTGCCACTGAGTGGAGAGTTGCAATGCTGGCTTGTTCAAATGCTCCAAGTCAGGCTTATACAAAATCAATATTACACACTCAAAATGTATCAGGTTGACGCTTACTGTAACTTTCCCTTTCCTTCAGAATTTAGCATGTACTCTGTATAATTTGTCCAGTTCTCATATAAAGTACATAGGTAATGCATTTCATGATCTGATCTGGTCCCAAGTAGCCCAGGTTTGACCTCAAAGCATGTTTATTTGCATGGTCTGCTACCGAGAATGGGGTTTGATAGGGATTAGGTTTACATGGAGTAAGGGAGTTCTGTTTTGCTGGAGGCAGAGTTTTGCTTGTCATGGGTATGTTGCTATTTCATTTTATTGGTTAGTTTGCGGCCGGGTTGGGTTGGAATAGGGTGCCTTTTTATTGTTTTGATGATCCAAATATTACAAAAGATCTGAAATTATGGTAGACTGTATAGCTAGAGTCCATATAAATCTCAGCAAATCTGTTCTAGGATAAACCTTTTGCACTGGAGGAAAGCAAAAATAACTAGTGACATCATAGTCTCCTGTGATGACTGTACCATCCTCCATTGGCAATTGATTTAAAAAATTCTTTTTTTTCTAGACTCTGGATGAGTAATCATAGAAGATTAGAGTTGGAAGAGACCTCAGGAGGTCATCTAGTCCAATCCCCTGCTCAAAGCAGGACCAACCCCAATTAAATCATCTCAGCCAGGACTTTGTCAAGCCGGGCCTTAAAAACCTCCAAGGATGGAGATTCCACCACCTCCCTAGGTAACCCATTCCAGTGCTTCACCACCCTCCTAGTGAAATAGTGAATTAGGATTTCCTAATATCCAACCTAGACCTCCCCCACTGCAACGAGACCATTGCTTCTTGTTCTGTCATCTGCTGCCACTGAGAACAGGCTAGCTCCATCCTCTTTGGAACCCTGCTTCAGGTAGTTGAAGGCTGCTATCAAATCCCCCCTCACTCTTCTGCAGACTCAATAAGCCCAGTTCCCACAGCCTCTCCTCAAAAGACATGTGCCCCAGCCCCCTAATCATTTTTGTTGCCCTCCACTGGACTCTCTCCATTTTGTCCACCTCCTTTCTGCGGGGGGAGGTGGCGGCGCAAAACTGGACACGATACTCCAGATGTCACCTCACCAGTGCCGAATAGAGGGGAATAATCACTTCCCTCAATCTGCTGGCAATGCTCCTACTAATGCAGCTCAATATGCCATTAGCCTTCTTGACAACAAGGGCACACTGACTCATATTCAGCTTCTCGTCCACTGTAATCCCCAGGTCCTTTTCTGCAGAACTGCTGCTTAGCCAGTTGGTCCCCAGCCTGTAGCGGTGCATGGGATTCTTTTGTCCTAAGTGCAGGACTCTGCACTTGTCCTTGTTTAACCTCATCAGATTTCTTTTGGCCTAATCCTCCAATTTGTCTAGGACACTCTGGACCCTATCCCTACCCTCCAGCGTATCTACCTCTCTCCCCAGCTTAGTGACATCCGCACACTTGCAGAGGGTGCAATCCATCCCATCATCCAGATCATTAATGAAGTTGAACAAAACTGGCCCCAGGACCAACCTCTGGGGCACTCCCCTTGATACCGGCTGCCAGCTACACACTAAGCCATTGATCAATACCCATTGAGCCCGACGATCTAGCCAGCTTTCTATCCACCTTATAATCCATTGATCCAATCCATACCTTTTTAACTTGCTGGCAAGACTACTGTAGGAGACCGTATCAAAATCTAAAGTCAAGGTATATCATGTCCACCGCTTTCCCCATATCCACAGAACCAGTTATCTCATTGTAGAAGGCAATCAGGTCGGTCAGGCATGACTTGCCCTTGGTGAATCCATGTTGACCATTCCTGATCACCTTCCTCTCCTCCAAGTGCTTCAAAATGGGTTCCTTGAGGACTTGCTCCATGATTTTTCCAGGGATTGAGGTGAGGCAGTAGTTCCCCGGATTCTCCTTCTTCTCTTTTTTTAAAGATGGGCACTACATAGTCTCTACTATTTGCCTTTTTCCAATCGTCCGGGAACTCCCCTGATTGCCATGAGTTTTCAAAGGTAATGGCCAATGGCTCTGCAGTCACATCAGCCAACTCCCTCAGCACCCTCAGCTGCACTGCATCTGGCCCTATGGACTTGTACATGTCCAGCTTTTCTAAATAGTACTTAACCTGTTCTTTCACCACTGAGGGCTGCTCATCTCCTTCCCATATTGTGCTGCCTCAGTCTTGTCTGTGAAGACAGAGGCAAAAAAGGCATTGAGAACTTCAGCTTTTCCCACATTTTCTGTCACTAGGTTGCCTCCCCCATTCAGTAAGGGTCCCACACTTTCCCTGGCCACCTTCTTGTTGCTAACATATCTGTAGAAACCCTTCTTGTTACCCTTCACATCCCTTGCTAGCTGCAACTCCAATTGTACTTTGGCCTTCCTGATTACAACCCTGCATGCTCGAGCAACATTTTTATACTCCTTCTTAGTCAGATGTCCAAGTTTCCACTTCTTGTAAACTTCCTTTTTGTGTTTAAGCTCACCGAAGATTTCTCTGTTAAGCCAAGCTGGTCGCCTGTCATATTTGCTATTCTTTCTGCACATCGGGATGGTTTGTTCCTGCGCCCTCAATAAGGCTTCTTTAAAATACAGTCAGCTTTCCTGGACTCCTTTTCCCTCATATTAGCCTCCCATGGGATCCTGCCCCTCAGTTCCCTTAGGGAATCAAAGTCTGCTTTTCTGAAGTCCAGGGTCCGTATTCTGCTGCTCTCCTTTCTTCCTTCTGTCAGGATTCTGAACTCGACCATCTCATGGTCACTGCTGCCCAGTTTGCCACCCACTTCTACTTTCCCAACCAATTCATCCCTGCTTGTGAGCAGCAAGAGGAGCACGGACCCTTGTTGGTTCCTCCAGCACTTGCACCAGGAAGTTGTCCCCAACACTCTCCGAAAACTTCCTGGATTGTCTGTGCACTGCTGTATTGCTCTCCAAGCAGATGTCACTAGGGTAAAAGAAAACAGGCTGGAAGTTGGGTCTTGCCCAACACTCCTTCAAAGATTCAGGCTCATGCCAAACCCCCTTCCGTCTACGCACACATCTGTCTGACTCAGGCCAATAAGTAGGCATAACCCAGCCCCTAGGATCTGGGGGTGAGTCCAAGCCAGGTTCTACTGGACTCTCATTCATTTTGCAGTATGAATGCAGTTTGGGTCAGTCTCCCCAAACTCATGTCCTGAGAGGCCACCATTGCTATCCCATGGGCCACTGTTCCTTTTCTTTCCCAAGAATAGCCAATCAACTCCTAGGAAACAGAAGCAACCTCAGTGATTCAAGTACACCTGCTTGGTGCTTAACCCTTCCATTTTATTCTGACCACTGAGCTACAAACAGAATGAACCATCTCCTGCATTAGCTATCGCCACAAACAAGAAGTCCTTTGCCAAGCACGCTGCTACCTGGGCATGGGACCACAGTCAGGTTCTGATAAATCTCTGGTATGAGGCAAGCAAGATGTTCAACGTCAGTAAGCATACCAAAAATGACCATGTGTACTGAGAAATAGTGGATAAACTGGCAGCATTGGGGACCAGAGTAAGTGGCTCAAGAGCGGCTATTAGAAAGCCAGGGATGAGAACTGCACCTCTAGCTTTATCCATTATTTTAATAAAGATTTCTAAGGTTTTACTTTGCCCTCTGTGTAAGTCTCTTTGTCATCCATCCCAAAACATTGAACTCCATAGTGTGTGTTCTGTGTAGCCTAATTCTGGAGGAAGAACCTTATCACAGTCAGATCAATTGGCCATTAAGTCAAACATTATTAACCTTAAAAAAGGTCGGGCAACATATGTAAGCTTTGATGCCATGTTCTGTAAGTGGAATACTGTGGATGTACATGTTCAGTTAAGGCTACTCTTTCCTACAACATGAGAATACAACAGCTGTTATTTTGGATCTGTCCTTTATTAGGCTCCTCACCACAGTATTGAACAGTCATGGGAAGTGTTCTCTACTAGTAAAGCAGAAGACTAGGAATCGGCACTCTCCTGTTCTGTTCCCATTTCCACCATTAACTTGTTTTGTCCCTAAGGGCAAAGCATTGAACTTCTGTGCCTCCATTCTTCCATCTCAAAAAGGGGGGTATTAATGCTTTCCAGAGTTGAGTGAATCATTTTAAACTAATTATTTATTCAACCAACTTCACCTCTTGCTGCTCACAGATTCTGTGTGTGCGGGGCAATTGCTGAATTTTTGAATGAAAAATTCAAGCTCATATACAGATATCTTTAGGATAAACACCACCTTTATGCTGTATAACTGCATCCACAATAGGAGATTTTCAGTTCATCTATTCGTTTACTTAAATAGGTGCAAAAACGGAGTCAATAAGCTCTAAGGGTATGTCTACACTATGGGATTAATCCGAATTTATATAATTCGAATTTTGGAAACAGATTGTATAAAGTTGAATGTATGCGGCCACACTAAGCACATTAATTCGGTGGTGTGCGTCCATGTACCGGGGCTAGCGTTGATTTCTGGAGCGTTGCACTGTGGGTAGCTATCCCATAGTTCCCGCAGTCTCCTCCGCCCATTGGAATTCTGGGTTGAGATCCCAGTGCCTGATGGGACAAAAAACATTGTCGTGGGTGGTTCTGGGTATATCCTCCCCCCTCTCCAGGGAAGCAACGGCAGACAACCGTTTCGCGCCTTTTTCCTGGGTGAACAGTGCAGACGCCATACCACGGCAAGCATGGAGCCCGCTCAGCTCAAGACAGCAGTCATGAACATTGTAAATACCTCGCGCCTTATCGTGCAGTTTATGCTGAACCAGAACCTGCAAAACCAGCTGGCGAGGAGTAGGCTACGGCAGCGCGGCGGCGAGAGTGATGAGGATATGGACATGGAATTCTATCGAACCGTGGGACCCGGTGCTTTGGAGATCATGCTGTTAATGGGGCAGGTTATAGCCGTGGAACGCCGATTCTGGGCCCGGGAAACAAGCACAGACTGGTGGAACCGCATAGTGTTGCAGGTGTGGGACGATTCCCAGTGGCTGCGAAACTTTCGCATGCGTAAGGGCACTTTCTTGGAACTTTGTGACTTGCTTTCCCCTGCCCTGAAGCGCCAGAATACCAAGATGAGAGCAGCCCTCACAGTTGAGAAGCGAGTGGCGATAGCCCTGTGGAAGCTTGCAACGCCAGACAGCTACCGGTCAGTCGGGAATCAATTTGGAGTGGGCAAATCTACTGTGGGGGCTGCTGTGATGCAAGTAGCCAAAGCAATCACTGAGGTGCTGCTACGAAAGGTAGTGACTCTGGGAGATGTGCAGGTCATAGTGGATGGCTTTGCTGCAATGGGATTCCCTAACTGTGGTGGGGCGATAGATGGATCCCACATCCCTATCTTGGCACCGGAGCACCAGGGTACCCAGTACATAAACCGCAAGGGTTACTTTTCAATGGTGCTGCAAGCACTTGTGGATCACAAGGGACGTTTCACCAACATCAACGCGGGCTGGCCGGGAAGGGTTCATGATGCTCGCGTCTTCAGGAACACTACTCTGTTTAAAGGGCTGCAGCAAGGGACTTACTTCCCGGACCAGAAAATAACCGTTGGGGATGTTGAAATGCCAATAGTTATTCTTGGGGACCCAGCCTACCCCTTAATGCCATGGCTCATGAAGCCATACACAGGCAGCCTGGACAGGAGTCAGGAGCTGTTCAACTACAGGCCGAGCAAGTGCAGAATGGTGGTAGAATGTGCATTTGGCCGTTTAAAAGGTCGCTGGCGATCGCTACTGACTCACTCAGACCTCAGCCAAACCAATCTCCCCATTGTTATTTCTGCTTGCTGTGTGCTCCACAATCTCTGTGAAAGTAAGGGGGAGACCTTTATGGCAGGGTGGGAGGCTGAGGCAAATCGCCTGGCTGCTGATTACGCGCAGCCAGACACCAGCGCGATTAGAAGAACACACCAGGAAGCGCTGTGCATCAGAGAAGCTTTGAAAACCAGTTTCATGACTGGCCAGGCTACAGTGTGAATTTCTGTTTGTTTCTCCTTCATGAAAACCCGCCCCCTTTATTGACTCATTCTCTGTAAGGAACCCACCCTCCCCGTTCCCCCAGCTTGCTTTCAAAGGAAATAAAGTCACTATCGTTTAAAAATCATGTATTTTTTATTAAGTGATTATAAACATAGGGAGAGAACCAACAAGGTAATGTGGGTGAGGTTTGGGAGGAGGATAGGAGGGAAGTAAAAGGCCACTGAAAAAATTCAATATAATGACAGCCTTTTGGTTGGGCTGTCCACTGGGGTGGAGTGGGAGGGTGCACGGAGCCTCCCCCCCCCCCCTCACGTTCTTACACGTCTGGGTGAGGAGGATATGGAACATGGTGAGGGGGGAGGGAGGTTATACAGCGGCTGCAGCGGCAGTGTGTTATCCTGCTGCCGTTCCTGAAGCTCCACCAGACGCCGGAGCATGTCCGTTTGATCACGCAGCAGCCCCAGCGTTGCAGCCTGCCACCTCTCATCTCGAGCGTCCCTCATGACCTCACGTTCACTGGCATCTTTCCTAAATTTAGATACCGTGTCCTTCCACTCATTCAAATGAGCTCTTTCATTGCGGGTGCATTCCATTATTTCCGTGAACATCTCGTCTCGCGTCCTGTTTCTACGCCGCCGCCTTATCTGAGATAGCCTTCGGGACGGAGGAGGGAGGCTTGAAACATTTGCAGCTGCTGGAGGGAGGGTTGAAAAAAAGGAGAGAAGTTTTTAAAATGATACATTTTACAGAACAATGCTTATACTCTTTCATGGTGAACAACACTGTTCACATTACATAGCACATGTGATTTCAGTACAAGGTCGCATTTTCCATCTTAATATTGAGTGCCTGTGGCCTTGGTGTTAGAGATCACAGACGCAGGTCCGGGCAACAGAATTCAGCTTGCATGCATGCAGCCATGGTAAGCCATTGTCTTTCGGCTTCTGCGCCCTCCTTTCCCACATACTAAGCAAAGCCCGTTGACTGCTGCGGTTTTCCTGTTAACCTTCAGCAGCAGAAAACAAACTAACCCCACCCCCCATCCAATTCTCTGGGATGATCGCTTTATCCCTCCCCCCACCGCGTGGCAGGTATCAGGGAAGATCCCTGCAGAAACCAAACTAACCCCCCCGCCCCCCTTCCCGCCATGAATTATCTGGGATGATCGCTGTACCCCTCCCCCCACCGCGTGGCTGGTAACAGGGAAGATCCCTGCTAGCCAAACGCGAAAAGCTCAGGGCCAATTCCCCCCAGGGAACTGCAGGGAAGGATTTCTTTTCAGCCACAGGCAAACAGCCCAGTAGGAACGGCCACCTCTGTCCCCTTAATTAAATTCCCGTATTTCAACCAGGTTACCATGAGCGATATCACTCTCCTGAGGATTACACAGCGAGATAAAGAACGGATGTTGCTTGAATGCCAGCAAACACCGGGACCATACGCTGCCAGGCTTTGTCAGGCAATGATACCAGATTACTTGCTGCAAGCATGGCGTGGTCAAGTGTCCTACCATGGAGGACGGAATAAGGCTGCACTGCCCAGAAACCTTGTGGCAAGGCTTTTGGAGTACCTCCAGGAGAGCTTCATGGAGATGTCCCTGGAGGATTTCCGCTCCATCCCCAGACACGTTAACAGACTTTTCCAGTAGCTGTACTGGCTGCGAATGCATCCCAAGTCCTCAGGGCAAAGTAATCATTAAAAAACGCTTGCTTTTAAAACAAGTTTTATATTTTAAAAGGTAAACTCACCTGAGGTCCCTTCCATGGGGTCATGGTCTTGGATACTGGCTTGGGAGAGTTGGGAAGGTACTTCAGTCAGGCTGAGAAAAAGATCCTGGCTGTTGGGGAGAACAGAGTGCTGGGTGCTCTCCGCAAGCTCGTCCTCCTCTTCCTCCTCCTCCTCTTCCCCATCCGCAGAATCCTCAGGTGTAGCTGATGAGATTATCCCCACCTGGGAATCCACGGTCACAGGTGGGGTAGTGGTGGCGGCCCCCCCTAGAATTGCATGCAGCTTGGCGTAGAAGCGGCATGTCCGCGGCTCTGACCCGGAGTGACCGTTTGCCTCCTTTGTTTTTTGATAGGCTTGTCTGAGCTCCTTTCACGCAGCACTGATCTGAGTCCCTATTGTGGCCTCTCTCCATCATGCCCTTGGAGATTTTTTCAAAAGTTTTGGCATTTCTTCTTTTCGAACGAAGTTCTGCTAGCACTGAATCCTCTCCCCATATAGCGATCAGATCCAGTACTTCCCGTACGGTCCATGCTGGTGCTCTTTTTCGATTATTGGCCTGTATGGTTACCTGTGCTGATGAGCTGAGCTATCTGTGGTCACCTGTGCTCTCCACGCTGGGCAAACAGGAAATGAAATTCAAATGTTCGTGGGGCTTTTCCTGTCTACCTGGCCAGTGCATGCAAGTTCAGATTGCTGTCCAGAGTGGTCACAATGGTGCACTCTGGGACAGCTCCCGGAGGCCAATACCATCGAATTGCGGCCACACTAACCCTAATTCGAAATGACAATATTGATTTTGGCACTACTCCGCTCGTCGGGGTGGAGTACAGAAATCGATTTTAAGAGCCCTTTATTTCGAAATAAATGGCTTCGTTGTGTGGACGGGTGCAGGGTTAATTCGATTTAACGCTGCTAAATCCGAATTAAAGTCATAGTGTAGACCAGGCCTAAGGTACTGGTAGAATTGATGTGGCTGTCACCTTGATCAGAACTGAAGGTTGTTCTGATGCTGGGAGCTGAGCCATGGAGTAGGGAGCAATACACTGTTGGTGTTTGCCATCTTCTGGATGAGATGCCAACCTGGAAGTCCTGATCATCTATGGTGATTAGTGATCCTGTGGCCATTTTGGGGGGGGGGGGGGTTGTAACTGTAGGACCATTAACCCTGTGAGCCTAACCAAAATTCCAGTTTGAGTGATTACATTCTGCCCACCTCCCAGAAACTTCAGTATCTGTTGGAAATAGCATCTTCCTGTTCCTGAGACTATTAGTGGATTTAGTAATGTTGGTGTGTGGGCTGTTCAGATTAAGTGATTTGTACACTTTTTAAAAATATCTGTTTGATTGTAAAGCATTTTGAAATCTTTCTCGCTTTAAAAGAGCTACAGTATATAAATGTACAATCCTTTTTGGTTAGTAGAATGCTACATGCACTGTATACATAAAATGGTAAGGGAGTCTACTCTAGGAAAACACCTTGCAAAATTAAAACCAGTACCATATTTTCACAATTTTTAAATATTTTAAAATATAAATAAACTTTTTTTAAAAAAGGAAACAAGCAGGTTGGAATGTGAAATTTGGGTTTTATGAGCTAGGTTATGGATAACGAAATGTGCTTCATTCCGCATGTACTACACATCTGAAAATTCTGCCATGTTAACATTCCTGCAAGTCAAAATACAGTGTAATCAGCCTACTGCTATGAAGATTTTCTCTTTTAATCTTAAAATGTAAATGAGTCGATCAGCCATTCATCTCTTTTGAGTAATCGATTAGGATTTTGTTGTTGGTTTGCACAGATGATTTATAGCTATATGTGGCACTTGCAAACCTTTTTGCCTGTGGAAAACTCATTCCTATAGAGGATTTATTAAAGAGATTTTTTTTAAAAATATCTGCATTTTATTTGTGCCTTGTGAGGATAGCTTGTCCCCTTAACACACAAGGGTGTGACAAAAAATACTGTTCCATATGGATTGCTAAGGTTAAGATTTTGACAGTTATTTTTAGTAAAAGTCAAGGACAGGTCATGGGCAATAAATAAAAATTCACAAAAGCCAGTGACCTGTCTGTGACTTTTACTAAAAATGGGGTGGGGGGCTGATGGGGGATGACTGAAGCCCAAGTGAGGAGGGATGAAAGCCACGGGGGAGGACAGCACCCGCTACCCACAGTGGCTCAGAGCTCCGAGGCTGGTAGCTGGGAGTTTCAGGTCCCACCCCCGATGCCCACAGCAGCTCGGCGCTCTGGGGCCCCTCCACCGCCCGCAGCCGCTGAGGCAAAAAATGTCATGGAAATCTCTTGAAGTCACGGAATCTGTGACTTCTGTGACCCCAGTGACATCTTATCCTTAGGGATTGCATATGAAGACAGCACAGGGTAGGAGGCAGACATTAAAAGCCTCTGCAGGGGCAAGGAGGATCATCTAACCTGTTTCTTGTTCATTAAGTAGAAAAGCAGTTTTGTAAGTCAATGTGGTGTGCACATGCTGATGAAGGGCATGCAATGGAAACTGTATTTATGTGCATCATAATGAAATAAACTATGATGGATATGAGAAAAATGTTTGTTTCAATAATTTATTTTAAATTTCCTGAACGGAACTATATTCCATAAGCAAAATATCTTTGCTATTTAAAAAAAAATTCTTTAAAAAGTTCTGAATACAAAATTAGGAACCAGGGAATCCAATCCTACTCTTGGATTATTTCAAAAATTTCAAAGATTATTGTCTAAAGTTAGGCACTTAAATCCATATTTGACATTAGGCACATTAGGTTTGCCATTTAACCTTGGTGTTCCTCAGTTTCTTCCATTTGTAAAATAGGGATGTGAATACTTATCTTACCTGCATGTCATAAAGTTAGTTATTTGTAAAAATGCTTGGATGGAGAAAACTGCTGTATTAGTGCTAGTATTGTGCCAGCAGGTGGCTCTGTCTCAGAGAAAGACATATATTCTATATTCGGTCAATAAATGGGGGCTGCTGAAAGATTCAAGCGCTGACGAATATTCAATTATGATACAACACCATCAAGAGACGTGTACCACCCATCTTTTCTTGATGCAGTGTCATTAGTATAACTAAGAACTGACAGCATTGTGTACTCCGGTTGTGTGCTTGGCTTTGTAAAATATGTGGAGAAAGACCTGGTTCTGTGCTCCCAGGAGCTTGCAGTCTTTGGGTTTTGAGCCTGCAAGATGTTGAACACTCCCTGTTCTCCATGCAGCACCCTCCATTCCTACTGTAGTCAGTTTCATGACCTACATCTCTGCATTTTTTTTATTATTATTTTTTGCATTGAAAACTTTTATGGAAGAGGAGTGATTTTTAAAAAGCGATTAAGAATTACGGTTTGCCTTCACATCAGCAGACCGGCACAAAGATTTCATTGGCTATGTTTTTCTTTGTGGCTTGGTAGATATGCTCTTTGCAAAGCATTCTGGTTATATATAGTGAAGGAACATTGCACACTCCTAATAGAATGGTGAGCTCTTCTTGTCTGGAATTACCTGTGTATCTCTACCTTATCGATCCTAAATGTGAGTAGATAGATAATAGCTGCTTAAGGTGGAATTAAATTATTTATGCATATTTTGCACATGCAGAAGATCCCCGGTGATGAAAAAGCTTATGGATGTGAAAAAGATCCTGGATTGTTAATGTGCTCTTGCCCCCAATTCCCTTATTTATCACCTATTTAAGGCCTGAGCATAAAGTCCAACCTAAAAAACTAATGCTATGAAACTTATTCTACCAAAGAAGAAAATACCAATAGGGAATGCAGACTACCCTGCAGTTGCATCCTCCAGGCTTATCTTCCCTTCCAAGTTAAAGATTGAAATTTAAACTGTATCGAGGACCACCTACTCACTCTCCATATGTGTGTAAGCAGCACCACCAGCAGTGAGGGATACTATGAAATTAAGCTCTCTTTTTGTAACTGACTGAGACCTATCCACATTCAGTCATAATATTCTCTCTCTACATCTTTCAACTTGCACTCATTTGGGAAAGTGGACTTTTTCTGGTTCTACTGGAAAACTGTTTGCAACATTGTGTGTGTGTTTAAGGAGCTGTCATTCAGCTTTTAAATGGGGTCAGAGACACTACACCTGTGTTTATTTTTACTATCAACACTGTCCGCTTGCTTTCTAATGGTCTCAGATGCAAAGCAGACAGAGGTCCAATCCCTATGTCCTAACACCCTAAATGTTGGGGAAGTTCACATCTGTAATTAAACTGTGGCTGAGTCCCATCTCTAATGTTTTTAAAAATAATTTCTCTATAACCTCCTGTACTAGTGGTACCCTACCTGCAGCTCTAGAACCTCATGGTGGCTCTGTCATGTAATCCATTTGTCTAATCAGAGTTCTGATCTTCCTGCCTAATCTCAAAAAGAATGAGCAGAGTGGTGATCACAGGAGCATTCCCCATGCTGTCTGGCATCCAAGGAGAGTGATGAACAAATGCAACAGAGAATCCTTTCTCCTACCTACCAAGCTGTCCGGAATGGGAGCCACTAATGCAAACATGATTGTGGCTCTTTCAAACTCCATTCATTGGTGAACTGGCTCTACAGCTCTCCAAAGCAGAATACTCTGACCTTACATGATTTAGGGCTCTAGAGGTGATCCCGGCAATTACAGGCCGGTAAGTCTAACGTCGGTACCGGGCAAATTAGTTGAAACAATAGTAAAGAATAAAATTGTCAGACACATAGAAAAACATAAATTGTTGGGAAAAAGTCAATATGGTTTCTGTAAAGGGAAATCGTGTCTTACTAATCTATTAGAGTTCTTTGAAGGGGTCAACAAACACGTGGACAAGGGGGATCCAGTGGACATAGTGTACTTAGATTTCCAGAAAGCCTTTGACAAGGTCCCCCACCAAAGGCTCTTACGTAAATTAAGTTGTCATGGGATAAAAGGGAAGGTCCTTTCATGGATTGAGAACTGGTTAAAAGACAGGGAACAAAGGGTAGGAATAAATGATAAATTCTCAGAATGGCGAGGGGTAACTAGTGGTGTTCCCCGAGGGTCAGTCCTTGGACCAATCCTATTCAACTTATTCATAAATGATCTGGAGAAAGGGGTAAAAAGTGAGAAGGCAAAGTTTGCAGATGATACTAAACTGCTCAAAATAGTTAAGACCAAAACAGACTGTGAAGAACTTCAAAAAGATCTCACAAAACTAAGTGATTGGGCAACAAAATGGCAAATTTAATGTGGATAAATGTAAAGGAATGCACACTGGAAAAAATAACCCCAACTATACATACAATATAATGGGGGCTAATTTAGCTACAACAAGTCAGGAAAAAGATCTTGGAGTCATCGTGGATAGTTCTCTGAAGACGTCCACACAGTGTGCAGAAGCAGTCAAAAAAGCAGACAGGATGTTAGGAATCATTAAAAAGGGGATAGAGAATAAGACGGAGAATATATTATTGCCCTTATATAAATCAATGGTATGCCCACATCTTGAATACTGCGTACAGATGTGGTCTCCTCATCTCAAAAAAGATATACTGGCACTAGAAAAGGTTCAGAGAAGGGCAACTAAAATGATTAGGGGTTTGGAACGGGTCCCATACGAGGAGAGATTAAAGAGGCTAGGACTTTTCAGCTTGGAAAAGAGGAGACTAAGGGGGAATATGATAGAGGTATATAAAATCATGAGTGATGTGAAGAAAGTAGATAAGGAAAAGTTATTTACTTATTCCCATAATACAAGAACTAGTGGCCACCAAATGAAATTAATGGGCAGCAGGTTTAAAACAAATAAAAGGAAGTTCTTCTTCACACAGCGCACAGTCAACTTGTGGAACTCCTTGCCTAAGGAAGTTGTGAAGGCTAGAACTATAACAGCATTTAAAAGAGAACTGGATAAATTCATGGAGGTTAAGTCCATTAATGGCTATTAGCCAGGATGGGTAAGGAATGGTGTCCCTAGCCTCTGTTTGTCAGAGGGTGGAGATGGATGGCAGGAGAGAGATCACTTGATCATTACCTGTTAGGTTCACTCCCTCTGGGGCACCTGGCATTGGCCACTGTTGGTAGACAGGATACTGGGCTAGATGGACCTTTGGTCTGACCCAGTATGGCCATTCTTATGTTCTTTTCTTAGAATATCCAGAAATCCTTGCTGTTTTACTAATAAAGGGTCGGGGTGTGGGAGTTTCTAAGCATAAAATTATTTTGAGTGCACCCTTTAACAGCTAATTTCTTTTAGAGGCAAAGTGACCATACTGGAGTATAGTAATGGAAAATGTATGTTTAATTTTTATTGTAGTATGAGCTATTAGAAAAGTCTGTGAAAGAGTTCTGTAATCTTGTCATACACCTTGCACTGAACTACTGTTGTAGTCTCTTCTACTATAATAAGAAACAACAAGCAGGCAAAATCCCAAGAGGACTACAAACATATTGCATGATCTTCCAGCATGGTAATCCTTGTCTTCCTATGTTCCCTCCCTAGGCCTTTTATTGTCATCATCAGTTGCTTTATTATGTATAATACAGATTGTAATATCTGTTGTGCTGACACCAGTAATTTGTGTATGTGCAAAGCCTCATGTACTAATGATGCTGCATTAAAAAACAAAAAAGCAATATGAAGAAAACCATTTGTTAAACCAACATCCGGTTAAACAGCATGAGTGCAACCATGTGTTGATGGAATATTCTTGAGGTAGCCTTTCCTGAAGTTTCCCTTGTCTAGAACTGTCCTCCATCTCTTTGCCTCATTGGCGTGTATGTATGTGTGTGCGTCTTCAAGTTGGCAGGACCTGACAAAACTCATATGAGGATACTTTCAGAACTTGTGGAGGATGGGAGAGATCCCAGAGGCCTGGAAAAGTGCAAATATATTACCTATCTATAAAAAAGGGAATAAGGACAACCCAGGGAATTACAGACCAGTCAGCTTAATTTCAGTACCCAGAAAGATAATGGCGCAAATAATCAAACAAGCAGTTTGTAGATAACAAGATAAGTAACAGTCAACATGGATTTGTCAAGAATAAATCACGTCAAACCAACCTAATATCCTTTTTTGACAGGTTAACAAGCTTTGTGGATGGGGGAAGAAATAGATGTGCTATATCTCGACTTTAGTAAGGCTTTTGATGCTGTCTCTCATGATCTTCTCATAAGCAAATTAGGGAAATATAGCCTAGAGGAACCTAGTGTATGGTGGATACACAACTGGTTGAAAAACCGTACTCAGAGAGCAGTTATCAATGGTTCACAGTCAAGCTTGAAGGCCATGTCAAGTGGGATTCTGCATTTATTTGTCCTGGGTCCAGTTTTATTGAATAACTTCATAAATGATTTAGATAATGGCATAGAGAGTACACTTATAAAGTTTGTGGACAATACCAAGCTGGGAGGGGTTGCAAGCACTTTGGAAGATGTGATTAGAATTCCAGTTCTGGGCACCACTCTTTGGGAAAGATGTGGACAAATTGGAGAAGGTCCAAAGGAGAGCAACAAAAATGATTAAAGATCTAGAAAACATGACCTATGAGGAAAAATTGAAAAAAATTGTGGGTTTTTTTTCAGTCTGGAGAAGAGAAGACAGGGGTGGGAAGGTGGGAGAGGAGAGGGGGACATAAGTCTTCAAGTATGTAAAAGGTTGTTATAAAGAGGACAGTGATAAATTGTTCTCCTTGACCACTGAGGACAGGACAAAAACTAATAGGAGATTTAGGTTAGCCATTAGAAAAAACTTCCTAATTGTAAGGGTAGTTAAGTTCTGGAACAACTTACCTAGGGAGGCTGTGGAATCTCTGTCATTGGAGATTTTTGAGAACAGGTTAGACATACACCTGTCAGGGATGGTCTAGATAATACTTCGTTCTGTCTCAGTGCAGGGGACTGGTCTAGATGACCTATCAAGGTCCTTTCCAGCCCTACATTTCTATGATTCTATGTGAGGCGTCTAACCTGTGTGCCTCAGTTTCTCCATCTGTAAAATGGGAATAATACCTACCAATTATAGAAATGTTTTTAGTCTTTAAAATGCTTTTGAGATCCTCAGATGGAAGCTGTTGTAGAAGTGCAATGTAAAAGAACTGATGCTTTCCAAACACCAACCTCCCAAGCTGCTGCCTCATTTCCAGGGTCAATATTGTAACTTTAAGGAGTTTGTTCAAAGAGAACATATGCACATTTGATGATGTGTGACCACTACCACTCATCTTTACATGCAGCTTATCTAGGGTCCACACATTGTGTAACTGCAAAGCTGTCTGAAATGTGTACGTTTGCATGGATGATTATTTTTGTATAACTTTAATGAGAGGCCCAGATGTTGTGAAAACTGGACTAAATTACCACAAAGTAAATTATAATAGCATGCTATGTGGCTCTCAAAGTTCCCCCTTTCCTTTGCTCCTTGGCTTTTTCACAGTGCTTTAGATATCTGACCTTTT